>NC_133698.1:9834404-10379404 GCF_048934315.1 Petromyzon marinus
TTCATATTCTTTGGGTCTTTCGGTAAAGTCACATAGATAGGTTCAAATTAATAAAAATGTATTTGAATTAGTTTTGGCGTAGTTATTTTGTTTAATTTCTTTTTATCAATTTGAACCTATCTACGTGACTTTTACCGAAAGACCCAAACAATATTTGTTTTCAATCGTAACAACAATAAATACATCAACAAAAGGTGTCAACTACAATTTTCTCACTTTTGTCATAATAAATTGATTTATATTTTACGAGGCCTTTGTCAATCTACTGCTGTTTGCAGGCCTCTTCCCACACCCAGTTGGTAATGTTGGTTGTTTGGTTGAGGGTCGAGACCCAGGATCGGTTCACACATCATTCGCTACTGATGTTGTCTCTGGCCAGGAATCAAACTCAGGTCACCTTGGCTCCATGGTGCAGTCTGCTAAGCACCACCACCACCACCACACCCCCCTCCTCCAATAAATATATTACGTGCAAATGTTTGACTGCATATTCCAATTCCTGATACAGTTTTAACGTAACATTTTGCACTTCGATCTGCCAGTCGTGAGGCACGCGTGCGTGCGTGCTCTACTGGTGGAACGGTGGTGCAGTGGTTAGCGCGCAGCGCTACGAAGCCATACACCTGAGTTAGATTCACGGCCACGGCTAACACGGGTGGACGAATGATATCAAAACCGGTGTCGGGTCTTTCCTTCCCCTGGTTGATTCAGTCTTCAACGTAGTATCTGGCGCGGCGTGTATAAAACATAAGCGCTGGGGGTAGACGATGCATCTGGCGGCGTGGTTTTTCGGCCACGCCAACGCCCCGGTGTTGCGCTGCTCGTAAACAGAACGAGCCTCAAACCAGCCCGCTGACGGCTACGCGGGGAGCGAGATCGACGGGGGAATCTGTGTCGTGCGCCCTTGTCGTTGTGTGACCTCCAGGCCACGAGGGTGTGCACGCAACACACGTGTCGTGTTCGTCTGAAAATGTCAACTTGACCTGGGATGCCCGGTGCACGTGGACACCGGGACGTGACGCCAAAGCATCGAACGTCACGTACAGAGTCTCCTTTTTAGACCATCGAAGGTAAAAAGGGAGTGCATTTAATTATAATGTGTGCCCTGTATTCATGAATTGCACCATTTGAAGTTGCGGCGATCGTTTCAGCATTTTGCTCCCACTGGCGTTCCAATCTGTTACGTGGAAATCAACGTGAAATTGGCAACCTGCTGACCTCTCTTTGGCTACGTTGAAATGATCATTTAGACCTTATCCCCCAAACCTTGCACATCACGAGCTTTCAATTGACTCCTCGTCCATTGCAATCGCTCGAACAGACTAGGAAGAGTCCTCTCTCGATAAAGAAGCACGCCTGAGATAGATACATAATGAATATATGCGTAATGTTAATATATTTACAGTAGACTCTTGATTATCCGCGTGCGGTTTATCCGATTTGCGGACAAAACCGCACACCTGACATTTTAACATAAATGAATAACTCATGGATTTTCACTTAAGCTCAAATTAATAATCTAAAAACAGTTAAACATTGTTATTCTTCGAAATGTTTATTACAACTCTCGTGCTTAAACAGAACAAATATGTGCTCTGGTAAATCCGAAATCCACGTGATTGCCGCTACAGTACAGTAGTTGCATATCTCTACAACAGTGGGCAGAGTTTGATTGACGTTGATTGGCGTGGCTCTGCTGTCATCCACTTAGTGGACCGAGTCTTTTGCGCGGGCGAAGGAAAGTGTCATCACTGAGCATGCGCATCGATCGCCCGATCGCCAGTATTTGTTCATTAACAAACTCAAATTTTTCAACGTGAACATGTCAACCTATATTCGTGGTTTTTGGCATAGAGATCCGTGTAAAATGTTTTTTTTAATTATCCGCGATTTTGAATTATCCGTGGACGTTCTCACCGACATTATAACGGATAATCGAGAGTCTGCTGTTTTTTGAATTAAGAGCGTCATTTCCATACTGGAATGTCACAGTTTTACTGCCATACGTGAATACGACGTTATTGAGGAAGTATACTCGCACGTTCTCGTTCATTCCGCTCACCCCTCCGTCCTTTAAGGAAAGCGATCCTCTCGTGCAAGTGCGAAGATGATGCGTCTGTGGCCGGCGGCAATAAGGGCTGCTGGGACCACTGCCAAATCAGCAAATATAATGGAAGTTCCAGCTCAATAGAATTCGTGAGCGTGGCGCCTTGGAGCAATGGAGCGAGCGAGAAGCAGCTGGACGGTGACAGTGACCACCCCTTCAACCTATGCAGATACAGTGGGTACCGTTCACTCATTTTATAGCTTATATACGCATCTGTGTACGCATGTTGAGCTTCTTTCGCGCCGTACGTAGCCAACCGTGCTAGTCGGGAGGTGCGCAGGGGGAAGAACAACAAAATATACGCGATAAACTGTTTTAAAGAAATGAGTTTTAAATCTAGATTTAAAAGTGCATAGCTCCAGTGGCTTCCTAATATACGAGGGAAGAGCGTTCCAGACGGCCGCAGAAGCGCACCCGAAAATGCGCGATGCGGTAACCGTCTTTGTTCGATGGCAGCCCAAAAGCCGCTGCTGCTGCGAGGATGACCGGATGATCACTCATCGTATCTGCCTGAACTTTACAATTCTTATGCGTTTGGCGTGTTTTGTCTGGGCTAATTCCCCAATAGCAACACAACTCTATGCTACTCCTTGCTGAAGTTGTTTGCGTCTTTGACCGTCTTGACATGAGTCATAGTCCCTCTCCCCCCACCTGTAATGTCCGGACGCACAGAGAAAGTTTGAGCATGCTCTCAGCCTTATTTGAAAAGCTTAATAAAGTATGTCGAACGTTTGGTGAACGATGTGACGTGCGACAGGCTGCGTGTGCATGTCGAGATTCTAATGCGGGAATATTCAATTTCATTGCAGTCATTCCGAGCTCCCCAACTGGTTTACGAGTGGAAAAAACCGACAACATGATGTACAGAGTGTCATGGAATGAAAAACAGGGGTTACATGTCCCTCATAATTATGAGGTCAGCTACCAAGAGGCCCCAAACGGGAAGTGGAAGGTAAACAACTACAAGTACTCACACTGTCAATGGCTGTGGTACGATGAACACCTGTTTAATTACTGACGGTTACTCTGCAATCGATCGGTGGCTTGCTTCTGGTTGGGTGTAAAAGTGTGGCCGCTCACACCTCTTTTAAGAATATCCGGCCAACGTAGAAGAGTAGGCCAAACACCGCTCGGGAGAGAAAGGGACGTTTTTGTTTTAGAGCTCCCTGCTGTGGGATAGCCCTTCTACCCAGCAGCGCTGCGAATGAGCAATTGCAGGGCTGCGCCTTGTGATATTAAAAACCCTTTGGCCCGATTTTGTTTTCATCCATCGCCCGTTGCGGTCTCTCGGCACGTGCATCCCTCGTCCCGTCGTGCAGTCTGAAAGTTTGTTTAGGATCTTTTGGATTGTTCGCGACATCGATTCCAAGTCGCCCGCGTACATGATAGGAACAACTGACGAGGAACGTCGCCCCCCCCCCCTCCTCCACCCTCCTCGTACAGGCAGGATAATGTCCACTTGCCAGGGACGGCGCTGCATACGGTGAGGGAAAAAAGTAATTGATCCTCTGTTGATTTTGTACGTTTGCCCACTGACAAGGAAATGATCAGTCTATAATTTTCATGGTAGGTTTATTTGAACAGTGAGAGACAGAATAACAACAAAAAAATCCAGAAAAACGCATTTCAAAAATGTTATAAATTGATTTGCATTTTAATGAGGGAAATAAGTATTTGACCCCTCTGCAAAACATGACTTAGTACTTGGTGGCAAAACCCTTGTTGGCAATCACAGAGGTCAGACGTTTCTTGTAGTTGGCCACCAGGTTTGCACACATCTCAGGAGGGATTTTGTCCCATTCTTTGCAGATCTTCTCCAAGTCATTAAGGTTTCAAGGCTGATGTTTGGCAACTCGAACCCTCAGCTCCCTCCACAGATTTTCTATGGGATTAAGGTCTGGAGACTGGCTAGGCCACTCCAGGACCTTAATGTGCTTCTTCTTGAGCCACTCCTTTGTTGCCTTGGCCGTGTGTTTTGGGTCATTGTCATGCTGGAATACCCATCCACGACCCATTTTCAATGCCCTGGCTGAGGGAAGGAGGTTCTCACCCAATATTTGACAGTACATGGCCCCATCCATCGTCCCTTTAATGCGGTGAAGTTGTCCTGTCCCCTTAGCAGAAAAACACCCCCAAAGCATAATGTTTCCACCTCCATGTTTGATGGTGGGGATGGTGTTCTTGGGGTCACAGGCAGCATTCCTCCTCCTCCAAACACGGCGAGTTGAGTTGATGCCAAAGAGCTCCATTTTGGTCTCATCTGACCACAACACTTTCACCCAGTTGTCCTCTGAATCATTCAGATGTTCATTGGCAAACTTCAGACGGGCATGTATATGTGCTTTCTTGAGCAGGGGGACCTTGCGGGCGCTGCAGGATTTCAGTCCTTCACGGCATAGTGTGTTACCAATTGTTTTTTTGGTGACTATGGTCCCAGCTGCCTTGAGATCATTGACTAGATCCTCCCGTGTAGTTCTGGGCTGATTCCTCACCATTCTTCTGATCATTGCAACTCCACGAGGAGAGATCTTGCATGGAACCCCAGGCCGAGGGAGATTGACAGTTCTTTTGTGTTTCTTCCATTTGCGAATAATCGCACCAACTGTTGTCATCTTCTCACCAAGCTGCTTGGCAATGGTCTTGTAGCCCATTCCAGCCTTGTGTAGGTCTACAATCTTGTCCCTGACATCCTTGGAGAGCTCTTTGGTCTTGGCCATTGTGGAGAGTTTGGAATCTGATTGATTGATTGCTTATGTGGACAGGTGTCTTTTATACAGGTAACAAGCTGAGATTAGGAGCACTCCCTTTAAGAGTGTGCTCCTAATCTCAGCTCGTTACCTGTATAAAAGACACCTGGGAGCCAGAAATCTTTCTGATTGAGAGGGGGTCAAATACTTATTTCCCTCATTAAAATACAAATCAATTTATAACATTTTTGACATGCATTTTTCTGGATTTTTCTTGTTGTTATTCTGTCTCTCACTGTTCAAATAAACCTACCATTAAAATTATAGACTGATCATTTCTTTGTCAGTGGGCAAACGTACAAAATCAGCAGGGGATCAAATACTTTTTATCCCTCACTGTATCCCTTGCGTAGGGACAAGCTGCCATTCGGCGTCCCCTAGGGTCCCCCCCAGGGTCCCCCCCAGGGTCCCATAGGGTCCTCCCCCTAGGACCCCCCCCCCAGGCTCCCCTAGGGTCCCCCCCCAGGGTCCCCTAGGGTCCCCCCCAGGGTCCCCCCCAGGGTCCCCTAGGGTCCTCCCCCTAGGGTCCCCTAGAGTCCTCCCCCTAGCCCCCCCCCAGGGATCCCCTAGGGTCCTCCCCCTACGGTCCAGGAGGGGGGGGGGAGTCCCCCTGGCTAGATTAATTGTGGCCGTTTTTGCGTCCGGGATCTTTTACGGGGGTTGTCGAGAGCGGGGCTCGGGATTGTGCGACTACACTCTCTCCGAGGAGTCGTGCCACGTTACGGACGCGCGGCATAAATGCGGTTCTTGTCGCACGGTTCCGCCGTATATTCATTCAAACATCATTGCCGCGTCTGTGACTTGTCGAATGCAGACGATGCGCGAGACCGACATGGGCTACCTGATGTTTAAAAAGAAGCATCTCGGGAGCGGTGGCGACTTCAACTTGCGAGTCCGAGCAGGAATAAGGAACACAACGTTGTACACTGGGCATTGGGGCCCGTGGAGCGCTGTGGTCCAGTTTCAAGGTGATCTCTTTTTAATGATCTATATTAAGA
Organism: Petromyzon marinus; assembly: GCF_048934315.1. NCBI lineage: Eukaryota > Metazoa > Chordata > Hyperoartia > Petromyzontiformes > Petromyzontidae > Petromyzon > Petromyzon marinus. Next base: position 9,840,257 of record NC_133698.1, read on the forward strand.
ACCCATTTCTTTAGAAATGGGTTTTTGTGTTTAGCTTGTTGTCCTTTTCCCCCACGCCACACACCTCCTATTAGCACGGATGGCTACGTACTGTGAGAAAGAAGTTCAAAATACATACATACAAACCGCACCTCCATGCTAGATTTAATGTGAAATGTACACACTCCGCTACCTTCACTGAAATATTCCCTTTCAAATGCGTGACGATGAGACGTCAAAGTGCCCTGAGATGTCCCTGCGTATCGGGAAAGCGTTATATTCAAAACAAACCGTTATCAATCATCGTGGTGAAGTATGGGCAAAGTACCACCATGATGAGGCCCTCGTACAGCAGTGGATTGATAATGGACTGAAAAATGTGTCATTATCGTGAAGATTACTGTGTGATCATCGCTGTGAAGGCGTAAACATGGCTTAATGTGATATTTTGGTATGTAAATTGCAGTGCCACCTTGCCTTGAGGGTCATTGAGAATTTTGGAAAGTTATAATAGACATCGTCACGAACAAATGCATATGAATAATCTGCATAGTAAGCGGCTGATGTGTATGCATGTTTTTTTTTTCATATTATCATTATCACGTTCTGACCCCGTGCCCCTACTGGACATCTGTGAAAAAAGAGCTTTATAGCTAATCGGATTCCTCCTGTACAAATAGATATTCTGATTCGCATTACCTTTTAATGGTGACATCACCGTCTCCCTTTTGCTCACTTTGTGCCAAGCATTATTTATGAATGTCTGTTTTGTTCGTTTGCCCACTGTTATCCTTCTTACACATTTATACTCATTTGGGTAAAAAACATTTCGCAACATCGCCTCCCTCCCCCCACCTCCTACCGTGAAACTCCTGCAGACGACACCCCGCCTGTGAATCACGTCGCCTCGCTTCCTGAGAGCCTCGCTCTACACTGATGGCGCGATAACCAGTTCCGGATGAAGCCAGTGCGGGGATCTGTAGCATATGATGTTATAAAGGGGCCCTAAATAAAAAAAAACGCACGTAAATATTAAAGCACACATTTTTTGTTACTTGCATAGTATAATAATTGTATTGTTTAATTTGCTATACAGCCAGACAATACGACAAATCGCGAACATTAAACACCCAGTCGTTCATAAAAGTTGAAGGTGGTATAGTACTATAGTAATAGAGCAAGTGCAGAATCACTGAACCGGAATTGATAGCTCGAAAGCATTTAGCGTGGGGCCCTCGAAAGTGCGGGGCCTCGTAGCTACTAAATGTGTAGCTACTTTTGCTACTAGGATAATCCGGCACTGGCGATAACCAACGTGCACTCATTGCATCTTTTGATTTGTTTGCGGTGTGTGCTCAGTCCCGGTTACTGATGAAGGCTCGCCGTTTGCTTTGGTGATTACCATCTTCGCCTGCCTCATCGTCCTCGGAGTATTGTCGGTGATGTGTCTCGTTTCTCGCAAGAGGTAAGAAGAAGCGGTGGCACAGATGCCAAGACTGACGATTTTTGTGCAAAAAAACCCTTTTAAGCCAGTACCGATTTTCAAATAGAAAATTGTGTCGTGGCATTTCTTTCCCCCAAAGGTTTTATTTTTATTTCATAATTAGCCTACTGCGTAAATAGGTAGGCTTGGCAAGTGTGCCACAGTGCAGTGGTGCTGGGTCTGATTGTGACTGTTTAATATGAGCCCATAACATTTTTGCTCATGTCCATTTGAATGTGGCTGATGATGACTCTTGAACAAAGTCAGTAAATGCCCTCACGAACAACTTTTCTATGAACAACACACCCATATAGCTAAATCAGCTCAAGCCTCCCGTAAATCACGTGACTACTGCGTGGCCACCCCCACTCTGAACCCCTCTCCCCGCCCACTGTGAAAATGGACGCTGCTCCGTACAGCAGCAGCAGCAGAAGCGCCGATGCCCTGATGCAGCCTCTCCCTCCTCCCTTTGCTCTCATTTCTCTGTTCCTTTCCCTCTCGTCCCCCGTTCCTCCTCTTCTTCTCTCTTCTCTCTCCCGTTCCTTTCTCTTTTTCCATGACAATATATTGTTGACTCTACCTCCCCTTCCCGTGGTGTGACATGGGTAACAAGTAGTAGCTAGTTAATACCATGTGTTTGGACTTCGTTATACCCTTGATCAACCATCAGCAATGCGCCCTTTTGCGACGCTCCCCGTCGTTAACCCCACACTGAGCAGCGCGGTGAAAAATTGTCGAATAACCTCACACGGCTCATATGGCCCTCATCCGGCAGTGACACAAGGTCTACGCATGCATTTGCACCTTGTACTGCAGAATAAAGTGTATACTGCATAAACTACACGTGCAGCACTTCCTTAGTTATATTTCACCAATGTGACGGACAAAATCATTCCTGTGCAAGCACATGGCAGTTATTATGCGCAGTAAGTGTATTCAGTGGCAACACTCATTAGGAATCCGCAGCATGCTTTGCATTTCAGGATGTGCATCACCGTTCTTGCACGTTCCGCACATGGCCTTGCGATGGTCACCACATACCGAAGTGCCTGCCACAGAGTCGGCACTCTCCGATTAGCACGGTTGCCTGCGTACAGAGCGAAAGAAGTTCAACGTACATATATACAGGACCGGTTCAGATAATCATCACTGGTGGTGGCTGTGAGCGTGAATCGAACTTGGGTCATCGGGTTCGTAGCGCAGCGCGCTAACCGCTGCAGCACCACCGCTTCCCACACACGTGCACGCATGCGGGCGCGTGTGTGCACGTGTGTTCTTGCGTATATACCGCACACGCTATCCAACGCAGATGTTTTACTGCTCGACACGAATCTGGATCCGTCTCTCCCTCCACATCCATCTCCGCCATCTGTGTTCGTCCACAGGCTGAAGAAGGAGTTTTGGCCGAATATCCCCAACTTCGAACCGTTCATCACGAACATCTTGGAAGGCGACGATCTCCGTTTTCAGGTAACTGGAGCGCGACGGCTCATCTTCACTCGTGCCGTCATTTTTTGCTTTTGCCGAATGGCACCCCCTCTCTCTCTCTTGAGGATACCCTGGCACGCTTTGGCGCTGCCTGCCTGCACTGACTGTCCCTGGGGCTCGCCACAGGGGCGAACTGTTAACTACATTGGCTGCTATGCAGGAGGTCGTGGGTCCATACCGAACGCTGAAGCCTCTTTATTTGGAGTTTGCGTGTTCTCCCATTGGTTGCGTAAAAATGTATCCGGATCCTCCGGTTTTTCCCTCCACATTTAGAATCGACGTGCGGATTTGGCTGCGATAACTTTACACGTGATGATGAGCCACTTCGTTGAGCTATCATTTGTGATAGCCAGGTCGCATCTGAAAAAGAGCTGTAAAGTGGGCCTTACCTGGTAAAATAAAATAGTTTTTTAAATAGCTTACTATAATAACAATGTCAACTTGTAGCGCGTTGCCACACAGTATTCCCTTGCTCTCGAAGAGAGGGAGGGAGGGAGAGCGACTTGGAGGCACGAGGAATCACAGACAAGTGGGAAAGGCAGCAGCCAGGCGGTGAGCCGGCGCTACCAACAATTGTCCAAGCTCTATGGTCCTCTACATATTTTTTAAAATAATTTCGGCCAATTAATGAGTGTTCGCACGTGGGGGGGGGGGGGGGGGGGAAATCAGAGCACCCGGAGAAATCCCACGCATGCGAGGGGGCAACGCTCTATCCCGGTGCTGATGGAGACAGGGGTGACACCCATCATTTTCCATGCCGCCTTGTCCTGGCGTGCCAGCGAACGGTGCCTCGACGCCCACGGGAAGGAGGCAGTTTGGCAGCATCGGTGCGATCCACCAACCCCCTCCCGCCTTCACAGGCGTTCGCCATCGGTTGCTGCATCCCGGGCTGTGCCACGGCGTTCCGTCTCTCTCTCTCTCTGCAGCGTTAACCTGCCCTGACCCCTCCGTCCCTAATTCCCCTTCTACCCGAATGTACAATGTGGTCCGCATGACTTGTGACCCACAATTAATTGACTCCCCCCCCCCACCGCCCACAATTTTTTTTCCCCCTTCGCTTATTGATTTCTGCTTTCACATCCGTTGGTATGTGAAAATATTAAGAAGTTTTGGAGAACTAAACGGGGGTCACAACACATCTGGACCACCCTGCACTTTGCTCCGATTGCGTGTCGATGCTGCGAACGTTGGCCCTGTCGCTGCGACGTCTCACGAGCTTCAGCTGGGCTTGCCATCGCTTTTATTTAACGGCGTTTGAGCGGCGGTGAGAACGGTTCGCCATTGTGACTCTTGCAGCTCTCTCTCATTCCGTAGCTCTTCCAGCATAAGAAGCCTCAAGGCTGGATCGTTGAAGACCAGGCCCCAAGTAAAGTGGAAGTGGTCTCGGAGGTGGAAGTGAACGGTGCGGAGAAGCTGTCCGGTCTCCCGGTGCCTCTGCCTCACCACCTCAGTCATCTCCAACATATACAAGTCCGATACAGCAGCATCGCGCGCCCTAAAAAGACAATGCCGCTCTTCACCATCGTGCCGCGCCTATTGGAAAAGGACATCGCCGGTCCGCCGGGGGGGTGGCTTCACTGCGCTGCCGAAGCGACTCTGCTGGACGGCACCGGGCAGCGTCGTCCGCTCGCCGCCACGGCCCCCGACGGGGAACGGAAGCGCGCCTCCCTTCTGCGGCACGTGCCAGAGCACCGACCGTTTCCAGCGGCCTCGCGCGAGTCAAACTACGCCGGCGGCGGCGACACCGACGACGACACCGACGACGACGACGCGACGCCGTACTTTGGCCGCGCCGACGACAAGCTCCCGTTCCTCGACGGGACGCGAGCGGCGCCGTCTCGGGCCGCCGCCCTGGCCGCGCACGGGATCGCCCCGCCGCAGGGGTTTCTGCTGCGCAACGTTGGCCGGGCGCAAGCCTACGACAGGCTCCTGGACGGAGGGGGCTCGCGAGGAGGAGGAGGAGGAGGAGGCTACTCCGTGAGCGGCGCGAGTGGCGCCGACGACTACGTCTCCCCCTCGGCGCTTTGGAGGGAAGACGTTCGACCGATTCTCGGCTTCGGCGACGCGGGCGCTGCCGGCCTCGTCGTCTCGGTAAGCGCGGCTGCGTCGTCTGAAATGGCAACCGCTGTGGAGGGTAATGGCGCAAACGGCGGGTTAAAATACGTGACCTTGATTCACAACTTGATGCCCTTGAGTAGCGACGGACGGCTTGATCGCCGCTCTGGCTGCGTGGAATTTGAAGAGCGGCTTTCATCGTCCGATTACTGCAGGGAAGCTTTCCTGTCTGGCCCAGAATGCAAAATGACAAACTGTGGCAGCGAGCTTTGCCAAAGCGTCAAGGATGACATTGCGGCTGAAATAAGAACCGCAACGTCAAATTACCACGAGCGGCAAAGGTTGCCACCGCTTGAAGAGGTGGCCAGCAGCGGACAGGTTGAATCGTGCGCCTTCAGTTACGGCGTCGAAATGCACAACGGGTACGTTTCGGAGGCGGCAGCGTTTGACTGCGCTTCGGGAATCGTGCGAGCGGGCGACGCCCCGCAGTACATCCGCATGGAGACGGCGCCACGGCTCGAAACGGGGCAGCTCGCGCCCGGACGCGCGGACGGCGGCGTCGAGGAGCTCGCCGGAGGTCGCCCGGCGCTCGCCTCCGACGACCCCAAGGGCCTCGCCGCGTCGGAGGAGTTCGGCGCCGGCTCCGCGCTGCTCCCTCTGGGCGGCTACGCGTGCGGCTCATTTGCCGCCTCGTTGACTCGGCTCGGCTGCCCCGCGCCGAGTGCGGCGCCCGCAGCGACCGCCGCCCAGTTGTACGCCGACACGGTGGCGATGCAGAGCTACGCGAGTGTGCTGGTGGCGGAATATCCCGGCGCGCACCGCCTTCCGTTTAGGTGTACGGAACAGGCGATGGGCGACTGGGTACCAGGGAATCCCCAGCAGGCTCTGTGCGGCGCCGTCGCATGTTCGGGCGCGCTCCCTCTGGCTCGCGCAGGAGCTGTTGCCACGTGTGGCTACGTCACGCTGCCGTGACTGACGTGACGGATGTTTTTTTTCTCCGGCCCTTTTAGCCACTGTGCTCAGGGAGATTGCCTGTGGAATATCGCAACGGGGAATGGCACGCCGAAATAGACGCTTCGATATAAAACATCGATGTGGAAATTTTTTTTTAAAGGACCAAAAACAATGATGTCTTTTGTTTCGGTGTCTTTTTTTTCCTACATTAAATATTTACAGCAAAGAGCAGTCTAAAATTAATACCCGAGACGGAATAGCCCAGCCGGACTGCTCATTGTCGAAGCTTGTGGGACAGACGGTGGGCGAGCGGGCACCGGACCTTGCCCGTGAGCCCTAGGGCGGTGCCAGTCGCCGATTCAACTGACCCAGGTCACTCGTGCAAATAAGACGCTGCTGGTCTCTCGAGTTCTCACCTGGCTACATGGCGAGATGTTAGCTACCTCGCCTGGTATACAAGAGGTCGTGGATTCGACCCCGACCCTGACACCAGTATATTTGGAGATTGCAGGGTCTCTCTTCCCGTGGTCGTGTGGATTTTTCTCCGGATCCTCCGGTTTTTCCCTCCGTATTTAGAACCAACATCACGCGTTGAGAGTATTTGGCCCCTAGAAATTTCCACGCGATAAGCCACTCCGTTGAGCTATCATTTGTGGCCAGGTCACTTCTGAAAAAGAGCTAAGTGGGTCTTTATTCTTTGGTTCTTTCGGTAAAGTCACGTAGGTGAAAAAATAAAATGAAACTACCGAAAGAACCAAAGAATATGGATCCTTGCAGTCACGAAAAACTTTAAATCTAGAATAAGTGGGTCTTACCTGGTAAAATGAAAAAAGTTTAGTTTACATGACCTGGTGGCGTATGTTGCTCCTGTCACATGGCCTACAATTATTTAATTTGCATAGCCCTTGATCCAGTGCTGGATAAAGGCTAATCCTGGACAATTCTGTCACGGGGTTGCGTGGTAAATCACAACGCTCGTCAGTGCGGGTATTTGGTGACCAGGGGATTGCCCTGGAATGGTTTAAATATTGACTTGCTGCTACAGGTGTTAGCCGTGGCCGGAAATCCAATTCGGGGTTGTTTGTTCAGTTCATAGTGCAGTGTAGAGCAGAAGGTAATGTCAACTTTAAATAAGCATGCTCAGGCAGCAAGAATGTGGACACATTTGCTCGTGGGAATAGTGAAACTAAATATTACGCATCGCATTGCATCTTATGTTCTGTACCGAACTGCAAATATGACATTCATATATTTTATTGTAAATAACAGTGTTGTTCTGTATGAGTGTCTTCTGTTAACACCACACCACACCATTGATAAGGTTTGCGTTTTACATTGAAATAACTGTTTAGCAGTTCTCTGTGTCTATAAACACATCATTGCATACGGCACTGTATGTCTGTGTCCAAATATATATTTTACTTTTTAACATTCCAGTAATCGGTGCTTGATTGTTGTATATGTACTGTAGTCCTGTATTTAAATGTGCATTATATTATTCTATGAATAAAGAACAGATTAGCAGTGCTATACAAGAGTGAATGGTGTACAATCCACGAATATATTTCTATTTGCTGTACAGACCAAACAACAATAAGAGATGCATCAAGACTTTATATTTTGTCATTTTATTTACACATTTCTTCCAAAGTCAGAATATTTACAACAATAAAAATTAAAGATCTTGTCGCCGTCCACAGCCATCGCAGTCGTGGTGGCGCTAAATCCCCTAACACTGGGGGCACGTGGTCCAGCCGCTAGTGTGATGGTGGTGGGGCAGGTTGCGGTTGCTCTGGCAGTACCAGCGATGACGGTGCTTGTGCCACTCACCGCAGCAGGTTGGGCCCCCACACGATGGCCAGGTTCACGCTCGTCACGCCGGTGTTGTCTACATGCGACACCAGGCGCGACAGGTGCCTCATCAGGTACTCCAGGGTCCTGCAACATCAAGAAGCGCATGCCACATTGCCTATGTTAGCGCTTGTGCTGTGTCACGTTCATATGGATCATCCTGCATGTGCATGTGTGTGTGTGTTGGTTGATAGGGATTTGTTGCGTGTGTGTGAGTTAGTTGCTGGGACTTGCGTGTATCTGTGTGTGTCCATTGATGGGGAGCGGTAGTGTAGCGGTTAGCGCGCTGCGCTATGAACCTGGCGACCCAGGTTCGATTCCCGCTCACGGCCAACACCAGTGACGATTATCTGAACCGGTCCTGGGCCTCCCCTAGGTCGACTCAGCCTGAAATTAGTACCTGGTGCGGTGGGTAAAAACATTGCCACTGGGGAGACAAAGGCGGTCGGGCGTGGTGCTGGCCACCCACCACCTCGTGTACCGTTCCGGCCTTCATAGGTGCTCGCTAACAGCACTTGCCCCTATAGTCTGTTAAGGCTATACGGGGGATCTTTTCTTTGTCATTGATGGTGCACGTGTGCTAGTGCATAAAGGATGTAACTGGGCAGCTGGAGGCAATTGCCCTCCAACAACAACGAGGGGAGCGTCGTGCGGCTAGAATGCAGCAAATTGGCACAGTAGGGGGCACAGCTGGTGCATCTGCCAGCAATCTCAGTCAACCCATGGCACATGGGTCCCTCCCGTGACCTCCTGCCAGCAGCAAGCCTTCGACACTTCATGTAACGGCCTCAAAGTGCACCTGGCTAGCATTGTACAGGTGCCATGGTAATGTCACTGCCACTTCAATGGCCAATGGTGGCTGCTGTTGTTGTTGTACCTGTAGTTCGGTGACCTCCTGTATCAAGATGAGTTTGTCCTCCGTCAGGGCCGTCATCACCCCCTGCGCCGACGCACGAAACGCTCGCCACCCATGGGAAACGCGAACGGCAGCGTCGCAACGCAGCAGCGCGCTAGTCTGTGGTTAAACCTCAAACACTTGGGAGTCTGCCTCACTTGGAAATTATTTTTTTAAAAACTCGCAACGGTCTCCAAGGTTGTGATGTCAATTTGCGGGGAAAGGCAAGAGCCGCTGTGGAACAAATGGTGCAGTTGCCCACAATGCGCAACCGATGGTCGCGTGCTTACGGCGAATTTGTCGGGCAGCTCGCGAAAGTATCGCTTGAGGAGGGAGCTCTTGGAGTGAATGTCGTGCGCCTCCCCCATCAGGTCGGGCCCCGTCCCCGCGTTGAACTTCTCTCTGCGTGAGCGAGAGAGTGCGGGGTGGGGATGGCAGTAGGGGAGTGAGGGCTTAGTCTCGTTGTGGTGATGAGCCTTGGTCTACCCACTGCTGGACAAGGGCCTCCCCCTCACGATTCGATGAACTTTCACGGTTGGGAGGCAAGATTAGATTCTTGACATTGTGGCGCATGAACAAATTTCGTACAATGTATGAACCGATTACGTACAATAAACATGGACTGTTCACTTCCGAAGCATTCCGAAAAATCTCCTGTCGTTACATGGCATTGTGGGAATTACCCATAATACTCTGCAGCTGAAGAACGTCCACGTCTATCTCGGCGCGCGCCAGCAATGATGGCAGAGGCACTGACGCGAGATGAACCACCATTTGCAGCGTGCGTTTCGAATCACATGACAGAGGTTATTTGACCATACTTCAGCACACTGGTCAGCGCGGGTTGTAAACGACCAGTACTGGCGTAGGGAGGCCCTGGCCAAGCAGTTGATTGACAAAAGGGCCGTATAGGTATATAAGATGTTGGTGGTGGTGATAATAATGATGATGGTTATGATGGTGGTGATCGTGATTGTGTTGGTGGTGATGGTGCTGATGTTGGTGATGGTGGTAATGATGGTGGTAGTGGTGATGGTGGCATTGGTGAAGGTCATGAAGATGGTGGTGGTGGGAGGCAGTGCCGTGTGGCCTTACCGCAACTTGTTGACATTGCTGATGACCCCGGAGCAGCAGTAGATGTCATTGACGATGCCGTGCCTCTCAATGTGCTCAGCGCACAGCTTCACCACCTGTGGGACTGTACGAGAGACACGGCAGACCGATCAACTCAAGCTACGAATCACAAGGGAATAAACATTCATCGAGTAAAGTAGATTTTTATACCCCCCTTTCCCCCTTATCCCTGGCCGTTCCTTGGCATGCTGGTTATTCCTCACCACCCCCCCCCCCCGTTTCCCCTCCCTATTTAAATTTTCATCTTTCCCCTAACGCGAGGTCCCCACTTGGCTGGGGCAGCACCAGGGTCCTCGTCTTCCCCTTCCATTTCGCGCTGTTTCCCTCGCGCCGGAACGGCTTACTGCGGATTTTCTGGACCCCGTCGCCAGAAATGTGTTGGGGTGTTGTATCGGGCTTGCGTTTTGTTGCAATACAAAACATTTTATTTTTAGTTGATTCTTATACAATCGTTTAAACATTCGTCTCCCCTCCCCCGCCTCCCGCAAACCAGTGTGCCACCCGGTCCACCGAATTATACAAATGTATTATTAAATTTCGATTTAAAGCTCTGTCGTCCCCTGAAGAAGGCTACTTGTGTTGTGGCCGAAACGTCGTGAGAATTTTATTGTTTTATTTTATTATTTTATTCTCATTCTACGTGACTTTACCGAAAGAACCAAAGAAGAAGAAATGTATTATTATTGTTATCTTTATATCCGGCCACGGTGGCACGCGCATTCATTTGTTCCGGTGAAGGAGGCAGGGTTGGTGGACGACAGCATCTGGTGGATTGTGCGAGAGCTGTACGGCTGCGGTGTATCGGCGGAACTCACCATCGTGTGCCGTGTTGCCCAGGTGCTGAGCCAGGTCGCAGCCAAACACCTCGCCCTGATCCTTGGTGACTGTGGAAGGAGGAGGGAGGAGGAGAGAGTTATAGTTAAAAGTATTTAAAATCGCATCGTCTGGACAATAAGTACAACTGTCCACTGAAGCCAGACGAGAATGAGGCATCTGGTTAACTCAGGTCAGGGCGCTCAGCTGGCACCACTGAGATGCTGGGTTTGAATCTTGAGGCTGACACCTGTGACTGCGATTAAACCGGTTTATCAGGTGTAGTGAGTGGGGTCTCAGATGACCGCTTAAAAAAAACATGTTACATTATATTTCGTCCTGTACTTAATTTGGCCAAAATTCCAGCTTGCGTCATTTTAGATATCAGTTTTACCACTTGCAGTGAGCATTATTGTCTGAGAGCAAAGCGAGTGGGAAAATATAGTTTTCTTAAATGTAATGAAAGCTGTCTCTGGTGTGGACCAATCAGTTTCAAAGACAATGCACATAAGTGTCAGAGCATGTTTTTTTTGTTTGCATGTTCATCACAAGTATGCGTGGTTAATGCAGTCCATGATTCCTTGCAAAAGGTTTCAGTTTGGTGTTTTAATATCTTAACACAAACTGTTTCATTGCCAGAAAGGGGAAAACCTATTCTTATATTTTGATACTGGCAAAAGGAGGTCCCGTGATGTTCATCATCGTGATAGCCACGGCACTGGCACTGTCGCGGATCAGAACTAGTGTTGGTCACCTCAGCGCAGCACTGAGCATTCATGACACGTTACATTGATTCCGACATGATACAATGTTTAACACGGTGTGGTACAGTGCCCATAGTGTGCAGCAATGTCTTTGACACGGCACAATGTGGAATGGTACAATGTCCGTGAGCGGTGCAATGTGTGGGGGCTATGTTGTGCCGTCATCCATTTGGCGACGTGCCAGGAAACCGCGTTTTCCCTCCCACCACATTGACACTTCTTTGCGCAGCATGTCCGTGATGCACAAGATCTCCCCAAACTGAGACAGACGCGGGGGCGGAGGCGGGCAGGGGTCAAAGGAGGAAATGTTGTGGTCACGGGAGTCACAGGGGAAGTTACGGGTTGATGAGACATCATGGACCTGAGTGAGCATAAGTCAACATGGGTAACACAAAGACATCCATCCCAGCTGAGGGGGCAGCCACAAGCTGACGTGCAGTTCTACACGCTCGCACACACTATACAAAACTATTTTTTATTTTACCAGGTCAGGCCCACTGAGCTATGTAGCTCTTTTTGAGAAGTGACCTGGCCACAAATGATAGCTCAAACTGGTGAAAACCGTGAGTGACTGGCAGGTGCACTAAAGATACAACAAACGTGAAGAGGACTGAGCTTGAGTTGAACGCGATGCCATCCTGGCCAGTGGGAGCAACTTACCTGGATCCTTTTAACGTCTCCATTGTGCTGGTGGAAGTCAGCTCAGTCACCCAGCCCGAGGAAATATTCCTCAGTGATGAAAGGCCTGGGAAGGGAACACAGTAACAGAACGCACATGGCTATCATTAATACACCAATTAGCATGGTTGGCTACGTACGGTGCGAAATCGGTTTAACATAATACAATGCTGCCATCAAACGATATTACAGCGTGTTATAACAATGGAGAAAAAAATGTTGGTTGTGATCAATGAAAATAAATTGTCATTATAAACAAAATCAGAACCATCCTGTTCATTGCTGAGAAAAGTGTGCTTGGCCCAGACACATCAATGGAAGTGATGATGGCCAGTGGATGAGACTGATGATGTGAAAATGAAGCCAACGGGAAAATGAAATACCACGCTCGAGAGGACGGCCATGGAGGATGTGGAGCAATAAGATCAGTTCACATTGAGATGGATTATGGGATCGAAGAACCAAAAGGAATATCGATGGCAGGAATAGACCTTCATCTGGCAGTGGATATAACGTGACAGATGATTATGATGGCAAGGTATAAAAATTCAAACTAAATGGCAGCAATTTATCAAAATAGGTTTTTTTTGCATATTCTTTGGTTCTTTCGGTAAAGTCACGTAGATAGATACATGTCTCGGACCGTGTTCGTGAGCATAAGGCAGATTTGAAGCACGGTAGGACCAATACTTCTTCCGTGGCTGATCATTATTTGAATGCGGCTGGCTCACACGACATTTATTTCTCTAAGATGATGGTACTTTGCAAGCCTACCGGCTATCAACAAAGATTCGTTCATGAAGCCATCCATATATACAGACACAGACACGATTTCAACCGAGAGGATGGTTATAGACTCAGCAATCATTGGAAAGATGTCATCAATCACTTTGGGTCATGACTTGACTTGTGTTTTCTTGTCAATCAACCTCCACCGTCAGCAGTGTGGTGTGTGGAGCGGGGTGCAGAGATTTCCTGGCGGCCCTTGCTGCATTGGCATTGCTGCTGCATTGGCATTGCTGTTGCATTGGCAATGTTGGTGCTGCTGCATTGGCATTGCTGCTGCATTGGCAATGTTGGTGCTACTGCATTGGCATTGCTGCTGCATTGGCAATGTTGGTGCTGCTGCATTGGCATTGCTGGTGCTGCTGATACACTTGGGCTACGCCCATCTCCAAACCTTTATAAACAGTGTGCCTTTGGAGGCTAACCCCTTTTCATGACTACCGCTTGTGCTGCGATCGAAACGTCGTGATATTTTATACACTTCATCTTTATTTTTATCATTATTTTTTTTATCTACGTGACTTAACCGAAAGAACCAAAGTATTTGAATTCCTGCAGTCACGAAAGTTTAAAGTTAGGTTTTTTTGCACTCAGTATTTGTATGCATTCAAATCATGATATATGGCTGTGAGCTGAAATCTCGACTTCGTTAGTGACACGCTGAAAGTGAATGTTTCCACCAGGGTATAGAGAACTCACTTCAGAGGTTTCACTGCCTTGCTGGCCCCGTTGCCACAGGGCTTCGCGATCTCCGTTACCACTTCCTTAACTCCATTTTCGCCTTTTTCCTGTAAACAAAAGTCAACAATTTTTTTACGCACAGCCCCTTCTCATCCACTGCTGGATGAAGGCCTCCTCCACGCCATGTCAGTAATAATGGGGACTGCATGACGATACAATACTACCACACTGTTTAGTGAGGGTTGAAGGATGGAGGAAAGGACTGGTTAGCACGGTTGGCTAAGTACGGTGCAAAAGAAGTTCAGCATACACATCACTCGAGACCGATGTTAGCCGTGACAAGGGATTGAACTCGGGGTCGCCGAATTGATAGCACGGTGAGCAAACCACTGCGTCACTGCTCCCCCAAATACATATTTAACACAAAAAACTATGAACAAACATAAATACTGTAAATGAATCAAATGCACGCAAAATAAAACTTCACAGCTACATAGTTCACATTAATACATTGAAACGGTTCATTGCTGAAACACGTCCCCTTCACCACCCAAAAACGAAACACATTTTTATTTTATTTTACCAGGTAAGGCCCACTGAGCTATGTAGCTCTTGTTCAGAAGTGACCTGGCCACAAATGATAGCTCAACCAAGTTGCTTATCATGTGGAAATGTATAGCAGCCAACACAAGCATCTACAACAATAAGGCATCTGTTCCCGTCTTCAAAAGTATTTTTTTAACTGGAGTAATTGGTGTTAACACGAATAAAAGTTACTTGTAAAACTAAAAGGATAGCTCCACGAAGTCGCTTATCATGTGTAAATGTATAGCTGCCAAATACTCTAAAAAGCGTGTTTCTTAATGCTTGCTTCTAAACACGCGTCACCGGTGACGTAACAAACCTCGTAGGCCTGATGGTCCCAACCACGTGACCTAAGCGCCCCTCTTAACTCAACGACCAAGCGCTCTACTCACCCCGTGCCCGCATCGCATTACTGTATCAGAAGCAGAATATTTACGTTCATAATCCCACCAAGGCATCTACAACAAGTCAACTGTTCCCGTCTTCAAAATTAACTCTTATTTAACTGAACGAATGGCCGTTAGCATGAATAAAAGTTACGTGTAAAACAAAAAGGCCAGATGCAAATTAATACCTCCTTCCAACCACACGTGTATCCTACTCGTCGACCGGGATTACAATGTACCACGCGCGTCCTTCTTCGATGCCGTGGAAACATAAAGAGTGAACACCGAGCGAGTTCAAATCCAGGTCATAGAGGTCGGGCCGTTACGGGGATTGGCCCATCGCCTCTCCCAAACAAAATTGTGGAAAACTTCGTCGACCAACGGCGAAGTGGCTCGCTCGTGTTTAGGGGCCGTCCATAAATGACGTCACGCACCTGGGGGGGGGGGGGTCAGACAATTGTGATGATGTGTGACGAGGTGGGAGGGGGGGTTTGAGAAATGTGACGTCACATCAAAATGCGCAACTTTTAAATAAACAGACAACACGTTCTACTTAATTAAATATACTTTTTAATAAATGTTTTCCCCTACAACATCAAAGTGTAGCGCCACATTAACTACGCACTACAATGACAATAGTTTAAAGCGATTTGAAGCATGTTTTATTTTCAAAATGAAAATATGGTTTTGGGGGGGGGCAGAGCTTTGTGACGTCATATTTGAGGGTGGGTCTGACTTTTTGTGACGCCGTGTGACGAGGCGGGGGGGAGGCAAAAATCGTCCAAAATCGCGTGACGTCATTTATGGACGGCCCCTTTATGCACCGAGATGAAGAGACAAGAGAGAGAGAGCTGCCTCCCCATCCACCTTCGCGACGTGGCGAGCCAATCAGCGCCGGCCTCATGTCGCGAGACGCAAGCGCCACTCCATGGTTCAAGTTGGAAAAACGAGACAGCCGAGACAACAACAAAAACTTCCCGGGAATGATTGTTAAATATCAGGGTGTTAGGGGCCGTACATAAATGACGTCACGCGATTTGGGCCGATTTTTGACCCTCCCCCCCTCGTCAAACGGCGTCACAAAAAGTCAGACCCCCCTCAAATATGACGTCACAAAGCTCTGCCCCCCCCCCAAAAATAACTTTAAACTATTGTCATTGTAGTGCGTATTTAATGTGGCGCTGCACTCTGATGCTATAGGAGAAACCTTTATTAAAAAGGAGGCGTTGAAAAGCTGAAATTTAGCATAAAATTCACTTGAAAAATTTTCAGCGTCTAACTAAAACTGCAGATGTTCAGAATACTATATTGAAATTCTCTTATAATTATAAAATATGAAAAGTAATTGAAACTATACAAAAAAACACTTGAAACTTTGTAGTAGAACGAAGCAAAATTAAGAGAGTACAATTATAACAATCACACATTCATTCCACAGAATGAAAAGCCCTGGTAGAGAATCATTAGAATCAAAATGTTTTGTCATCCCCGGCCCGAGGCGTTTCGTGTTGCCAGGGCGTGAAAGGCGGCAAATGATCGACAGACTTCACCCTGCGCACGAGGGCAACGCGTCCACTTGCGAGGAGATGGAGCGGTAAAATCAGCTCGTTTGCAGCAGCAGCAGGAGATTGATTTTGTTGACATGCATTGCAGCGTCGCGAGAGATCACAATATTTATTTAGACTGGGGGAAATCCGATGAGCTATAAAGCTCTTCCCCCCCCCACCCCACCCCACCCCCCCCAGAGTAGGGGCACCGGGTCAGAACGTAACAACACGAATATAAAAAAAACACACAACAGAGTGCGAAGTATGGGAACGGTAAACAAAATCACTTACAAAAATAAACACAAATAAAAAACAAAGTTTTTATTTTAAATATTTTAACAGGTCAAGCCCACTTGAGCTGTTGGCTTCTATTTCAGAAGCGACATGGCCACAAACGACAGCTCAACTAAGTGGTTCATCGCGTGGAGATTTTTAGCAGCCAAATCATGTCAATAACGACTTGGTGGGGGTGCCACCATCCAGCAGTAGATCGATCATGACAGCCGCGACAACGACAGCTGCTGCCGTTATTGATGATGATCGTAAAGATGAATGATGTACTGTGCTAATAGATTAACGACGGGTACGGGTGTTCGATATTCATTTGGGGCAAATTAATTGCCCTTTCAACAAATGTTCAGAAAGGAGAAAAAAAAGCATACGAGGTTTAGACACGCGGGACATTGAGTACAATTTATATAAAGTAAAAGTGATCAACAACGAGACGACAGATCGTACAAACGGGACACTGGAAACGAGACAAAATCCATAGATTTGTTTTAATTGAAAGGAATCGTTTTGTGAAGTCGAAATAATTGAATGGGGGTCGTGGGGGGTGGTCGTAGGGGGAGGGGGTCGGTGACGTCACTAATACAATCCCCCTACCAAGATGGCGGCACACGGGGATTGGGACCCCAAAGGCGCCATCGTCGTGACGTCCCCCCCCCTCACCCCTCACCAAGATGGCGATCTTCAGCGTCTACATTGTCAACAAGGCGGGGGGCCTCATCTTCCAGTACGACAACTACGCCCCGAAGACCGAGGTGGAGAAAACCTTCAGCTACCCCCTCGATCTGGTGCTGAAGGTGCACGACGAGAAGATAGTCGTCGCCTTCGGCCAGAGGGACGGCATTAGAGGTGAGGCCCCGGTGAGGCCCCGGTTAGGCCCCGGGTAGGCCCGTCCCTCCGTGTTCGCCTGCGAGGCGGTACCGGGTCTAAGGCCTCTCGGGCGGCTTGAGGATCCAGCCGAGGCCGTGGTCTAACTACGGCTTCCCTGGTGTCAATTGTAAGCATAACGCTTCTGACACTACTTTGACGCGTGGCTTTTACATTATCACTCTACACGGGTTTGCTTCAATTGATATTTGTGTCGATAAAAAAAGGCCCGTGGCTAAAACCTCAATTTGCAGTCGTAATGTTGATGGCTTAAACTGCCGGTTGTGGTAGACTCTGTGTAACTTGCCGTCATCGCCACCATCATCACCATCTGTGGTATATAAAATCTATGTACTGCTTTGTGGATAGCCAACGCACGGACGTTGTGCGTGTGTGTGGTCGCAATGTGGACAGAGAGTGTCACGTACACAACGATCCCCCGTGTATGCCTTAACAGACCTTGGGGGCAAGTGCTGTTAGCGAGCACCTAAGTCGCGTACACACAGAGAGAGAAGCACGCAGGGGAAGATAAGACGACCACAGAGAGACGCACACATGAAGAGAGACAACAACAACCGCAATTCGTCGCTAAGTGGCGGTGATGTCACCACGACGCTTGTGCCAGGCTAGGTGCACCTTGAGGTCACGTGAAGTGTCGAACGCCCGCTGGCAGGAGGTCACGGGGCAGACCCAGCAAGTGCCACGGGTCGACTGGCTGAGATGACCGAGACGACTGGCAGATGGACCATTTGTGCCCCCTGCTGTGCCAACCTGCTGTGCTTTAGCCACCCGGCGTTCCGCTCGTTGTTGTGAGCGTCGCTCCTCCGCCCTCCGTTGTTGTTGGAGGGCGACTGCCTCCAACTGCCCAGTAGCAGCGTCCTTCACGAGCCTCCTCCACAGAGGCCGATCTTGACCCACCCTGGGAGACAGACATTGCGTACAGACACGAAGGAGAACACGGAGACACGGAGAGAACCCGGCCACAGCCAGCATCTGTGGCAAGCGAGGTGTCATTTTGGCCAAACCAGCCCGGAACTTTGTTACGAGAATTCGATATTTAGAAGTTATCGAGCCATGGGTTTCGAAAAAAAAAACATTGACAATAGTCAAAATATTTATATATAGGGTGAGTCCATGCGTCCAATTTTATAGTCTGTTAATCTGATTATAGTGAGTAATATAGGAGTATGCAAATGCATTCCTTGTACTCTCGTGGTAGTGCCTTACGCCTACAATAACTCTTATAAACAGCTCAAACAGCGTCTGTAAAATAGTTAAATGAAGCCTTGTTGGTGAGTCTTAGCTAAACTGATTCCGCCCCCCCCCCCCCCCAGCCACTTCATCAACTCGCACCGACCAGCGTAGTGAAGTATGTTCAAACAACCCCCACGACCCTTGCGGAGTGAGGACGCCCTCATCCAACATTCGATTTTGATAGAAGGGCTCCCACATGTTGATACAGTTATGTCCACTAAAAAAGAATGCTCACAAGCAAATTTCATCTAAGGCTATGGGTCTTTTAAAAAAAAAACGTAGGTTTAATTTGTTGCGTCAGGGCCTATGCCAATAATTGCCGTCCGCTCTAAATTGATAATCTCTCTACGCCCGCCGCCGTGTTGTCTCTCGCTGCGCCACTCTCTCCCGCAACAGTGGGGCACGCGGTTCTGGCCGTGAATGGCCTCGACGCGGTGGGACGCACGCTGCCGGATGGCCGAGATGTCCTTGCGGTGATCAACAACCCTGACAGTTACCCCTTGAACCTGCGCTTCGGTCGCCCGCGCCTCTCCTCCAATGAGAAGCTCATGCTCGCCTCCATGTTCCACTCGTAAGTAACCCCCCAGGTCGTGCTGTGCGACTTGAGCGACCAGACGAAGCCGAGATCGGCATCAAGGTCGTACATATTGAACGGTCTCTCCGCGCCTCCGATTAGCACTGTTGCCTACGTACGGTGCGAAGGAAGTTCTGCATACATACATGAAGGAAGTCTGCATCGCATAACATAGTCACTGATATCACTCAGCAATATATACTTACACTTGCTTATTTTACCAGGTAAGGCCCACTGAGCTGTATAGCTCTTTTTCAGAAACGACCTGGCCACAAATGGTAGCCCAACGAGAAGTGGCTTATGGCGTGGAAAATTGTAGCCGCCAAATACTCTAAACGTATTTTTCTAAATGTGGAGGGAAAAACTGGAGGACCCGGAGAAACATCCAAGCGACCACGGGAAGAGATAAAATATACAGGTGCCAGTGTCACGATCGAACCCACAACCTCCTGTACACCAGGTGAGGTAGCTAACATCTCGCCACTAGTGGGAGTGTCCCACGTACCGACCGCCGGGTTAGGGACAGTTGACCAAGCCGGCAAACTCAGTGAGGCGCAGCGATCCACCTTGGTGATGAGAGGCCTCATCAGCAAAGGAGACATTTATGGAACCGATATGTGACATATAATGGTGATGACCCCTCTCATCCGAGACCCTAATATCTGTATACTCCTATTATTCGTGGCCCAAATAGTGTCAGAAAATAACATGTTTGTGCTTGTCTATGAAAAGGTCACACAGAAGTGGTCACCCGGGAATGTTTAACGAATCCAGATAAGAGGAGTCACCTGGAAGTGAATGAAAACTCGTCCTATTCATGTTTATCGATGGATAAGTGACCCGAAAGTGATTGCCGAGAAGCACTAAATTCATCCGTTTTGTACAGCGCCATTTTAAATCCACTGCTGGATGATGGCAGGACCTTCCTGAATAAATGTAGCAGGACCTTCCAGAAAAAGAGTCTCGGGACCCCGTGAAGTTTTGCTGGATTAAGATTGTAAACATTGCATGCGTACGACCTTTTGTCAATCCACATTGGTCAGTGTGTGCTGATGAAGGCGGGCAACATAGACGTTCTGATATCGTACAGTTCAATGAATTTTGCTGCACTGCCCTAATGCTGACAATTTAGGGCGCATTATTGTTATTACACCGTTTAACAATGTACACGCCTTGGCTTGTCTGTGTTATGCAGACTATATGCTATTGGGTCTCAGCTGTCTCCTGAGCTCAAGAGCACTGGCATAGAAGTCCTGGAGACCGACACATTCAAGCTGCACTGCTACCAAACTCTTACGGGTGAGTACTCGCATGCTTTACATAGTTAATAGTGGTGGGAAACCCGATGAAGTTCAATGGTTGTAAATTACTAGGGCTTGTGGATACCTATAGCGCACTGCACTACAAACCCAGATACCTGGGTTCGATTCCCAGCCATGGCTAACATCTAGCGAGTTGTCCTGGGCCTCCCCTAGGTCGACTCACCCTTAATTGAGTATCTGGAGCGGTGTTTAAACATCAGCATAGGGGAGACGTATGCGGCTGGGCGTGGCGCTAGTAAGACCACCCCCACTGGTGCCATCGCAGCCTTATTAGGTGCTCGTTAACCGCAGTTGCCTCAACAGCAAGAGGCTTTTTGATGCGCTTTCTGATTTGAAGGGCGTGCTTTTTGGCATGATGTCTCGCGTTTGGCTCCAATATGCTGGTAGCTTCAGGAAACGAATTAAATTCCATTCAATTGAATTATTTTGACTTGAGACATCATACTGAGACATTGTGCTGAACCACAGGGAGGGGTACAACCGGAAATCTCATCGGAGAGCCATAGAGCACAACTGCGAAAACCTACATGTAAGCCTATGAGGCTACACCAAGTATCATGGTCTTTGTGTGTGTGCGTGTGTACTGTGTTGTGTACTTTGTTGTGTACTGTGTGCAGGAGTGGTAGTGTAGCAGTTAGAGCGCGCTGCGCTACGAACCTGGTGACCCGAGATCGATTCCCACTCACGGCCAACACCAATGACGATTATCTGAACCGTTCCTGGGCCTCCCCTAGGTCGACTCAGCCTCAAATGAGTACCTCGTGGGGTCTGTTAACATCGCCGACGGGGAGACAAAGCCGGTCGGGCGTGGTGTTGGCCACCCACCCCCTTCGTGTGCCGTGCCGGCCTTCACAGGTTCTTGCTAACAGCACTTGTCCCAAAAGTCTGTTAAGGCTACACGGGGGATCTTTGTCCTTGTGTGCAGGAACCAAGTTCATGGTGCTCTGTGAACCCCGGCAAGCAGGGATGGACGCTTTGCTGAGGAAAGTGTACGAGTTGTATGCGGACTACGCCCTCAAGAACCCCTTCTACTCCCTAGAGATGCCTATACGGTGAGAGCCGTTGCATTCTGGGGCACACGGTGGTATCTCCTTCACAGGCTACTCCTTGCCAGTGAGCGTCATTGCGGGCGAAACCTGGCCGAATATCCAAGACATCGGAGCAAGTAATGTTGGGGAAATGTAACATGTTTCAGGGGTGGAGTATTTGGCGCAGTGATTGGTGATTTGTGCACTGCTCTGAAACCGGTGACCTGAGTTAGATTGCCGGCCACGGCTAACATCAGTGGTGATATCTGAATCCGTCCTGGCTTCTACCCCCCCCCCCCCTTTCGCCAGCCCACACTAACTGGTATTCATTCTGTCGTAGGCTCACAGATTCACTCGCTTGTCGATTATGCTGGGGTTTAAATAAATTTCCCGTCCTTAGCCACCCATGGTTACCAATCTCCGTTCAGTTACAAATAAAGCCGTCATACATTGCACTAGAACACCCACAGTGCTGTTAAATAATCTCGTCAAATCTCAGAAGCTAAGCAGGATTTTAAGCCTGCACAATGCCCCGGATGGGTGACCACCACGCACATCCAGGTTGTTATCGGCTGCACCTGGCCATCTGCCCTTTTGATGATGGTTAAAAGCAAAGTGTTGCTGGCCAAGGCGACATCGTCATTACGTGACATTGCGAGATGACGTAATTGAGCGTGGTGCATTTTGCGAAACCATACGCCACGTGCCGCGTGACAACAGTTGTTTGGCCACGTAATCTTACGTCATTCATTAATCACGCTTGTGAAGCCAATCGCACGTTGAAAAATTGTTACAGAATCCATGCGTACGTGTGATTTTTATTTTCTCGTATTTAATGGACATGCAAAGGGAGCCCCGTTGCAAGTTACTCATTCTTCATGATGATCTCACCTTCGCCCCGATAATCTTCCCCTGCAGGTGCGAGCTCTTCGACCAGAACTTGAAGGCCGCCTTGGAAGCCGCTGAGAAAGTGGGCACGGCAGGGCCGGGCATATGACTTTGAGCCGCACGCGACGACATCACAACTCCCCTGACCCTGTTCTCTCCCTATGGAGTCTCGCCACGCCCCGGGTTGCCGGAATTTCATTTTTCGTGCTAGGATTTCCATGTAAATTTACACGACGTGACATCGCAATATTAGTTTTCCTTCTAAGTTTATAATTGTACTTTGCGTTTCTATACTTTCAGTACGAATAAAGGTAAAAAAAGTAATTCGACTGCAGTTTGCTGTCTGTAATACATCTTCTAATCATAGCAAATTTACAATCTGTACGATGTGTCTGTTGTAGTATCACCATATTGCGGCTATCCTACACCGACGCCCCAACCCCTTGTACTGATCTCACGGGCTAACTTTGGGCAATGTAATTATTATTATATACATGTATAAATGTTTGCCAGTTAACAAACACGTTTTTATTTATGTCTTTTTGTTGGTCCCTTGAATAAATTACTTCTGTTTCAGATGTTTCTTTTTATATGTCCATCCTTTATTTGCTTCTCGAGCACTTTCCCTCTACGTACTATTTAGACGCGGGGGAATGTGTACAGAACGTGGCTAATCTGTCCAGGTGGCTTAGTGACAGAGCAAGCTATCGGAAGGTTGCAAGCTCAAAAGCTGATTGGGAGGTTAACCCGACCCATCATCCCCTCTGGTGGTTTAGAAATATGAGCACCACTCTTGTGGGGCAGTTGCTCTACTATGCTAGACCTTCCCCCACCATAGGAATGTGGGATTTCCATCACTGGCTCGGCTGTAAACAGGAGATGAGCGCTGCCTCAACACTCACCTGGGCAGGCAAACCCCTTTGACTTGACACTTTGACTAAACTTTGATTCCGTCTCCCTTTGCACACACGTATCCTTATTGCGAGAACTCGGAGACCAATCTACCAATTTCAATGAATTAGTCATTTGAAAGCTTGAGATGTATTGCATGCCGACAGGTGAAAAGTTGTAAACAAAAATAAAGACCCATGACCCGATAATTCAGCTTGGTGGCCCCTAGCACTGCTCATCTGTTCTACGACTTACGACTGGATCATCATTTCAAAATCATTTGATGGATAGCCGTGTGTGGAGAGAGCAGCTGGCATTGAATCTCAACAGACTTCGCACTGTCTTGTATACACTGGTGAGGTTGATGACAGCTGAGTGGTGAGTCAGGTGAGTAGTGAATGTCAGGTAGGTGGTGAATGTCAAGGTGTCGTGTCATGTTCCATCTGAAGGATGTGCTACCCCTCGTGTGTATGAAAATTAATATCATCTATTGGCAAATCACATCACTCTAGTAACATTGTATTTATAAAATACTAGCTTTACTACCCGGCTTCGCCCTGGATTCACCACGCCCGGCTGCCTTTGTCCCCCCAGTGGCGATGTTCACACACCACACCAGTTACTCGTTTGAGGCTGAGTCGACCTAGGGGAGGCCCAGGAGCGGTTAAAATAATCGTCACCGGTGGTGGCCGTGAGCGGGAATCGAACTCGGGTCGCCGGGTTCGTAGCGCAGCACGCTCAACACTACACTACAATGCGTTACGCTTCCACATGCGTGGGTCACATGACAGATTTGACGTCACAGCTCACTTGCCGTGAAAAAAATAAATGCATTATTGAGCTCCCCCCCCCCCCCAAAAAAAACAAGTTTTTATAATTTTTGCATGGTGTACAGTGTGGAAAGTACCCACATGGCAAATTTCAAGTTTGTTGCATGTCGGGAAGTACGCTAAACATTTTGAACAGACATTCACAACTTTGCATTTTATATATATGGAGATGTATATTTATATCTCACCAGACGTCTCCTTTACATGCCTGTCTCCACGTAACAAAATTATTTTTTACATAACCCATGGTGCCCACGGAATTCTGGGAGTGAATAATCTCAGCAGCATTCAGTACCAGTGTCGATACAAGTACCAATTTATTTTTGGACTTGTGACCAAAGTATGATCTATGGCCTTTTATTGATCGAAAATATACATACTGCCCTTTGTCAATCCACTGCTGGACGAAGGCCTCCCCATGTTTTTACATACTCATTGGTTATTTCGGTAAAGTCACGTAGGTATACGTCTTGTTGGTCATGTTTGTTTTCTTTCCATAACTCAGTGCTCGTTGGTGAAGGTGGGGGCCGCCTGAGGACTGGTTGAGCCGGTCACTGCCAACTAGCATTGGCCGGGAATCGAATTCCGGTAGGCAGGTTCATAGCGCAGTGTACCTGCTCCTGCGACCGGGCACTTTTGACCTGCCCCTACTGGACATCTGTGAAAAAGAGTTTTATAGCTCATCGGATTCCTCCAGTATATTCTGATTCGGACTTCCATGATCTCAACCTACGTAAATAAAAAACTGCCCTGAAAAATATTCACCACGTGAACTGCAATGAGCCTATGGCACTGCCTGGCAGCTAAAGCAACGGTTGCTTGTGAAAAGCGACTGGGTGGTGGAGGGCAATGCAATGCAGGTCGCTTGTTTTCCTCTGCCGTCCCCACAGTCGGGAACTCCCCCCAGCCATAGACCCCGCCATAAACGCGCCTACTGCCACTGTTCCAGTCTAGGCTGAAGACCTTTTTAAAAATATTTTCTGCTTATGATTGACTATGATGAGACCACGGGGCTCGGATAGCGGCTTTGCCAGGGAGGGTGCATCGTGGACAGCAGGGTCAGGACAAGAAAATTGGGCCCTTTTTGAGTGCCGGTTTGCATCTCAAAAGCATTAAGACAATCTTCTGATCAATTTGTCCAGTCTCTTTTAGAGTTAAGTCCCAAATGGCAACAACATTATGCGTTTGACTTGTATTGGATCACCTTCACGGGAGTTTTCGTGCCCCTGTTACGGATGGACCGGTGGTAAAACAGACGGGCAAAGTTAATGCACACACGCGCTTTTACCGGAGTTTTGGCGAGGCGTTAAAAACGAACAATCGCACGAACAGAGTACTACACGGAGGGGGGGGACATGGCTCCGTTTATTGAGCTGACACCAATGTCCAACCGGGTCACGCCTCCAACCGAGTCTCGGACACACAACCGCGTGGCACAACCGCGTTTTCATGACCACTGGCAAACCTGTCTGCCGGCCCAGTTCTAGCCCAGATATATAGCACCAGGGTCTTGGCTGCGTGTCCCCTTGGCTATGTGTCCCCACGGTCCGTGAGCCACGATGCTCCGTGCACTTGGCCCATCCTGCTCTACAAATCCCTGACCCTTCCTGTCCGCCTAACCAATGCGCAAGTGACGGCGGTTGAAAATCGAGCTTAAAAGTTACCGACAAAGTTTGAACGCAGGCATCTGCGTGTACAGCCCCTCTGTCCATACGCTCCTGGATGAGGGCCTCGCCTCGCAGGGCAGGCTGTGGCGGTTATTTTCCCACACGTCACCACGCTGATCGGTGCAGGGCTGGTGAAGGTGGGGTGCATAGAAGTTTAGAATAGCAAAGGAATTGCTGCACTTCCCTCCGTTGGCAAAATCACGTAGCCGTGCTGGCGGACGACAATATAACCTGTCGTGCGTGGCAGTCGCCGCCCATCCAAGGGGGTGGTTGCCCCATCCGTCTGTTGGATCATCTCTATGAGACGAGTGTCGGCTATTTCAACCTTAACCGCAAAAGCAAATACAAACCCAGAAGAGCAGGCAGGTGACCTGACCGGGTGTGCAACCTCTAACAACCAGCCGTGCTTGGTGGTCACCCCCCATACCGAAACATCGTCCAGAATTTACCCCCCCCCCCACTTCTGCCCGGCTCTCAATATGTGACGAGATCGGGAGCACTCCGGGCGATTTGTTCATAGGCAGGCGTGGATCGGGGTGAAATGTGCGAGGTTCAAGTCACCTGGGTCTTTGTGTGTGCCCGATGGTGGTGTTCAAAACGCTTATTCAGTGTAGACGCATCATTGGGGTGAGGGTAAATCGGCTTACTTTGCCGTGGCGTTGACGAGTTGAGCAGCAACCAATAATTAATCCAGCCTGCGCGTAGAGATATGTTGCTTATTCCTTTCGCCCACCGACGTACGTACGCAGCTTGAACTTCTTTCGCACCGTACGTAGCCAACCGTGCTAATCGGAGGTGCAATAATCGAGATGTAGTGGAAATAAGTTTACTAAAAAGTCCTCGAGGGATCTGCCGGAGGGAGCGGTGGGGGAGAACCAATTGGGATTGATGTGGCGCAGGCCGGACTGCTGTGGAGACACGGGATATCTGGCCCAGCCTCGTGCCAGCCGCTCTGAGCCAGGCCAGCTCCCACCACTAGTGGGTTGGGGGACACACACGATGCGTCACGGTTGGCACAATCGTTCACAGCAGCCAGTTGCGAGAGTCCGTGTCCGAAAAGGGAAAATGCACATGAATGAAATATCTCCACATTACCTCTTTCAGAGACGCATATACTACGCCGGTGGGTCTCGCACTCCCAATCCCTCAGGCCATACTCCGGGTCCACGTTACAGGGTCCTCCTCCTTGTCGTCGTACAACTGATGTAGATGCAGAGCAACGACTACAATTTCACGTGCAGGTGGTCAAGCCAGACAGCCGCGTCAGGAGCAGCGGAGTGTATCGCTGTGAAGGGTTCTCCAAGAGGATGAGACGCGTAAGAGTGCAGCCATTTAACACCGGTGGACAGAAGTCTGGCTGATATGAAGTTACGGACTGGAGAGTTAGGTTGTTAGGACTGGAGCTTGCCGACCACTGACTTAACACCGCTTATCGTCGAAATGATCTAAATCCTATTGTTCACAACAGCAAATCTCAACAATCTAAGTCTTTTTTCATTAAATTAAAATTATCTTAATTAAAATACGATTAATAGCATGCTACCTAGATCCAGCGTCGCATTTTAAAAACAGCAGCTAAAATGACCGTTATCGTATTGCACGAGAAGCCGCCAGGCGTTTGGCCGACGCGCAGCGCAAACGCGGCCAGTGCGTCAACATTTCTCGCAATCTTTTACAGTCGCTTACATCTTTTTTTTTTAAAGACGCATTCGCCGAACAACTTTGAATACTGCTGCCGCTGACGATGAAACACGTTTGATCTGCTCACGCGGCCGTAGCTTTCACATTCAGTCTCGGTGTGTTTCTCACACACGCGCGCACACACGCGCGCACATTGCACACCTCTCTCACTCCTAGTATCCGCCCCACCCTCCTCCGCTGTAAGCTCATGCTGCCCGCCGCCGGCCAAGCCTTGCGGATCCCGGTTCGACTCCCATTCGTGGTGCGACGGGGGTCGGCCTGCAACGAGAGTTTGTGGGAGCGGGGGGGGCACGAAAGGCACTTTTTATTTTATTTTAAAATACAGGCGTCAGGATCTGAATCGAACCCACGACCTCCTGCATACCAAGCGAGGGAGTTAACATCTCCGAGCCACCGTGGTGCCACAACACAACAAGACAAGCAACAGGAGCCGGGCTCACGATTATCAGTTTGGTTACTCAACAAAGAGGATAACCCGAAAACAGCTTCGGGGAAAAAAAACAGCTCACCTCTGTTCCCACGTGTGCCGCTGGACGGGAGGTGATGGGGGGGCGGGGCTAGGTGTCGCGTTCGCGCTTGGCGTGGCTTGTCGGAGGGTTTCCTGCCTTCTGGAGGCAGGACGTCAGGGTGGCCGGCAATTTTAAAGGGGAATTAATAATCGACTAGAAAAGCATTAGTCGAGCATAGCGTTGAGGTCGATCGATCGACTTAATTGAGGAATCATCCTGGGAAGCAAATGGCGCTCTTTTCGTTACAGACTGGGACCTGCCAGAGGAACGTGGAACGTCCACCAAATTGTGTAGAACCACCAGTTTGAGATGAGTGCGGCGCCACTGCTCCTGTGAGCAGGGGGACGCGTTCATCTAACGGCAGCCTAAGTGTCGCTGCACTCAAAGCTCAAATCACAATCGGAAACCAGCGGAGCGATCAGACTGATGGGGTGATGTGGTCTCTTTTTTTGATGCGAGCAAGAGAGAGGTCAATTCTATCAGCCTATAAGGGTCAATTCTATTCGGGTCAATGGGCACCACGGTGGCAAGGAAATGTTCTCTCCCTCTCCTGGTGCGCACGAGGTCGTGGGTTCCACCTGGACCCTGACGATGGCCTATTGTATAATTGAAGTCAACGTGTTCTCTCTCCCCATGGTGGTCACGTGGCTTGTTCTCCGGGCACCTCCGGTTTTGCCCTCAACCACGTTTAGAATAAACACGCATTGTTTAGATCATTTGGCTGCTCCTATAATTCCCACGCGTGATAATGATACGAGCCACTTCTATGAGCCGTCACGTGTGGCCAGGTTGTCTCTGAAAAAAAAGTTAACAAGTAAGCGGGCCTTACCGGTAAGTGGGTAACTAGAGCAACCGAGTATAGTTTAATTTTACAGCGGCTCGCTACACACACCACACCAGTGCCAAACGTACCGGCCTTACAAATCCAGACTGTTACCACGTCATCGGCAGCGTGCGCGCGCACTCGTGCGTATACAAAGCCTCTCAGCATTATCCAGACCACCGGCTCAAAAGAACTGCATGTGTGGCCGTGTTGTCGTTTTAGACCACCGACTCAAAAGAGTTTATGAAACTGTGGCCGTACCATCAACAGGCAGCGGTGAAGTAAAAAGTGACACAACTGTAGATTGGTGCCGTCAAAATGAGGACTCGCCTGCACAGTCACAAATGTTCGCCGCTGCCATAATCCTCCGCGAGCCCCATATATGGGGAGCGCGTGCACCTTTACGCTAACTACCGGAGCTGTGCACTGTGAAATCCCGCTTCTTCAGAACTGCTTTTTGAGTCTAGTTTGTTGTCCTTCCCCGCACCTCCGCTTAGCACGGTCGGCAACGGAGGGTGCAAAACAAGTCCAACGTGCATAAGCACAGCACTCGGTGAGAAAACCCATCATCGCATCCTTGCAGCCGCCGTGCCGACACGCACCTGGGAGAAGGAAGGTGGGGGGCGGCTGGGGCGGGGGAAGAGTTCTTCGTCGCTCAGTCCTCCTTCTCGCCCACGTGGCCCATGCGTGTGCGGACGTTCCTGAGCAGCGCCACGGCGACGGTGGTGGTGCCCAGCGCCAGCTCGGCAAGCCAGAACGCCGTGCTCCAGTCGTAGTGCTTGGCCACGGTGCTGAAGGGCAGCCCCGCCAGGAAGCCGCCCACTGCGGGAGCAGCGTTTGTTCAGGTTTTGACTAAACGCGCCGGCAATAAAAATTGCTCTGCGCCCCGGTATTTATTTACAATAAAAAAAAACAGTGAGGACGAACGTTTTCATCGGCGATAACTTTTTTGACGGAATCAACGCTGGCCGATGGCGCACGTGGTGTGCGCGCCATCGACGGACATCGGTAGGCGATTCGTCCGGGCCGGTGACGGGCCTCGGCCTAGGTCGAATCAGCGGTGGCGAGATGTTAACTAGCTGGCCTGGAATACAAGAGGTCGTGGGTTCGACCCGGATGCCTGTATATTTGGAGTGTGCACGTTCTCCCTGTGGTCGCTTGGAGTTTTCTCCGGGTCCTCTTGTTTTTCCCTCACTATATTTAGAACAAACGTGTGTTTAGAGTATTCGACTGCCATAGATGTGCACGTGATGAGCAATTTCGTTGGGCTATCATTTGTGATAGCCAGGTCGCCTATGAAAAAAAGCCACATATCTCAGTGGGCCTTAGTGTAAAACATTTTTTTTAAAAAGGTGGCTATTAATCGCGGGCATCCCTTCGCTGATCGTGCCGAGTGGGTGAACGGGGAGCTGCCTTGCCGTTCGCCATGAGTGCGACGATGGCGTGGGACGTCCCGCAGAGGTTGTGGGGGGCGCTCTCGTTGGCGATGACCCCAAACAGCGCGATGGGGCCGTAGGAGCAGAATCCAAATGCGAAGCCCAGAGCCAGGATCAGTATCTGGTTAAGAAGAAGGGGGAAGCGGGGGGAGGGGGGGGGGACCGCTCCTTGAGTGAGCCGCAAGCTACGGTTGCCGGGATTCTCATCGTTGGCCCACCGCCGTTACCATAATTACCGCAAACTTAAACGGGCGTTGTCCTCGCGACTGATGTCATCATCATCATCATCAGCACCAACATCACTACAAATAATAATCAGCAGTTCGCCTGCTGTATTTTTTTACCCGAAGACGACTGCTTGTGTTGCGATCGAAACGTCGTGATTTTTTAAATTATTTTTCTATCTACGTGACTTTACCGAAAGACCCAAAGAGTATGAATTCCTGCAGTCACGAAAGCTTTAAGTCAAGGAATAATAATTAAAATCAGTGTAATCACCACCACCTTCTGTACCATTATTAACTGTTTCACAACACCAATTATCACCACTATCATGAAAATCATCACTATCATCACCATCATCATCTTCATTTATACCATTACCGTCATCACGATGGTGGCCAATATACCACCATCCATTATGACTACCGTCAATACCACCACTGTCACTATCGCCACCATCGCACCATCATCCATTGACATCACCACCATGACCACCACCGCCAACACCACTGTCACTGTCATCACCACCACCACTGTCACTGTCATCACCACCACCGCCATCATCGCCACCGTCACCACCACGGTCAAAGTCATCACCACCGTCATCACCACCACCACCACCGTTCCATAACAAACGATTGATGACGTTTGTCAACCAGGGACTCGCCGCACCCCCCCCCCCGACCCCGCCCCCCTTGTCCCCCGTAGCCCCCCCCCCCCCCGAGTTGAAAGTTAGCGGTTGTCGTTGGGCACCTGGTGCGAGTCCGGTCCGACGAACACGCGGAATGCCCACAGCGACGTCGCCATTCCGCCCATCATGCCGATGAGCAGCCCGTGGCGGGGGTTGCCATGAGAGCTGAGCCCCACCTGCACGGACCGGAGGGCGCACGTCGTCAGGGCAACAGGGACGCCACGGTGTCGAGATGTTCCCTGCCTCGCCTGGTATGCGGGAGAGGGTTCAAAAATGAGGACTGATTCTCAAACGTACTCTTTAAACACATTTTCGAGGGAACGGAGGCTAAAACCACGAGCGCATCCGAAAGTCCCCTCCCCTTCCCTGCAACGGTTATAATTTGACGCACACGTGTGCGTACGTAGCCAACAGCAACCACCCGGTTAGCACGGTTGGCTACGTGCGGTGCCAAAGAAGTCCAACGTACGTACGCACAACCATGCCAATCGGAGGGGCGTCTTACAATCACATTTACGGACGTCGCTAAGAGCGTCCAGGGTAACCGGACACCGAGTCCGCTTCTCTCTCTCTCTGCCCCCCCCACCACCAGCTTCGAGTCGCCGTGCGTTCCTCGAGCCTCAGAAACTGCCAAGCAATGGATTTTGGAGCTGTACGACGTCGACAGCTGCTGGTAAAGATAGTCGCCCTCGCCACGCGGGCACCACGGTGGCGAGGGCACCCAGCCGCCTCGGCTACCGCCTTGGCAACGCTCACGGCTGCACTACCGAGTCCGGCGGTAATGAACCAGCCCAGCTGCACCACCGATCCCTGCTGCACTACCGATCCCTGCTGCACCACCGATCCCACCTGCACCACCGATCCTCTGCTGCACCACCGATCCTCTGCTGCACCACCAATCTCTGCTGCCCCACCGATCCCACCTGCACCACCGATCCTTTGCTGCACCACCAATCTCTGCTGCACCACCGATCCCCTCTGTATCATCGATCCCTGCTGCACTACCAATTCCACTGGCACCACCGAACCCCTGTTGCACAACTGATCACTGCTGCACCACCGATCCCACTTGTTCCACCCGATCCACTCTGTAGCCATCAATTCCTGCTGCACTACCGATACCACTTGCACCACCAATCCCCTGCAGCTCAACTTATCACTGCTGCATTAATGATCACGGTTACGCTACCGATCCCACCTGCACCACCGATGCCCTCCTGCACCGCCAGGCCTCACCTTGGCCACGGCTCGGTCGGAGAGGAATCCGGCGGCGACGCTGCCGATGAGGCCTCCGAGCTCGAGGGCGCTCAGGAACGAGCTGCCTGCGCCGTCCGCCGCCGAAACGTCGCCGTCCAGCGAGGTGGCCAACGAGGAGGTGTCCACACGCGCACCGTGTGCCGAAAGGTGAAGACGATCAACGGTGAGCGAGATTGGAATATGGACCCGGCTCTGGCCACAACAATGTGGAATTTCCGCATGGCAGCCGCCGTCCCGAAGCGTACAAACGAGACAGGTGGTAGGAATGAGTCAGGCGGTACGAATGGTA
Organism: Petromyzon marinus; assembly: GCF_048934315.1. Lineage (NCBI taxonomy): Eukaryota > Metazoa > Chordata > Hyperoartia > Petromyzontiformes > Petromyzontidae > Petromyzon > Petromyzon marinus. The sequence goes on from NC_133698.1 coordinate 9,872,873, forward strand.
TTGACGGTACAAATGTGATAGTACGCACGACACAGTAAAACAACACGAATGGGACAGAGCAACACAAGGTGCAGATGGAGACCGAGAGTACAAATAAAACAACACACACAAGACAAAAATATATTCCGGCCGCCTGCCACAAACTGCTTCCCCAAAGGTGGGAACCCCCCCCCCCCCTCTGCAAGCCCCCCGCCCATGACCTCCCGACCAGCGGCACACGCGGGAATAGCAGCTTATTTTGTCGCACTCAGTCGAGTAAACGAGCCGATAATCGGCACGGTGATCGGCTACACCCAAGTGATTGGATTACATCGCGGCTCCACCCGCGTGCGTGTGCGTGCGTATGTGCATGCGCGTGTTTACCCATGAGCGGCGAGTGCAGCTTTTCCTGGATGAGCACCAGCTGACCCCAGTCCGACAGGCACGTCTTCACGCCGAACACGACGAGATAGGCCCCCGACAGCACCCACAGGTACGGCGAGGTGAGGAGCTCGCCCAGAGTGCTGTCCCGCACGCTAGACCCTAGCCGGGATTACGGTTGGGGTCAAGGGTCAGGGCCAGGGGTCAGGGGTCGGCCCGAGTGTTAAAGGAGGTGCCAGCGGTCTTGATGAGTTTCAGCGTTGGGGTCACTTTGAGAGTTCAGAATCAGAATATTGATTAACACGGGAGTAATGCGATGAGCTATAAGGCTATTTTTTACAGATGTCCAGTTAAGGGGGTCAGTGGTAGGGCGCCCACGTTTAGGTAGGTGTTAGAGCAAGAAGGTTACTTGTTAAGGTCCGGTCCAGTGCTAGGGTCAGTGCTAGGGTCAGTCTTATAGTGAAAGGATCAGTGCTAGGGGAGAGCATAACTGCCTGTGTAGGGATAGGTGTTAGTGTCAATGATGGAGTCAAAGTTATGGGGAGTGGTGGCATAGCACTGCACTACGAACCTGGCCACCCGATTTCGATTCTCGCTCACGACCAACACCCGTGGCTAATAATTGCAGCAGTCCTTGGCCTCCCCTCGGCCAACTCAGCCATGGGTGCCATGTGTGAACATCAGCACCGGAGACACAAAGGCAGCCAGGCGTGGTACTGGCCACCCGCACCTTCGTGTGCAGCTGCAGCAGCTGCAGGAGCTGCTGCTCCTGCTGCTGCCCGTGTCCTTGCCCTCGCCGCCCGTGCCCTTGCCACCCATTCCCTTTCTGCCCAAAACCTTGCCCTTGCAGCCGATACTCTTGCCGCCCGTGCCCTTGCCGCCCGTGCCCTTGCCCTTTCCACCCGTACCATTGCCCTTTCCACCCTCGCCCTTTCCGCCGGCCCCCTCGCCACCCGTGCCAGTGCGCCGCCCGTACCTTTCCTGCCCGTGCCATTGCCACCCTTGCCCATGCCACCCATTCCCTTGCCCTTTCCACCCTCGCCCTTTCCGCCGGCGCCCTCGCCACCCGTGCCAGTGCGCCGCCCGTACCCTTGCCCTTTCCACCCTTGCCGGGCTGCACGTCGATGTTGGGGAGCCCCACGTCGCTGGGCTGGTCGCGGAGCAGCGCGGCCGCCGCCACGGCCGTCACCACGGCGACGGCGCCGGAGCTCGAGAGCACGGAGCGCCAGCCGAAGCCCACGGAGAGCAGCAGCGCCGCCAGCAGCGGCCCCACGCTGCCGGCCAGGTTCATGCTGGTCGACAGCACGGCCCACCACGTGCCAAACTGGGACGGCTCGAACCACTGCCACGGCAGGGGGTGGAGGAGGTGGGGGGTGCGGGGGGTGCGGGGGGTGCGGGGGGTGCGGGGGGGGGGAGGTACCAGGAGTTAACGATAATTGGGGGACCAGTGGCCGCCATCTGCTGGCGCTTAAGGTGCCGCTGCTTGCTGTGCGTATTTGATTACACACACATTGATCACTTTAAATAAACAAGTTCCTCCTATAGGAATAGGTTTTACCCTTTTAACTGGCACAAAAACTGACACCTTTATTCAAGGCATCATGTTTTGTGCCAGTTAAAAGGGTAAAACCAATTCCTATATCTTGTTTCTGGCAAAGGAGGTCTCATAAAGTTCCTCCTATGTAGGCCTCCCCCCCGTCCCTACCTGTTTCGGCTCCTTTCCTTATCAGGACCCGCCCCTTCTTCTATAGGCCCCGCTTCTGTATGTTTAAACCCCACCCCTTCCTCCCGGACACGGCGTTGATTTGGGTTTGGGTCGTGGTGGACGCGCGGATTGGAGGGGCAGGGGTGCGGCGGCCTTCACGGTGGTGGCCCAAGTCCGTCTCAGATCAGCAAGATAAACTGAACTAAACTATTTTTTTTTATTTTACTCCGGTCAGGAGCACTGAGCTATACACTATAGCTCTTTTTCAGAAGCGACCTGGCCACAAATGATAGGGCGACAACGAAGCGGCTTATCAAGTGGAAATTTATAGCAGCCATACACTCTAACCGCGTGTTTCTAAACGTGGAGCGAAAAACCAGAGGACCCGGAGGATCACGGGGAGCGAGACACGCAAACTCCAAAATATAAAGACGTCAGGGTCGGGATCGAACCGACGACCTCTTGTATACCTGGCGAGGTAGTTAACATCTCACCACCGTCGCAAGCCCGTGCTGCGGAAGCACAGCCGTCGTCAACTCGGTATCCTGAGATAGATTCCCGGGCACAGCTAACGGCTGACGTGAGTGGCGAGTGAATATTGAACCTGTCCTGGGTTGCTCCCTTCACCAACTGGCAAGCGAAAAAGCGCGGTGAAGTACGGTCCAATTATCCCCATGATTGGCAAGGCATGGGGGAGGCGCACCAGAGTGGTTCTGTGATGGAAGGTGTCGTTTATCTGTCCTGCAATTAATTTTGTTTAAGCTTTAGTAATAACAGGAGCAGGAGCCTTCTTAAATAGAGGGCAGCAGTCCTCGCACAACGTGGCGGAAGTGGGTTAAGATGGCGGTGAAGACAATGGGAGAGCCAAATAAGAGAGATTTGAGAGAGATGCGGGGAGGGGAGATGGGAGTGAGATGGTGGGGTGAGATGGTGGGGTGAAATGGGGGAGAGTTTGCGGTGAGATGGAGGGAGATGGGGAGGGAGGAGGATGGAGTGAGATGGGGATTTGAAGTTAAATGGGGGAGATATGACAACGAAATTAAGGGAAACATCTTCACAATTCCGGCAAAACGCCTCATGAAGCTGTTTGTTGGAATCACCAGCAAAACGTCGTACTCAAATTGTAAGTGTTGTGGGTTTACTCTCCAACACACCAGTGTGTTCCAGTAGTAAGTAATTTGGCACGTTTTGTTTACGTGACAAACCTGACTCATTTTCTGTGTCAGGTGGTGGTGGATTAATGACATTTATATTTACGCAATCTAACCCCAAAAAAAATCTTTATGGATAATATTGGTCGCGAAAGCCAACTAGGATTTCAACTGAAATTAAGGGAGTTGGAGACGGAGAGATAGCGGTGAGATGGGGAGATGCAGAAAGATGGGGAGTGGGGACCAGGGAGAGGCAAGAGGAGTCCTGGGGGAGAGGCGATTGGGGTCAAGGAAGTGCAGTTGGCGAGACAAGCACATGACGTGCGAGTGAGAGTTATTAAGTTCACACCGAGGTGGGAATGATCAGCATGCTGCTGCCTGCGAGAGAGAAGAGAGATGGTTTCGCGAGCGAGGGACGCGCATCAGCGGGAGAGGGGAGCCGGAGGGGGCTAGGGAGGACAAGTGCTTCAAGCCCTCCCACCCCCCCCCCCTCCATCCCAGAGCTTAGACCACAGCAGGGCCACCCACAACATGAGAAAATGTTTGACCAAAACAATATTCAGAAGTCTGGCCAATTCCAGCTTTATCAAGTGATTTTCATGTTGGAGGAAGCTGTATACAGAGAAAGCCCACCCGTTTTAAGGGGAGATTTAACGGGCGTACGACTTACTTGCTGTACTTCCTCATATACGGCCAACCCATTGCCCAATTTAAAATCAGTCGTGTTGTTATAGTATAAGGATATTTTTTGGGGGAAAAAAATCCCATTAACTTTTCTTCGATTTTTTTATTGTCGTATTTTCGGGGGTATTTTTTGTGCGTGGCAGATAGATCAGAAAAACCTGGAGAGAATCCAACGAATGCGCGCAACACCCCACTTTCTGTGCTGCCACATCCTGCCTACCTCGCAGAGTTTCACAAGCGACCCACCAACCCTTGCCTCCAAAAGCGCCGGTTCAACAACTTGCGTCACCTTGCCCAGCTCCATAATATCAGAATGAGATTATTTATCTAGACTGTAAGAATCCGATGAGTTATGAAGCTCTTTTTTCACAGATGTCCAGTGGGGGGCGGGTCAGAACGTTACAACAACAAACAATAACAAAAACACGATAGGAGTGCAAAGTATAGGAAAGGTAACCAAATTACTTTAAAAAAATTATACACTCTGCTGCTGGATGAAGTCTTGCTCATGTCATGTTGATGGTATGGCCATACTTCACGACACTCATCAGTACAGGGTTGGTGAAGGGGGATGGCCCAGGACCGGTTCAGATATCATTAATGGGCTTTAGCCGTGGCCGAGAATCAAACTTGTGTTTACAGGCTCACAGCGCAGAGCTAATGTTCCAGTCGAACCAAATTAATTAATAGAAGCAGATATCCATTGCAGACCAATTTTGTCCATCTGAAATGACGAAAGCCTCTTAGGGCTCTGAGAAGCATGTGTGTTTGTGTGCCTGTGTGTGCCGAGCGCGGCGCTGGCCACCCACCCTCTTCGTGTGCCATGCCGGCCTTCATAGGTGCTACTCGCTCGCACCACTTGCCACAAAGAGTCCGTTAAAGCTACATCGAAGGATCTTTGTCTTTGTTTTCCCGCGTGCGAACATGTGTTTGTGAGACTGTGTGCGCGCGCGTGTGTACGGTGGAGCGGTAGTGTGGTGGTTAGTGCACTGCGCTACGAACCCGGCGGCCCGAATTCAATTCCCGCTCACGACCAATAAAAGTGTTGAATAATTGAACCAGTCCAGGGCCTTCCCTAGGTCGACTCGGCCTTAATTGAGCATCTGCGTAAAACAGACAAAGGCGGCCGGGCGTGGTGTTGGTGGCCACCGGCCGCCTCGTACGTCGCACCGACCTCAACAGTCTGCTAAGGCTATACGAGAGGGGTGGGGGGCGGCGGGGGGGGGGGGGCGGCGGGGGGGGGGAGGTCTTTGTCTTTGTGCAAGCGTACATTTGCACGCAGCGTGTTTACGACGCTGGCTCGAATGAAACGTTGCGAAAACTTCGCAATTAGCGGCGGCGGCGGCGGCGATGATATTTCTCACGAGAGCGTGCGGTGGCGCAACGCGTCCCACGAGCCGCGTATTTTTGGCCCGCGGGCGTTCGCCCCTCGGCGGCCGGCCTGGGGCGAGGGGGGTTACGTGAGACAGCGCCCGGCGGCGGGGGGGGGGGTGAAGCGGCAAGAGAACTGCGAGGTCAGGCGCGCGAGCGGGCACGGCGAGTCCCCGGGCGGGGAGGAAGCGGAACGCGACACCGCCGCGGGCTGCGAGTGATTAGTGGCCACGCGACCAACACAAAGACCCCCCCCCCCATAGCCACGCGGGCTCGTGGGGAAAGTTCTGTTAGCGAACGCCGGTTGAGACTGGCGCCGCGCACGACACGACGGTGTGTGGGGCGTGGGCAATGCTACGCCTGGCCGCCTCGGGGATTCTCCGGCGCTCGTGTTGCTTTTCACATTGCGCCAGGCACTCATTTAAGGCTGGGTCGACCTCAGGGATGGATGCCCAGGGCGTAGTTAAGATATTCGTCGCCGATTTTGGCGGTACGCAATTTCTGTTAACCGAGGTAGCTCGTAGCGCAGTGCGACAATCACTGTCGTAGCGCTCCCCCACACTCAACACAAAAAGACAAAGATCCCCCACGCAGCCCTGAACAGAATGTTCGGGCAAGTGCTGTTAGCGAGCACGCATGGTCCAGAACCGGTTCGGATGTACGCCACTGGATGTGTGCCCGTGGCCTTTGCATAGAGACTCCGAACAGCCGCACAAACGTTGGAAGGTAGGACATTCCAACAGGTGCGCAAGTAAAACCGAGCGAGCATGCCCTGAATGCACCTTCGATAAGAACAGGCGTTGTGTTAACCAGCGCAGGCAATGCACTGCGGAGCGATGTGACAAAGCGGTTCGCGCGTAGGGCGCCGTGAACCCGGCGAGTGATATCTGAACCGGTCCTGGTGAACTCTCCGCCCCCCCCCCCTCACTCCTTCGTTATTTCGCGAAATAATTTTGCGTAGTAATTGATTTTCCTTCATGTCTACAAGTCAGCTGTTTCTCAGACTTGTTTAGGCCCGCGGACTACTCAGGCGATGCAAACAATTTGCGTGGGTCCCCCAACCCCTACCACCACCAGCACCACTCCTGGTGACAAAACCAATTCACTTCTCTCTCTAAATACCACTCGTACTAAACGATTTGTATTTACCGGAACATAAAAGCACTTTTTTTACGCAGCCATAATGTGTTTTTTTAGGGGGGCATTTAGACCTTAGGGTTAGGGTGGTTTAACCAGGGTAGTTTAACCATTTAAATATCACAAGTAAAATATTCATGTCATTATTGTCCGGATCAACCTGCGTTTACATCACAGCCCCGCGGACCACCTGGAGGACCGTCACGGACCACCGGCGGTGGGACCGGGGGACCGCACTGTGACAACCGCCGCTCATAAAAGTGACAACTTTAGAAGCCAGAATCATTCGAGGGAGAGTCTTTCTGGTTATGGGGGTGTACGGCTGATGATCGTTAGAAAGTCAAAGTGATTTCCTACTCAAATGAGCACTGAGCCATCGGTTCTCATCTCCTACGGCGGGAATTCCACATTCCTATAACGAAATCCAGCTGACATTGAGTCTGGCTACTGCGAGATTTTTTTTTCCCGTATATCGTACGGAGGTGGGCTGGCGGCGAGCGCACTGCACTACGACGAGCCTGGCGATGCGAGTTCCATCCCTAACGTTGGGCTCTCCCACACCTTCAACAACCTCGCACACCGATTATTACGGTGGAGTATGGCCAAACCCTCTCCCCGCCCCGCCCCAATAACCGACACGGCGTGGGCAGACCTTCATTCAGCAGTGGATCGACATGGGGCTGTACATTACTTTCACTTACCTTAAGCAACGTTTGGCTTCATAGCCATTACCGGGGTAACAGATAAACCACCCCGGGGTTAACCGGAGTAAGCCATTACAAATATTAACTCGACTTGCCCACAGGGATCAGAAGTGCGGTGCCAGCATAAGCCGCGCTTGACTTCTGACGATGAACGGTTTTGGCCGTGACCTTTTGCCGGATGCACTTCACCGTGAGAATAATGCGTCACCGGTGAGATAGGCGCCTTGCACACACTGGAGGCTTAAATAATAAAAACTCAAATAACTTTATCGGTACCGAGGCTCCCACAAGGGAGGGAGGGGCGTGTGGAACAATTTGGTGCCAGCTATCATAGAGTCCGGTCATGTCGCTATAGTTATCTGCGGTGAGTACAATGTGTTGAAAAAAAACGGCGCTATGCCTCCCTAAATAAAATTACCACTAACCCCTTTCCCGTTCAATGATTCAGCGGCGAAAGGAGACCCACCCTGCAACTTGCAGACGTCTCGGAACGGGAAAGGGTTAAATTTCAAAATGATGTCCACGCGTTCTTCTCCCTGCCTCTCAGTGTCATTCCTGGGGGCAGGGGTCAGAGCTGTTTAATATTTGACCCGGGCCGAGCGCCCCGGCGTGCGAAGGCACGGCGGTCGGGCGGCAGCGCCGTAGATGGAGACTCAACGCAGCCGGGGGCTCAAAGGTGGCCACGTGACGCGGCGTGAAACCCCACCAACGGCATCTGCCGATGGCAAAGGTCCCAGACCACGACAAACCTCCCTCCCGGCCCTCCGCCACCACTCTCCCTCCGCCACTTAAACCATGACCTCCCCCCCCCGCCACACTCCCCTCCCTATACTCCCTCCCCTAACCCCTCCCGCCAATCGCCGAGGTCTCTGTGTGTCAGCAGGAATGTGCGTAAAAAAGCAGCAAACATGTTTTTCTGGTAACAGATAACGTGGCCCAAACCAGACCCTGCTACAGGCCGGGTCAGCCACCCAAACTGCCCCACCCTGCTGCTGTTGTTGTTGCTGTTGTTGCTGTTGTTGTTGCTGAAGCTGCTGCTGCTCCCATAGATTTCTGTTTTTGTGTGAAATCTCCATGTTGGGAGCGGAGAACCTCAAGAAGCCAGACGGGAATGAACGGCGCGAATGCACTCCAATGAATATTGACGAGGAAGGAAATCGGGGGTTGGGCAGGTGGTGGTGAGAGGGAATAAACTGAAGGAGGTGATTGGGCCAGGTGTGGTGTATAGGGTAGCGTATAGTGTGGTGTATAGTAGTGTGGTGTATAGGGTAGTGTATAGTAGTGTGGTGTATAGGGTAGTGTATAGTAGTGTGGTGTATAGGGGTGTATAGTGTAGTTTATAGTAGTGTGGTGTATAGGGTAGTGTATAGTGTAGTTTAAGGTAGTGTGGTGTATAGTAGTGTGGTGTATAGGGTAGTGTATAGTGTGGTGTATAGTAGTGTGGTGTATAGTAGTGCGGTGTATATGGTAGTGTATAGTGTGGTGTATAGTAGTTTGTTGTATAGGGTAGCGTATAGTGCCGCGAGGCTGTAACAGTCCGAGACCTCGGCGTCCGAAGCAGGCTTCGAGTGACTCTGCTACGTAGAGGTTCTAGCACGAGCTGTGGCGCAAGTCGAGAGTAGCGAGGTGGTAGTGGTGCTGGGGCACCGGCGGTGTAGGCGCGATGACCAGACGCGTGCAGAAGAGTGACCGCTATCGCCACGTACGAGCCCACAGGGTTCAGGTGTTAATTTGCATGGGAGACGTGAGATTTACACAAGTACAGAAAGTACAGCGAGCACGAGGGGGGCCAGTGTGATGGTAGCGGGAAGCGAATGTATTAATCTCCCCGCTTAAATAAATGTTCGACTCAAAACCTAACCTTAATCTAATCAAGGCACGAGGAGGTGGGGGAGGGGAGGTGAGTAGCGGGGAGGACAGTGAGGTGAGGAGGAGGGGAGTGAGGGTGAGGGAGCACGGTGGTGAGCAGCAGGGTGAGGAACGGAGTTGGTGATCGTGGTGAGCAGCAGGGTGAGGAACGGAGTTGGTGATCGTGGTGAGCAGCAGGGTGAGGAACGGAGTTCGTGATCATGGTGAGCAGCAGGGTGAGGAACGGAGTTGGTGATCGCGGTGAGCAGCAGGGTGAGGAACGGAGTTCGTGATCGTGGGTGAGCAGCAGGGTGAGGAACGGAGTTGGTGATCGCCATGAACAGCAGGGTGAGGAACGGAGTTGGTGATCGCCATGAACAGCAGGGTGAGGAACGGAGTTGGTGATCGCGGTGAGCAGCAGGGTGAGGAACAGAGTTCGTGATCGCGGTGAGCAGCAGGGTGAGGAACGGAGTTCGTGATCGCCATGAACAGCAGGGTGAGGAACGGAGTTGGTGATCGCCATGAACAGCAGGGTGAGGAACGGAGTTGGTGATCGTGGTGAGCAGCAGGGTGAGGAACAGAGTTCGTGATCGCGGTGAGCAGCAGGGTGAGGAACAGAGTTCGTGATCGCGGTGAGCAGCAGGGTGAGGAACGGAGTTCGTGATCGTGGTGAGCAGCAGGGTGAGGAACGGAGTTCGTGATCGCGGTGAGCAGCAGGGTGAGGAACGGAGTTGGTGATCGCGGTGAGCAGCAGGGTGAGGAACGGAGTTCGTGATCATGGTGAGCAGCAGGGTGAGGAACGGAGTTCGTGATCGCGGTGAGCAGCAGGGTGAGGAACGGAGTTCGTGATCATGGTGAGCAGCAGGGTGAGGAACGGAGTTCGTGATCGCGGTGAGCAGCAGGGTGAGGAACGGAGTTGGTGATCGCGGTGAGCAGCAGGGTGAGGAACGGAGTTCGTGATCGCGGTGAGCAGCAGGGTGAGGAACGGAGTTGGTGATCGTGGTGAGCAGCAGGGTGAGGAACGGAGTTCGTGATCGTGGTGAGCAGCAGGGTGAGGAACGGAGTTCGTGATCGCGGTGAGCAGCAGGGTGAGGAACGGAGTTCGTGATCGTGGGTGAGCAGCGAGCGAAGCGACGGGTGAGCCATGGCACCCTCACCTTACGCAGCATCTTCCCGCAGGGCGGCCAGCCGAAGCCCTGCGCCAGGCCGTTCGCGAACCAGATGGCCGCGAAGGCGGACGCCGAGCCGGCGCTGGCGAACGCCACGTTGGTGAGGCCGACGAGCGCCAGCCCCAGCGCGAAGAGGGCCCGCGCGCTCAGCCGGTCCGAGAGCACGCCGCTGCCGAACTTGCTGATGGCGTAGGCCAGCGCCTGGCTGCTCGTGATGAGGCCTGCGCGCATCCCACGGGGTGGTGGAGAGGGTGGTTGGGAGATGGAGCAGGTGGAGATGAAGGTTGCGGAGGGAGGGGAAGGGGGCGAAATAGCATTTGGGTTTTTGCACGGCGGTGGAAATGTGTCGGAGTCGGGCAGAGGAGGGTGAGGGAGAGGATGGGGTGAGGGAGAGGTTGGGGTGAGGGAGAGGATGGGGTGAGGGAGAGGTTGGGGTGAGGGAGAGGATGGGGTGAGGGAGAGGTTGGGGTGAAGGAGAGGTTGAGGGACGGTCAGGGTCATTCACAACACAGGGGCTGCCAGCGCTCTGAACACACCACGAGTGAAACGTGAATGCAAAGTGAAACGGCTCAATTTAGCGATGGGGAGGTAAGGTTAGGGTTGGGTGGCAGAGCTCACTCGCCAACCAGACTATAGCCATACTACTAAGCCTAATCATTCTAGTCAACACGAGCACTAACCACATCAGTCAACAAGACGTTAACCCTACGTCTGACCTACTACTATTTATTTCATACGACTTTGTTTCTTTGACCAGGCAAGGCCCGCTGGACAACCACAGCCAAACGCGAATATAACCACACACACAAAAACCACCCACGCATTAACCGTAAACCTAACCATAACCACACTAGCCATCTAGACCCTAGCCCTACCCCTGACTATAACTACACCAGCCAACAAGATGTTATTCTACCCCGAACAGCATCAGAAAACCAGGCCATGCCACGACCATAAACCGCAGCGGCCGCACGTCCGTTAGCCATACGCACGGAGTCTGTCCCTCGGCCTAGATTAAGAATAAATAAAAGCATGAACAGCAAGCGATCGATCACAGACTGCTGCGATGGATTAAGTTGCACTTCGTCATAGCCAAAAGAGAGGGCAAGACGTATAAATTGGCAAAAATGAAGATCATCCGCACCGATCAGTTACGCTTTCTTTTATTTTACCAGTTATGTGTTAATTGTGTGTCGTGTATTTTTCTAAATGTAGGTTTTTTTGTTTGTTTGCGTACAGAGTGCAGTACAGGTACACAGAATAAACACCTCGCTCACTCGAGACCCAGACATCGCAACCTCCTGGCTTTAGCATTCGTCCTCCTCGACGATACTGGCGGTGGAACCATCAACCGCATCATCAGAACATCACACCAAGCAGGCCGATGCTGCACCACATCTCCTTTATGAATGGACAATGAAAGACACAAGCCAGAGTGGTGATTGTGGCCATGCAACCCATACTATGGGCCATATAGTAGACTCAAAGAGGCATAGTGGTACAGAGACTCACGGAGACTAATAGAGATACAATAAACACACAAGCGGCAGTAGTGCCATTGTGGCCATGCAACCCACTCTATGGGCCATATAGTAGACCCAAAGAGGCATAGTGGTACATAGAGACTCACGGAGACTAACAGAGGGACATAAAGATACAATAAACACACAAGACGCATGAGTGCCATTGTGGCAATGCAACCCAAACTATGGACCGTATAGTAGTCCCAAAGAGACACAGTGACACATCGTGATACATAGAGACTCACAGAGATTAATAGAGATACATTAGGGACAAAATCCACAGTGGTGCGAGTGTGGCCATGCAAACCCACACTATGGCCCGTATATAGTGAACCACTGTGGTCTGCACTCCTTCAACCGAGGACGGCGAGGAAAACGACACGAATTCTCCTCTAGTGAAGCTCTCTCGACCTGGCGCAGACCTCAACATTTAGCATACGCACGAAGGGAATACTCTATCAGAACATTTCTATACACTGGAGGAAATCCGATGAGCTATAAAGCTCTTTTTCACAGCTGTCCAGTAGGGGCACGGGGTCAGAACGTTACAACAAACAAAACAATACAACAAACACGACAGGAGCGCAAAGTATAGGAAAAGTTAAACAAATTAATTAAAAATACGCAAATAAAAACTAAACTATGTTTTTTTTTACCTTACCCGGTGAAGCCCAGAGGTATGAACTTATTTTTTTTTGTTCAGAGGCGACCTGACACTGCACACAACAACCCCGCTGTTTCCCAGCTACACATGAGTGTGCTCCCTCCTGTGCCACCCACCACCCACCAGTGCTTTCTTTATTTCAGCCGAGTCTGTCCGGGTCAGTGACCTGTTAAATATATCCGTACCCGGCACACCACATCGAGTTGTTCCGCTCGCCCAATGGCTGTGGCTACTCCGGTTAAGTGTCTAGTGCAGTCCAGCAAGGATGCAATGCGCAGTGGTTGTAAATGTTTGGTATACTTTGGATGGATTTAAAAGCGGACCGGAAGATAACGCGACCAGTTCAGCACTGACAACTCCGATCAGTTACGATTGATTATGCAACGGTGAATTATTGCATCGCAGGATTGCGAGAGGTGGCGACGGCGTGGGGAGTTCATCATCCAGCAGTGGATTTATCACGGCTGATGATGATGGTGATCATGAATTAATTCACATCCCTCCCCGGGACGGAACAGTCATTCGGCTGGGTTCTGAAAACCTCATTGAAGGCACCGCATCCCGAATCTTGATTCCGAATAAATTGTGTTGGGAACGGGGGGGGGTGGAGGGGCGTCCTTAGAAGAAGCCACGCAGGGTCCCCTTCCTCACCCCCCCCTTCCATCCCAGCCCCCCCCCCTTGTACCCCAGGTCCCCCCCTTCCATCCCAGCCCCCCCCCTTGTACCCCAGGTCCCCCCCTTCCATCCCAGCCCCCCCCCCTTGTACCCCAGGTCCCCCCCTTCCATCCCAGCCCCCCCCCTTGGTCCCCAGGTCCCCCCCTTCCATCCCAGCCCCCCCCCTTGTACCCCAGGTCCCCCCCTTCCATCCCAGCCCCCCCCCTTGTTCCCCAGGTCCCCCCTTCCATCCCAGCCCCCCCTTGTACCCCAGGTCCCCCCCTTCCATCCCAGCCCCCCCCCCCGTACCCCAGGTCCCCCTCTTACATCCCAGCCCCGCCCCCACTCCCCCTTTCTCACCCAAGTCGTCTTTCTCCAGCGTGACCTCCTGCATGACGGCCGGCATGACGAACGCGAAGGTCTTGCGGTTGAAGTAGTAGAGCGTGTAGCCCACGAACATCGCGGCGAAGATGGTCACACGGTAATACCCGTAGTCTCCTTGTCTCGCCATCGCTGCCAGCAAAGACACGGACAGCGTAGGTCTGTGTGGCCGTGTCTGTGTGCTGAGTCTGTGTGTCTGTGTGCTGAGTCTGTGTCTGTGTGCTGAGTCTGTGTGTCTGTGTGCTGAGTCTGTGTGTCTGTGTGTTGAGTCTGTGTGTCTGTGTGCTGAGTCTGTGTGTCTGTGTGTTGAGTCTGTGTGTCTGTGTGCTGAGTCTGTGTGTCTGTGTGTTGAGTCTGTGTGTCTGTGTGCTGAGTCTGTGCGTCTGTGTGTTGAGTCTGTGTGTCTGTGTGTTGAGTCTGTGTGTCTGTGTGTTGAGTCTGTGTGTCTGTGTGTCTGTGTGCTGAGTCTGTGTGTCTGTGTGTTGAGTCTGTGTGTCTGTGTGTTGAGTCTGTGTGTTGAGTCTGTGTGTCTGTGTGCTGAGTCTGTGTGTCTGTGTGTTGAGTCAGTGTTTGTGTGTTGAGTCTGTGTGTCTGTGTGCTTAGTCTGTGTGTCTGTGTGTTGAGTCTGTGTGTTGAGTCTGTGTGTTGAGTCTGTGTCTGTGTGTTGAGTCTGTGTCTGTGTGTTGAGTCTGTGTGTCCGTGTCTGTGTGGCCGAGTCTGCCTCTTCGACCTCCGGGGAAGGCGACCACGGCGTGAGACGCCCGTGCGGAGTGCCGCCGGCGTGCGATTTAACACGCCAGCACCACCGCGATCCTCCCCCGTCTCCTCCCCCGTCTCCTCTAACGCCCACTCTCCTCCCCGTCTCCTCCCCACTCTCCTCCCCACTCTCCTCTAACGCCCACTCTCCTCCCCGTCTCCTCCCCACTCTCCTCCCCACTCTCCTCTAACGCCCACTCTACTCCCCGTCTCCTCCCCACTCTCCTCCCCGTCTCCTCCCCACTCTCCTCCCCCGTCTCCCTCCCACTCTCCTCTAACTCCCACTCTCCTCCCCGTCTCCTCTTACCGCTCCTCCTACTCTCCTCCCCACTCTCCTCCCCACTCTCCTCCCTAATCTCCTCCCCGTCTCCCCCCTCGTCTCCTCCGCACTCTCCTCTAACTCCCACTCTCCTCCCCGTCTCCTCCCACTCTCCTCTCACTCTCACCTTACTCTCCTCTTACCTCTCCTCCCCACTCTCCTCCCACTCTCCTCTCACCCCACTCTCCGCCCACTCTCTCACTCTCCTCTTACATCTCCTCCCACTCTCCCCGCCGTCTCCGCCTCCTCCTACTCTCCCCGCCGTCTTCCCACTCTCCTCTCCTCCCAACTCTCCTCTCTCCCTCTCTTCCCACTCCCATACTCATTTCTCCCTCTTTCCTCTCATTCTCCCACTCTCCGCCCCGTCCCCTTGCCCTCTCCTCTCACACTCTCATCTCTCCTTCCTCCATCTCTCTTTTTTACCATCAGAGGAAACAAGAACATAGTCGGTACTTTGCTTCGTTCATCATTTAGTTTTTTTGCTTTTTTTATGCTTTGCTTTATGTAAAGTCACGTAGAAGGGAAACAATACAATACGTTAGCACCACGGAGAGCGATTTGGCAGTTATTCAGATAGACGAGTCCATCTATGTTCGGAAAAGAGGAGGGGGGAATCGAAAATAATGGATGCGGTCTGAAAGCCAACGTAAGCGTAAACAATCAATTAAGACCCGAAATGTTTTATCAATCCCTGCAGTCACGGAAGCTTTAAATCAAACCCCCTCCCCTCCCCCTTTTTAAATGAAAGATTTCACAATAGATGTAACGCTCTGCTCTCCTTACCCCTTCCCTCTCTCTCTACCGCATCTCTCTACACCCCCCTCTCTCTACCCCCCCTCTCTCTCTACCACCTCTTTCCCTACTCCATGTCTATGTTCCCCCTATGTTTTCTATGTAATATTTGTAATACTGTATTATTATTCTCACACTCATCTCTCCCTCCCCCTATCCTTTTCTCCTCCTACTCTCCCATCTTCTCTACCCCGTCTCCCCCCACTCTCCTCCCATCATCTCCCCTCTCTCTGTACACTCACTCTGCACTCTCATCTCTCCCTCGTCATACCCTGTCCTCTTAACTCTTCTCTCCACATCTCTCTCTCTCCTGGAGTGACAAATACCCAATTCGAGCCTTCAAATATAAAACAATGTCTATTATTGACCCATGCAAGTCATCAGAGTCTCTCAGTGATTTGCGTCACAGGGAGGGTGAGATTGGCTTTCATGGGAGGAAACCGGAGAAACCCCACTACGCATGCGACATGGAGTAACACTCGAAAGCATTGTCTGCCAGGTTGCGCAACAACAGTGTTTTGTTTAACACGCGGAGGCTTTCGCGACCAATATTAATCGCGCTTTAAACGGCATGCGTTTTGTTGGGCCATTGGTCCGAATCGTGGGCAATTTATTTATCTCCAATTTTTTCTAGCGACGAATATGTTACGATATTGTAGCAATGGCAAGCGGACGGGAAAGACTTCGACATGAAAGCACTTAGCACCAAAACAACTAAAGAAGATGAACTGCAGTTAAGAAAGAGACCGTAGACCAGGATCGTTAATTTCTGTTTTTGGTATTTCTGTAATAAGGGAAGCGTCAGGACAAACGGTCGCTAACTGCCTCCGGTCCTAAAAATTATACATTCGGAATCTCTTGATAGCGATTCCGCACGGAGCCAGGGGGGGAACCCCCGAGTCCGTGTGCCAACCAAAGCAAATGCCCTTTTTAATCCTACCGGTGGCGCAGTCGTTAACTCATACGTCCACTGTGTCCCTCTACGCTATGGGGCCCGTTGAGAATTCAAATAAGAACATTTCGAAGCATTTGTGGGTGGCGCCGTGTCAATAGCATATTTAGGAATTAACCAGTAGGATAACGAAACTTTTAGTTTGTGCGAAGGGAAAGATATTTTGCATTAACGCAACACGGGAACACGAGTAGCATCCGAGACGCGGTGCATTGTGGGTGATGATGTTAATACGTTGGGATGACCGTTCTACCGTTCAAGTCCTTTGACTACTTAACAGTGACATATGCAAAGGTGTTAATCGTAATGATAACTAATGAATTAAAACGTTTCACAACTGATACCCAATTGGTGTTTAGGGTAAGAAAAAAAACACATGATTACCGGACACTAAACTTGTTTAAAAAGTCAACCTTCTAATTACTGTATATATAAATACTCAACACATCCGTTAGTAACACTGCGTTGAAGAGAAAAAGTATTTAATCGGCGATTGTTTGAATTACTTGGGCAGTTTTTTATAGCGAATGTTATTCCTGCCTATACGGTCTAGGGAATGTAATGTATTGGTGGTGCGCGTAGCCCTTTGATTTCCCACTACTAACGCGAGAGGCGTCCCAGGCGTCCCACCGCCATTGGCTAACATCGCCGCCACGTGACTGCGATTAACCAATGGACTCCGAGCTCATGGTGTTATCGGTATGCGTGGCTGAGCCCCCCAGAGCGACGCCGCTTTAAACGCTATCACTGATCAGTGCAAAAGCCCCGCACGGCGTCACTCACTACCACTACGATCACGTTACGGGCGCCTCGTTTTCGTCTGACGTTAAACTGTGTGGGGCGGCGGCGGGGACAAATCTACCGCGCCCAAAACAACAAATTATAACGGGGCGGACCTTCGTCGAGAATCAGCGCGTCCGTAAAACCGATTGAAGGCTCCACAGCTGCCGCGCGATAGAGCCGCGGATCGCGCTTTTGTGACGATGGCGGCAAGTCCGGTCGCGGGCCTCGCGCTCAAAATCGATCGGTTTGGCGCCTCGCCATTGGCTCGCGGTAGAACCACTTCCCCCCACCACCACCAATCAACCACGTGCCCGGCGCGCGACCAATGGGAGAGCCGCGATTGCTCGGCGGGGCGGGCTGCAGCTTTGCAAGGAATGGGGGGGGGTGATAGGGGGCGTGGTTGAGAGGGGGTAAGACGGGGGGTTGAGAGGGGGAGTGAGAGGGGGGTTGAGAGGGGGAGTGAGAGGGGGTTGAGAGGGGGAGTGAGAGGGGGGTTGAGAGGGGGGTAAGACGGGGGTTGAGAGGGGGGTTGAGAGGGGGAGTGACAGGGGGTTGAGAGGGGAGTGAGAGGGGGGTTGAGAGGGGGTAAGACGGGGGTTGAGAGGAGGAGTGAGAGGGGGTTGAGAGGGGGGTAAGACGGGGGGTTGAGAGGGGGAGTGAGAGGGGGTTGAGAGGGAGTGAGAGGGGGGTAAGACGGGGGTTGAGAGGGGGGTTGAGAGGGGGAGTGACAGGGGGTTGAGAGGGGAGTGAGAGGGGGGTTGAGAGAGGGGTAAGACGGGGTTGAGAGGGGGAGTGAGAGGGGGGTTGAGAGGGGGTTGAGAGGGGGGTGAGAGGGGAGTGACAGGGGGTTGAGAGGGGAGTGAGAGGGGGGTTGAGAGGGGGTAAGACGGGGGTTGAGAGGGGGAGTGAGAGGGGAGTGAGAGGGGGGTTGAGAGGGGGGTTGAGAGGGGGAGTGAGAGGGGGAGTGAGAGGGGGGTAAGACGGGGGTTGAGAGGGGGGTTGAGAGGGGGGAGTGACAGGGGGTTGAGAGGGGAGTGAGAGGTGGGGTTGAGAGGGGGTAAGACGGGGGTTGAGAGGGGGAGTGAGAGGGGGGTTGAGAGGGGGGTTGAGAGGGGGAGTGAGAGGGGGAGTGAGAGGGGGAGTGAGAGGGGGGTAAGACGGGGGTTGAGAGGGGGAGTGACAGGGGGTTGAGAGGGGAGTGAGAGGGGGTTGAGAGGGGGTAAGACGGGGGTTGAGAGGGGGAGTGAGAGGGGGAGTGAGAAGGGGAGTGAGAGGGGGGTTGAGAGGGGGGTTGAGAGGGGGAGTGAGAGGGGGAGTGAGAGGGGGGTAAGACGGGGGTGAGAGGGGAGTGAGAGGGGGGTTGAGAGGGGGAGTGAGAGGGGGTAAGACGGGGGTTGAGAGGGGGTTGAGAGGGAGAGTGAAAGGGGTTGAGAGGGGGATAAGACGGGGGTTGAGAGGGGGGTAAGACGGGGGTTGAGAGGGGGGTAAGACGGGGGTTGAGAGGGGGGTTGAAGAGGGGGAGTGAGAGGGGGGTTGAGAGGGGGGTAAGACGGGGGTTGAGAGGGGGGTTGAGAGGGGGAGTGACAGGGGGTTGAGAGGGGAGTGAGAGGGGGGTTGAGAGGGGGTAAGACGGGGGTTGAGAGGAGGAGTGAGAGGGGGGTTGAGAGGGGGTAAGACGGGGGTTGAGAGGGGGAGTGAGGGGGGGTTGAGAGGGGGAGTGAGAGGGGGGTAAGACGTGGGTTGAGAGGGGGGTTGAGAGGGGGAGTGACAGGGGGTTGAGGAGGGAGTGAGAGGGGTGTTGAGAGGGGGTAAGACGGGGGTTGAGAGGGGGAGTGAGAGGGGGTTGAGAGGGGGGTTGAGAGGGGGGTTGAGACGGGGGAGTGACAGGGGGTTGAGAGGGGAGTGAGAGGGGGTTGAGAGGGGGTAAGACGGGGGTTGAGAGGGGGAGTGAGAGGGGGAGTGAGAGGGGGGTTGAGATGGGGGGTTGAGAGGGGGCGTGAGAGGGGGAGTGAGAGGGGGTAAGCCGGGGGTTGAGAGGGGGGTTGAGAGGGGAGTGACAGGGGGTTGAGAGGGGAGTGAGAGGGGGGTTGAGAGGGGGTAAGACGGGGGTTGAGAGGGGGCGTGAGAGGGGGGTTGAGAGGGGGGTGGAGGGGGTGAGAGGGGGAGTGAGAGGGGGAGTGAGAGGGGGGTAAGACGGGGTTTGAGAGGGGGAGTGACAGGGGGTTGAGAGGGGAGTGAGAGGGGGTTGAGAGGGGGTAAGACGGGGGTTGAGAGGGGGAGTGAGAGGGGAGTGAGAAGGGGAGTGAGAGGGGGGTTGAGAGGGGGGTTGAGAGGGGGAGTGAGAGGGGGAGTGAGAGGGGGGTAGACGGGGGTTGAGAGGGGGAGTGAGAGGGGGGGTTGAGAGGGGGAGTGAGAGGGGGTAAGACGGGGGTTGAGAGGGGGGTGAGAGGGAGAGTGAAAGGGGGTTGAGATGGGGAATAAGACGGGGGTTGAGAGGGGGGTAAGACGGGGGTTGGAGAGGGGGTAAGACGGGGGTTGAGAGGCGGGTGGAGAGGGGAGTGACAGGGGGGTAGAGAGGGGGTTGAGAGGGGGGTAAGACGGGGGTTGAGAGGGGGGTTGAGAGGGGGGTCAGACGGGGAGTGAGAGGGGGGTTGAGAGGGGAGTGAGAGGGGGAGTGAGAGGGGGGTTGAGAGGGGGAGTGAGACGGGGGTTGAGAGGGGGGTTGAGAGGGGTGTAAGACGGGGGTTGAGAGGGGGGTTGAGAGGGGGAGTGAGAGGGGGGTAAGACGGGGGTGAGAGGGGGGTTGAGAGGGGGGTAAGACGGGGGTTGAGAGGGGGGGTTGAGAGGGGGGTTGAGAGGGGGAGTGACAGGGGGGTTGAGAGGGGAGTGGAGGGGGAGTGAGAGGGGAGTGAGAGGGGGAGTGACAGGCGGGTTGAGAGGGAGTGAGAGGGGGTAAGACGGGGGTGAGAGGGGGAGTGAGAGGGGGAGTGAGACGGGGGGTTGCGAGGGGGGTTGAGAGGGGGAGTGAGAGGGGGGTTAAGACGGGGGTTGAGAGGGGGGTTGAGAGGGGGAGTGACAGGGGGGTTGAGAGGGGAGTGAGAGGGGGGTTGAGAGGGGGGTAAGACGGGGGTTGAGAGGGGGTAAGAAGGGGGTTGAGAGGGGGAGTGAGAGGGGGGTGAGAGGGGGAGTGAGAGGGGGGTTGAGAGGGGGAGTGAGAGGGGGGGTTGAGAGGGGGAGTGAGAGGGGGAGTGAGAGGGGGGTAAGACGGGGGTTGAGAGGGGGGTTGAGAGGGGGAGTGACAGGGGGGTTGAGAGGGGAGTGAGAGGGGGAGTGAGAGGGGGTTGAGAGGGGAGGAGAGGGGGATTGAGAAGGGGGTAGACGTGGTTGACGAGGGGGGTAAGACCGGGGGTTGAGAGGGGGTTGAAAGGGGAGTGACAGGGAGGTTGAGAGGGAGTGAGAGGGGGGGTCGTCAAAGACGCGCTGCTGCTTGGCAGTTGGAGGCAGCCGCCTCCACCACCACAACGGAGGGCGGAGGAGCGACGCTCACAACAACGTACGGAAGGCGCCCCGGGGTGGCTAAACCGCAGTGGGGCGCGCAGTTGGTTAATAGTTTCATAGTTTAATTTATTTGGTATAGCCCTGTGAGCCATTCGGCTCTTGAATTGGGTGCAACAGCAACAAACAAAAAAACATGAACAAGAAAACATCTTAAAGTGACTACGTGACTGTGCAAACAGAAAATCCAGGAAAAAACATCAAATATTCCTGAAATAGCACCGTACACCAACGCTGTGCAAAAATTCCAGTGGGATGCAAGTCAAACAACAACAAGAAGAAAACTTAGATTAAGGCCATCAGTCTAACTCCGTACTACAATAAACAAAAACATGGCCAAACCAAAAAAACTTTTAGAAATCACCAAAATAAAGCCATAAATGCAATGTAACAGTGATCATGGGAACTGTGACCGAATTTTTACAATAAACTACATAAATAACATGCACCACCAAACCCTAGAGCCACAGCTGGCTGCATGAGTCACTCCACAACAACAGGAGCATCAGTCGGAGCATCACATTCTTCAATGCACCTTTAAGATCAGCGCACTAAATAAAAATACAGATAATACTTTGCAGCGGTCATCCGGAGCGAAACATTTTATTTTTTATTTTGGTGCACCTCCAGCCAATCTCAGTCAGCCAAAACCCCACGGCATCTCCTGGGTCTGTCCCGTGAGCCTCCTTCCTGCCAGCAGCGACACCTTCGGACACTTTCACGTAACGGCCTCAAGTGCACCTAGCCTGGCACAGGCGCAGCGGGGGTGACGTCACCGGCACTTTCAAGTGGCGAATGGCGGCTGTTGTTGTTGTTGGGGGTGGGGGCGCAGTGGGAGGGGCGGAGTGGGGGGGAGGGGTAGGGGTGGATGGAGCGAGTTTGGGGTGAGAGTAGAGTGGGAGGGGCTCCCCCCACTCCCCCGCCCCTCCCACCCACCCACTCCCCCGCCCCTCCCACCCACTCCCCCCACCAACTCCCCCGCCCCTCCCACCCACCAACTCCCCCGCCCCTCCCACCCACCAACTCCCCCGCCCCTCCCCCCCACCAACTCCCCCGCCCCTCCCACCCACCCACTCCCCCGCCCCTCCCCCCATTCCCCTGCCCCTCCCCCCGGCGGTGGCGGGAGTCGCCGCGATTCGCGCTTCAATCAATTCCGCAGCGAGCGTCTGCGCGGCGCGCCTCGCCCATTGGCTGGCGGCGCGGCCCCGTGACGGCGCGCGGCCAACGGGAGCCGCGCTTGTTGCGCGTGCGGGGCTACGGGGATTGCAATAGCGGCCTCGCTGGCTGCTGCTGCTGCTACCCGCGGGCCGCTCCGTGCCTACGCACAGGAGGCTGCTTGGTGGTGCTGCTGCTGCTGCTGCGTGTAAGCGGCACAGCCGCCTCAACTGCTACTGGCACCGGTGCGGGCCCTGTTGGGCGAGGAGGAGAGGGAGGAGGTGGTGGTGGAGGAGGCGGCGCTGCCGCCACCACCGCCGCCGCCGAGATGATGGCTCACAGCGCCGTGCGTTCGCGGTTCCCCGCGAGGCCCTGGCGCAGGCACGGGCGCCCGCGCTCGCGGCACCGCGGCCCGGCGGGGGTGAGCGACGCCGTCGGGCAGCAACAACAACAACAGCAGCAACAACAGCAGCAGCAGCTGGTGCAGCAGCAACAGCAGCAGCCACCTCGTAGGCGGCCCGAGGGCCCGGCCGAGGCGATGGAGCGAGCTCTGCGCGCGTTCAGCGCCTCGTTCGGCTCCAGCAGCGGCGAGGTACGAGCCAGTGCCCGCCACCAAAACAACAACAACAACAACGACGAAGCGCCACTTACACGTAGACACACCGCTTAATCACAGGCCGGAGCTGTCATCGTTATATCATCATCATCATCTTCGGCCGTGGTCTGTCCGCTAGTGCTGCTGTACGAAGCCCTGCCCGCGCCGTGCCCTAGTTTGTTTAAGAGTAGTTCGCCACACTCGTCATTGCCGGATGGTAAAGGCAGCATGGGGGTGGTGGTGGTGGTGGGGGGGTTATTTTACAGACGAGAGAGCGCAGAAGTAGAGGGCAGCGATGGATGTTACTGCACGGTCCCTCCACTGGGCTACCTCGTAGTCCCCGCACCTGTTTTGTGCAATGCTTACCCATCCGAGCCACTGTCAAGGCACAACTTTGATTAGCTTCCCAAGTCTGGCTTATTCTCATGGTGTGTTCGGTCACAGCGTACGCAGGTTCAATGAAACAACAACAACAACAACCACCACCATCATCATCGTCAGCCGTGGTGCCTTCACTGGTGGATGAATGTCTCGCTTCATTCAGCGGTGGATAGACCATGTCCGCTCCATCCGTCACTGCCCAGTGCTGCTGCCGCCTCTTGTCTTCCATTCCTGCTTCTTATTTCATAGTCCGCGGTGTTCCCCGCTGCTTTGACAGCCGCTCCGTCACCACAATCTCGGCCAGTCGCGACCATCCTGGTCCCTTGCCATTTTAAGTACTAGTCGTCAATGAACTTCCACCTTTGTTAAGTTCTAGTCGTCAATGAACTTCCACCTTTATTAAGTTCTAGTCATCAATGAACTTCCACCTTTATTAAGTTCTAGTCGTCAATGAACTTCCACCTTTATTAAGTTCTAGTCGTCAATGAACTTCCACCTTTATTAAGTTCTAGTCGTCAATGAACTTCCACCTTTATTAAGTACTAGTCGTCAATGAACTTCCACCTTTATTAAGTTCTAGTCGTCAATGAACTTCCACCTTTATTAAGTTCTAGTCGTCAATTAACTTCCACCTTTATTAAGTTCTAGTCGTCAATGAACTTCCACCTTTATTCAGTACTAGTCGTCAATGAACTTCCACCTTTATTAAGTACTAGTCGTCAATGAACTTCCACCTTTATTAAGTACTAGTCGTCAATGAACTTCCACCTTTATTAAGTACTAGTCAATGAACTTCCACCTTTATTAAGTTCTAGTCGTCAATGAACTTCCACCTTTATTAAGTACTAGTCAATGAACTTCCACCTTTATTAAGTACTAGTCAATGAACTTCCACCTTTATCCCAACAAAGTCGCCACGTTAATCCCCAACACGAGCCGATTGCATCGCTGCATCTCGCCGCCGCCACCGCTTTGGGCCACCACCACCACCACTACTACTACATCACAAGCCACTTTTTCATTAACTTACTTTAGTTTGTAGTTGTTGTTTTAAAGCAAACTGTCAATGCAACGTCTCACGATATGTGGATCTGTATTAATGTCGCGTGTAAATACGGACAGCTTCTCTCTCAAGACGCTTTTTTTACCACACAAGCTGAGACGTGTTGGGGTTCGTAACGTGGACAAGCGGGATACATCCTGTAGAATGTGTTTAGTTCCGTACGTATAATGGTGCGAAGCCAGCTGTTCCTGGCCGTGGTCTGCCTCGGTATCGTGTGCGTTATGAATTGGTCATCGTGGTTGCTAGAATGAATGAATAGTGGGGGAATTAATAAAAAGTCTGCAGTTTGCGGACGGCGATTTGACGAGTTTACGAGTGACCTGGGCTCTGTGATGTCGCTTAGCGATTCCACTTGTAACGATTAAAAGTGCCGAGGAATCGATTTGAAAACGCGCGTTCTCACTCGCGCACGTTGCTGTTGGAATCGACACACGCTCAGTTCTCTCTGCACGGATCGCCGGGCCTCGATTTGTTTGTCATCACGCAATCAAGCGGATCGTGACTTCTCCGGTTGCGATCCGTGGATCGCGAGCGGTCGAACCGACGAATCGATACAAGGCGTCCCAGCGATGGTGCAAATGACAATTGGCAGTACATAATTAGAGCTTTTATTTGTGTTGGGGTTAGATCGCGTAAATATAAACGTGTCGTTAAACCCGCCAGCACCACTCGACACAATCCATTAGTAAGGGTTGCCACGTAAACAACGTGGCCAATTCGTTACTCGTACAGCAACGCCGGCGTGTTGCAGAGAGAATCCACAACATTTACAATCTGAGTACGACGTTTCGTTGAATGTTTTGGATTTGCTCTCCAGCACACCGGTGTGCTGAAGCAGTAACTGATTGGCATGCTCTGTTTACCTGACAAACCCTACTAATTGGTGGTGGCGGGTTTCACGACGTATTTATATTTACGCGATCACCCCCCCCCCAAAAAAACCATCCTATATTATGGATGATATTGGTCGCGAAAGCCGACTACTACTACCACTACATGTTAAACTGACAATTGGCAGCCTTATCCACTGCTGGTCGTCTCGTGCGCGCGGTGCCGCGTGGATTGTTGCATCGCAGGATCGTGAGATTTATTTTCAGCAGTGGAAATAGCCTTTTCATATGATGCAAATGATGATGATGATCCACTGCTGGATGAAGACCTTCCCACGTCGAGCCGGTAATTAGGAGGTTGTTTGATCATTTATCACCACGCAGGTCAATGCTGGTTGGTGAAAGGTGGGCCCACCCCCCCTCCTCCGGACCGGTTCAGATAACGCTGGCAACTGATGTTATTGATCATAGCCGGGGATCGAACTTAGGTGGTCTTGTCTGGAGAACCGTGCACGTTCCTGGTGCCACTGCTCCTCCCACACATGCCTAGTGATTGTTGTTAACTGTGGTTAGGATGTTACATCTCTTTGACCGGTTGCATGTCATTTAAAAGTATTTCTTTGTTACCATGAATTTACTGACAAACCAAGGCAAATATTTTTTTTTCATGGGCCACCGGTCTCATGCTTTATTGTTTAAGTTGTTGTATTTACGTATGGTATGTTGAACTTCGTTGGCACCGTACGTAGCCAACCGTGCTAATCGGAGGTGCGGAGGAAGGACAGCAACCTTAACAGCGATACACTGTAACTGTGTTGTGCTTGTGGTGGCGATGGATGTTGAATGTTTTGTTTATTTCAGGTGTACAATGTATCCACGCGCGTGTGTGTGTGTACATCTCTTTGTCATTCCACTGCTGGATGAGGGGAATCCCCGCGCCGTGTGTGTCACCGGGGTTATTTGACCATGTTTCACCACGCTGGCCATTGCGGGTTAGAATTAGACATGGAGTGTGGACTGTAGATGCTTAGAAGTGCGGTACAACAATTATTGCTTTTCCGCATTCAACATAAACCTGCCATCAGGATGTTAACTCGCTCTCCTGGTCAGCAGGGCGTCGTGGGTTAGCTCCCGACTCTGACGCCTGTATATTTGGAGTTTGTGTGTTTTTCCCCATGGTCGCGTGTATATTTCTCTCCGGGTCCTCCGGTTTTTCACTCCACATTTAGAAACGTGCCTTTAGGTTATTTTGCCGCGATGCATTTCCACGTGACAAGCCACTTTGTTGAGCTGTCATTTGTGGCCAGGTCGCTTCTGAAAAAGAGAGCTATACAGTATAGCTCAGTGGGCCTTAGCTGGAAATTTTGTGAAATATTTTTTAGTTTAACTTGTTTCCATTGTTTGGTTCAGCTTCCCAGTCTACGCTCACAGAGCTGGCATTTGAGAGCTTGGATTTCACTTTCTATTTGTAGTTGATTTCCCGCTGCGTTTGCACTTTGTATACGTTCTGTTACAGTTGTGTTCACAGTGTGCCTTTTTGGCGTCATCTGGTCCAACACCAGTGGAGACTGGGCTCTAAGAAAAGCCGTCTCGGGTGTGGACCAATCAATTTCAAGGACAGTGCATATCATTATCAGAGTTGCCTCTTTTTGTTTGCATTTTGACTGCTTGTGTTGTGGTTATTGCAAACATGATCCCTTGTATAAAGGTGTCAGTTTTGGTGCCAGATAAAAGGGTAAAAACCTATTACTATATCTTGCTACTGGCAAGGGAGGAGGTCTCATAAAGGTGGACATTATTTCCACGTGAATTTACGGTGCCGATTGATTGCCATACTATGTGCAAGTAAATCGCCGTTTCACGATGGTAGGAATGATTGCCCGCACCTTTCATTGAAATGCGAGTCCATTTTGGAGACCGTGGCCATTTGTGAGCAGAAAACCTCGCGCAATTTGAAGAAAAACTTGGAAGAGAAATTTCTGCTTTACGCGCGATTGGTGACTCATCAACGGTTAAGAGTGTAATTTGTCAGCACGTGGTGGCGGGGTGACTCATGCCCTTGTGTCTCAAAAAATGCCGTTCGCAATAGTGCAGAGAACCCGTTGCGGAACCCCGCTTCTAACATGACCAAGTGGTGTTCGCCCTATGGAGAAGGTCGTCGCCGCCATAGGAATGTGGAATTTTTGACATGACTCGGGGCTGCTCGTGCAGATGTTTGCTGCCGCCCCCACGCTTGTTTCGACGAGGTAATTCACGCGAAAAACTCGCCAGGCTCGTAACAGTAATTCAATCCGTCGTTCAAAATCAGTTCTTGCCACGCAAGGTACGCGTGTCGAACCAAGCACGTGGGCATCCATGTAAACACAAAGGTTTCAACGCGTTCGAGTGATTTGCTCATGTTAAATTTTTTGGTATTCGATGAGCAAAATGTGCAAATCGGACAAGGGGCACGTGATCAAATAAAACAAGATGGTATAAAGAAGGCCAAAAGCAAACTAATTAATTAAATATTTGTTTACTTCCCCCTTAATTGTATTGTGCGGTCACTGTGCACCCCAGGGGGGTTGGGATTTTATTTCTACAAATCTGCATGATCCAAAATGCAGTTTTTTTTGGGTTAGATCACGTAAATATATAAATGTGTCATTAAACCCGCCACCACCCGACAGCCAACTAGTAAGGTTTGTCACGTAAACGGAACATGCCAATTCGTCACTAGTACAGCAAACCGGCTGATATTGGATGATATTGGTCGAGAAAGACTACGTGTTAATCTGCATGATCTGCTAACCCTTGGATCCTGAGCACTGGATCACCACCACACCTGTCAAAGTTTGGCTGAATTAGTGATGGCCTTGGGTTTAATGCCGCTTGTCAAGTGGCGATATCGCTAAATCGTTTTGTGCACCAACCTCTTACCGACTGTCTCTTACTGCGGTCCATCGCTTGTCCAACTTCAAGCTAAAGTTTGTTTTTTGCTGTTTTTTACCTTCTACACACCTATGCGATTTTCGGTTTATGAACGAGCGGTCTTAAAGGAATGCACGGGCTCTACAAAACCACACGGCTGTTTCCTGCCACGTTCTTGAGCGAAAATTCCAAGTTGCTTACCTCCTTTTCCACTGTGAAATTCGTAGCATTCTCCACGTGCACCTATGTTCAAAACCCTACAGGGTTCCATCATCTGGCTGTAGGTTTTCTCTGTGTTGTACTCTGCATGTTTACTTGCATTGCCTTTATAGGTTAGCTGCCCTCCTCTTGCTCACCTGGGTGGATTGCAGGTTTAGAATGGTTGAGACTCTTGATTGTAAGGCTAGGCATATAAAGATTAATTTAATGAAGAAATACATTAAATTCCTGCTTTAAAAATACATGCATTTGAGAATTGGTTATTTATCACGAGTGATTTTTTTTTAATGTTGGCTTATGATCAGGACTATGTATGATTACAATACAAGGAACATAACAAATACAATAGACGGTGCAGGTGAGACAGAATAGACGAGACACGACTGTATTTGTATGTATGTTTGACTTCTTTCGCACCGTACATAGCCACCCGTGCTAAACGGAGGTGAAAGGGCATTAAGACACAGTGCTGGTGAGATAGACAGGACAGATGAAACGCCACAAACAAGACACCAATTACAGTACAATGAGAGTACAAATGAGACCGTATGAACGAGATGGACAGGACAGATGAAATGCCACAAAAGGAGACAGTTGGCATTGCATTACAATGACATGGTACAAATGGGACGGAAAAAAAATAACTCCTGATACGAGTCCTGTTCCCAAAGGCAATTTACCGTACCACACCGGCACACAAGGTGCCGATCGTTCCACGTCTCGGAAAAGTTGCCATTGAGCCTCTTTTTTTAAACTGCTTTTTTGTGTTTAGTTTGTCCTTCCACCGCACCTCCAATTAGCACCGTCGGCTACGTACGGTGCAAAAGAAGTTCAACGTACACACAATCATACCGTTGTTGTTGTTGTTGTTTTTTTTTGGTTGCAGGAGGAGGACTTCCAAGGTTTTCCCAAAAACGACGCAAGCAAGAGCAGCGCTCGCCGCCTGCCCAGCCCCACACCGTCGCCGGGGCGCCCACGAGGCAAGTGCCACCACCTTCGCGGTTGTTCATCGTCGTCGCGTCGGCAATGCTTAGAATCCTGGCTGCGAACCCTGGTTTGTGTCAGATCGTGGTTAAACCGTACCTCCGATTAGCAAGGTTGGCACACAAAGCGGATATAGCTCACGGTTGTTCATCGTCGCGACGGCCGTCTGGAACGCTCTTTTATCCGACATTAGCTATCCACTTTTACATCTCGATTAAAAAACACGAATTTCTTTGGAGCAGTTTTATTGGTTTAGTTTTTTGTCCTTCCTATGCACCTTCGATTAACGCGTTTAACTACGTAGGGTGCGAAAGAAGTTAAACATACATACAAACCGGATATAGCCCTCTGATGTGTTTTTGGGTTTCACTGCGGGCTGTTCAGCGTGGTGTCCGCTGTTTCGCTCCATGTGCTTGCCGGGAGCCTCTGGTAACTGATTGGAGTAGCTCATGTTCGCCCCCGGTTGCAAGCTCCCACCACGTGGTGTGTAATGCTGAACAGCATGTGGTACAACTCAGAATGACACCACAGAGCTATACAGTACAACCACGAAAACCTATGATGTCGTAGTAAACTGGTTCTTGTATGTACGTATGTTGAATTTCTTTCTCACTGTACATTGCCACCCATTTTAATGGGAGGTGCGGTTTAATCACGAGCTGGCAGAAGCCAGGATTTGAAGCCAGGATTCTAAGCATTGCCGAATTTGTGCTTCGTACAGCAGCAGTATTTAGGCATTGTCGTGCGGTGATTACGATCGGTTATTATGCATCGGATTGTGCGAGTGGGAATGGGTAATAAATGTATAGGCAAACGATGTGCTCGTACATTGATGCCAGTTGTGCGAACACTATCTGCGGTAAGAACGAGACTGTGAAAATGGACAGCGGAATTGTTCCTTGCGTCGAATCGCGACCCTGACCCGTGACATAATCGATGCTGGTCAGGCAGGAACTCCGGCCCCTGGTGTGACGACGGTATCCCAACTTCCTTTTCCTTCCTTCTTCCCCCATTTTTCCCTCCTCCCGAAGGCCGCCCCCCGCGTAGCGGCTCCGACGAGCGCTCCCCGGAATCCCGCCGCCGCAGGGCGACCTCCTCGGCTCCATCCAACGCCACCGGCCCGGCCCTGGCATCGCCCTGGCTTCACCTCGACCTCAACCCCGTGGTCGACCTCTCACCCGTGGGGCGCAAGCACGGCCGTGGGAAGCCACGCTCTGAGAGCCGCCGCTTGCGTGAGTCGGCGTCGCCGCCCGTGCCGCCCCGACCGCCGATGTCTTCTTCATCTCCGGCGCCGGAGCCACAACGGCCGCGGGAGTTGGTGCTGGAGGTGGAGGCTGAGGAGGAGGGGGAGGAGGGTGCGGAGGAAGGGGCAGAGGAGGCGGGGGAGGAGGAGGAGGTGGAGGAGATGGAGGAGGCCGAGGGTCGGCGCTTGTCCAAGCGGCGCGAACGCGAACGGCGCAAACGGAAGAAGCGGTCGGCGGCGGAGAAGAGGGCAGAGAAATCACGCGGGAAGCGGAAACGGAAGAAAAAGAAGCAGCAGCAAAAGAAGCAAGAGAAGCAGCAGCAGCAGCAACAGGACGAGGAGGAGCGCAAGCGGGAGGCAGAAGCAGAGCAGCAGCCGTCGCTGGAGAAACGAACATCGGTGGAAAACAACAGCGGCATCGCTGCTGAGGACGTGGCCATGTCGGACGATTCCATCGCCGGCAGCTCCCGGGCGCAGGCCGAGGTCCCGCTGGCGCCCGTAGCAGCGGCGTCTGTACTGGAAGTCCCGGTAAGAGACGCTAGCGAGGACGGTGCCAGGGCGTCCCGGCCACGCGGTCGCCCGCCCTCGACGAGCCGGGAAAGCGATGGCGCCCTGGCCAAGCGCAAGCAGCGCGTTGATGCCAGCCTTGCGCGCCAGCTGCTGCAACGAGCCAAGAAGCGTGGGCGCGGGGGAATGGGAAGCGCCGTTGTCGTCAAGCCGGGCAGCGGAGGCCGGAGGACAGCGGTGGCGTCGGCAGCGGTGGCTGTGGGAGGAGGACGCCGGGCGGGACGACCCCTGCCCGTCGGAGTGAGGCCAAGCGCAAGCTTGGGCCGGGGCGGGCGGAGGGAGAGGTCGCGCGTGGGCCGGCGCTTTGTGATGCCGGCCGTAAGCTCACGCTCCTCCCGCGTGATCCGCACGCCCAAGAGGTTCATCCAGGACGAGGGGTTTGACGCGGCTGTAGCGGCGGCGGTGGCGGCGCCGTCTCCGTCTTTGTCGGCGCAGGCGTCTATGGCGCACCATCACCACCACCACCATAACCACAATCATCACCAGCAGCAGCCGCAGCAGCACAGGCATGCGCAGGGCGGCCCCGGCATTGGCAGCCGTGGGCGCCAACGCGGATCGGTGACCTCGACCACGTCTTCCTCGCCCTCGTCGGAGTCGTGTGACTCTGACAGCCAGTCGGGCGAGGAGGAGGAGGAGGAAGAGGAAGAAGAAGAAGATGAGGAGGAGGATGAGGAGGAAGAGGAAGAAGAGGAGGAAGAGATTGAGGAGGAGGAAGACGATGAAGAAGAGGAGGAAGAGGAGGAAGAGGAGTCCCAGAATTCCTCGGGCTCGGCTTCACGGTCCGACAGCCCTGGGGTGTCGTCCGAAGGCTCCGACTCGGAGCGCCGGCTCGGAGAGCTCGGCACTGCCGAGCGTGCCGCGCCGCCCATGATGCTCAACGGCGAGCGCCGGCTGGGCTCGTTGGGGCAGACTTTGACCCACGCGCTGGGTCCCACGGGCGCACCGCCGACGGCGGCGGCGCCCCAGCTACTCACGACGTGGGTTTACCCGCACGCTCACCCCCACCCGCACACCCTGCCCATGCTTGTCCCGCCACCCGCTCGCGCTGCATGTGCCGCGGCTGGCGCCGGCGCCACCGCGGGCACCGCCCGCCGCTCTATCCTGCGCGAGCCGACGTTCCGCTGGGGTCCGGTGACACCGCCGGGCTCGGCGTCCGCGCCGGCGGGCGTGCCGGACGGACGCCAGCAGCCGTCGTTCTCCTCTGCCAAGTACGCCAAGGCCGGCCTCATCCGCCAGCCCGTCTTTGACAACATCCGCCTGCCGCCGCTCACGCCGGAGGAGGTCGGGCTGGCGCCGCCGCGGCCCGGCCTGGCCGCCAAGTCGGCCTCGTCAGCGTCGTCGACGGCGGCGGCGGCGGCAGCGGCGTCGGCGGGCGCCCGCCCCGGCCGCTTCGCGTGCTCGCCAGCCGTGGCGTGCGGCCCTGGACCGGCTCTGCTGGCGCCGGTGTCGTCCCAGCCGCCCCCGTTCGCCCCCGTCGTCGCAGGGCTCTCGTCGCCGTCGTCAGCCTCCTCGTCGACCTCCTCGTCGGCGTCATCGGCGGCGGCTGCCACGGTAGTGCCGGCTACGTCGGTGGCGCCGGGGCGACCATTCCCGCCGTCGGGGGTCGCCGCCGCCAACCTGCCCGCCGCATGCAGGTTTCCCGCTCAGCGCCAGTTCGCGGTGCGTCCGAGGTTCGACACCGGCGCCACGACGGCGGCGGTGGCGGTGCAGCCAGCGTCCCCGGCAAGCGCCGGGCGGCGACCGCTGCTGCGCGCCCCCACGTTCACGCCCACAGAAGCTCACCTTCGCATCTACGAGTCGCTGTCGGCCGCCTGTGCGCCCCAGCGCCCGTCTGGCGAGCCAGCCCGGCCGCCGTGCCTCCAGCACGGCTCCCCGGCTGCCTCCGCCGCCGTCGCCAGCGCCAGGCGCAAGCGGCCGTTTTCCAGTGGACGCGGCGGGCGCGGCGGTTCCAGGTCCCCGTCGTTGTCGCGGGTCCCCACGCACGGCATGAGAACGCGCAGCAGCCGAGCGGCGGCCCTCGCCGGCGCCCCGTCTCCTTCCTCCTCACCGGCTTCGACTCCCGGGGGCACCGGCGGATTGCTGGCGCCGCAGTCGCTGTTCCGGCCCGACAGACGCCAGCGGCAGCAGTGGGGGAACGACGGCGGCGGAGCCGGCGATGCCCTAGCAGCGGTGCCGTGTGGCTCTGGGTTCGACGGCGCCCCTCAGCCGGACGGGGCGGCCGTGGCAAGCGCTGGCGGCGACTCGGCCGCGGTTGGGGGGCTCCTGGCTCGCATCGGCCGCGTGCCGGCATTTGGCGACCTCCTGCCCCCAGCCGAACGGCACAAGCGTCTGCAAAGGCGCCAGCGTGATGGCGAGGAAGTGCAAGAAGAGCAAGAAGAGCAAGAAGAAGAAGAGGAGGAGGAGGAGGAGGATGGTGGCAGCAGCACAGCGAGGAAGCGTAAGAAAAAAATGAAGAGGAAAGGCAAAACAATGTTGATGATGATGCGGCGGAGGAGGCAGAGGGGCGCCGGTTCTGAGAGCGAGTCGCAGGACCCCGATGCCGCCGCGTCAACGCAAAAGCTCCTGGTGTCCCCGGAGGCGACCACCGAGGAGGCGGAGGCCGTGAAGACGCGCGCCTCCGCCAAGCGCCAGCAAGAGAGGGCGGCCGGCGCCGGCGGGCAGAGGCAGCAGCAGCAGCAGCGGCAGCAAGGGCAGCGGCGCGCGGAGCGGTCGGAGGACGATAACGACGGCTGCGACGACGGTGACCACGGCGAGCCGGGGAAGGGGGAAGAGGACGGCGCGGGACAGAGGGAGCGGCCGCCGAGGCAGACGGCTGACCGCAAGCTGCGCACGCTGCTGCAGAAGGCGCGGGCTCAGCTCCATCGCATCGAGAGGGGCAAGGCTCGACGGGCGCAGGTATGTGGTGGCGCCGCCGGCAGCTCTCGTCTTGGCGGCCCATGACGTTCACCCCCCCCACCACCACCACCCCCCGTGCCAGTAACGTCTTGAGCCATTGTCTGCGCCTGCTCGTTGCGGTACTCTGTAATCTCCATCATATGGTTTATTTGGGTTAGATCGCGTAAATATAAATGCGTCGTAAAAGCCCGCCACCACCCGACACGGTTTGTCACGTAAGATTTGTCACGTAAACAGAACATGCCAGTTGAGTTGACGCCTGATGAGAAGGTAGTTATAATTACTGCCGAACGTCGTACTCAGATTGTAAATGTTGTGGATGTGTACTAGTAACGAATTGACATGTTCTGTTTACGTGACAAACCTTACTCGGGTGGTGGCGGGTTTAACGACACATTTATATTTACCCGATCTAACCCAAAAAACACTATATTATGGATGACATTGGTCACAAAAGCCTACATGTTAAACTCTGTAATCTATTTAACGTGTCCTTATCCAAATCGAGTTGTTGTCGTAGCCAAAGCCGTCGATGCCACCACCGCAGACATCGCCAACGCTTTTTGGCCTCCGTCAGATCTCACAGCTGCTGCTGCACAGTAGACTTGTGGCCTCCGAGGAATGCCTGAGAAGTATCTCACCATCAGGTGGTTGTTGTAGCTTGCTGACCCACCCCTACTGGGGATTTCTGCAGTCTAAAATAAAAGATAACTCATTCTGAGAGTGAAGAAGAGTACGATATTGGGAAGGCCATTGCCCGCCAGTTAAAAGCTTAAAAATAAATATTGCATATATTATACAAATACTGTAAAAGTATATTGGGGGTGCAGTTATTAGTGGTACTAGCGCTGTTAACCAGTTGCCCAAGTTAAATGACCAGTGTGCTAACCCCTGCGCTACAGCTCACCACATTAAAACAAAGAGAAAGATCCACTGTGTATAACCTCAACAGACTGTTGGGGCAAGTGCTGTTAGTGAGCACCTATGAAGGCCTGCACGGCACCCAATGGGGTGGGTGGCCAGCACCACGCCCAGCTGCCTTTGACTCCCTAGTGGCGATGTATATGCACCACACCAGGTACTTATTTGAGGCTAAGTCGCCCTGGGGGAGGCCCTGTACCAATTCAGATGTTCGCCACTGATGTTGATCATGAGCGGGACTTGAACTCGGGTCGCCGAGTTCGTCACGCAAGTGTGCTAACCGCTATACCACCGCTCCCCACAAGTGGAAGAAAGGGTTGCCGGGATAAATTAAAACCCACATACGAGTAAAGATCAATATTGATCGATGACTCGTATCATTGTTGCACAGTGACGGTACGCCTGATGGCATTTCCACCGATTCACATATTCGACATTGTTATTGGTCGTAAGCGGTAATCGAACTCGGGTCTCCGGGTTCGTTGCGCAGCGTGCTAAACACCACACAACCGCCCCCCCACAAACAAAAGACTAACGCACGCACGCACGCACACACACGCACACTGTGGTCCACCGCACACGCCAAGGTGCTGAAGCTGTGCTCTGTGTTGCCGCTGAAGGTGACAGGAGCTGAAACTCCTGCCGCGACAGCAGCCGGCGCGTGGAACCACCGCGAGAGGCCGTCCCGCAAGCGGAAGCGGCACGCCCCGCCAGAGAGCGGGCCGTCAACGGCGCGGGAGGTGAGGCCACCCAGAAGCTCCCTGTATGTTTATTTTTTCTCCCAATTTTATCCCGATCGTGCTGTCGGCGCCACGTCACGTGATGGAGAATTTGCGATGATGTCTTGAAGGGAAGCCGTTCTCTGCTTTCCGTGACCTACCGCTCGCTCTGGCACAGATGCCCGTCTCATAACATTATATTAGTGTCGGTCTCGTGACATTATGGCAATAGGGGCGCAGTCTTTTTGAAATTTGGGGAAAAGACAAAAATAATAAAATACATGAATTGATGTGGGTGTAATTGAGCAGTTCAAAATCACGCATCACTTGAAGGTGGCCGGGTCTCTCAGGATGATTATGATGAGACAGTAGGCACCAATGAGATGCACTGCTGGAATACTGGGTTTGAATCTGGGTGTTCATGGGTTCTCAAGCATCGTGCGTTGTTGGTCTCTGCACATTCATCATCATCGTCATCATCACGAGCCATGGGCAGATAGCCCGTAGGTGTCCACTGCACATTTCGTAATTTATTTCCAATTTCCTGTCTTTTGCCAATATGCTCAAGTAGTGCCACATCTTTCCGGCACCAATCTCTTATGTCGTCTTCAAGCCATTCTCTGTGAGGTCCTTCCATATTTCCAAACAACACACATTTAATTTTCCTGTTGTTGTACATCCTACATATCTGTCCAAATAGTGCCAGTTTCACCATGACATAAAATTGTATTCAATTTTGATTGTCACCCTTTATCAGCCTTCGTCGGCTCGGTGGACAAAACAAAAAGAAAAACCCTGCGATTGCTCACGGAATGAATGTTTGACTGATATTTTGGATGGTGCCGCATACGATCGCTCGCTCGCTGGCGCACACAGCACAGCGACAACTCGTCGGAGGGCCCCGCCGAGCCGGGTGGAGCTCGGGGCCCGCGCATCAAGCACGTGTGTCGCGGGGCCGCCGTAGCCCTGGGCCTCCCGCGCGCTCTGTTCCTGAGCTCTCACCCGACCAACGGCTCAGCCGGCGCCGCCGGGTCCACCACCAACGCTGGCCTCCCACCTGCACCGGTGGCCGAGGGCAGGCGCAGCGGCGGCGCTGGTAAGGGATGGGGTGGGTTTGGGTGGGTGCGTGGCAGTGTTCATTTCGAGTCAACAAAGACTATCTTTCACCGCTTGAGAATATTGGCACAAGACAGAGGAAAGTGGAAACAAATGACGAAATGTACAGTGAACACCTATGGGCTATCTGCCCATGGATCGTGATGATGATGAGACTTCGCCGGATAGACGAAGCGAATGACTAAATGAAATCCAGAGAGAAAAAATAACTGGACTTTGACTATGGCTAAATCGGGATTTTATGACTAAATACCGGTGGGTATGTGGGTGAGTTGATGGGTGGGGAGGGATTTATCCTGGGTTTCTGGTCTCTGCGCCAAGCCGCGAGAATGGCATGTGATGTCATCTTGCCATGCGCGTCTCCGATGATGTCATTACAGGCATCCCGAATCCAGAATCAATATTTATTTATACTGGAGGAATCCGATGAGCTATGAAGCTCATTTTCACAGATGTCCAGTAGGGGCAGGTCAGAATGTGACAACGACAAACAATACAAAACACACAGCATAGGAAAGGTAAACAAATAACTTTTAAAAATATATATACAAATAAAATGAAACTTTTTTTATTTTACCAGGTAAAGCCCACTGAGCTATTAGCTTATTTTTCAGAAGCGACCTGGCCACAAATGATGGCTCAACGAAGTGGCTTTTCGCGTGGACATTTCTAGCAGCAAAGCAATCCAAACGCGTGATGTTGATTCTTAACGTGGAGGGAAATATCGGAGGACACGATTCCGGCCAGTCTTGCTCTCTTCCTTTCTTTGCCACCTAACCACCGCCCCCCCCCTCCTCCTTCACCAGCCTGGACTGCCCAGTATGTTGAAGTATGGTCAAAGCTCCCTTTTAACTGACATGGTGTGGGGGAAGGCCTTCCAGCTCCTGGTCTATTGAGAATGGCTGTAATATTTTACGTTTGATCATTTGAATTGCATTTATGGTTAATTAAATGTATATGCGATTACCACCAAAGACATTCGACTTTCACTTCATAGCAATTGAATAAATGTTTTGGAATTTACTGACGACGCAATTTAATGACTAAACAGTCGGCATGAATGCCAAGGTTCACTGGACGTGTACGTTTTGACGCTAACAATTTACCTAGTTTATCTCTAAATTTAATCTAAAAAAAATCCGAAAGAGCTAGAAAGCACGAGCAGAGCACGTGACATCAATGGAGGATTCCCGAATTCCATACAACAGGTAAATACAGTAAGTTTATCTTTAGAACTGCTGGTGCACGTACACATCTTGTTGCCTATTGCGTGCAGTTTCATTAGCGAACAGTGGTCTGATCATGGCTTTTTTGGATTCCTTATATTTTGAATGCCTGAATCCGGCTTCGAGAAGTCGTACAGTAAGTCTGTCGTATCTGCTCTGCTACCTTGTTTGTACTTTTTGTTTTGGTGCCATTTTTTTATTTTATTTATTCATTTTTATTTTGCTTGGTAGTCGTAGGGTTTTCATTTGCTTGGCAGTGGCTGTATATGGGATTTGGTCTTTATATATAAATTAATGTATGGCGTTGTGCGATGATATTAGCATGAATGACGCTATACAAAATGAAAGTATTGTTATTGTTAGTTGCAGGCTACTGTGCGTCGCAAGCCTTTGGGCCCTTGCTGGACGATCACGGTATAAATCCCTGGGAGCCACGTGGCACGCTCACCGACGTTTCTCTCCCCGCAGACGCTGGGAAGGCTTCGGACGGTGTTGGCGGCGGTGCCGCCACCGCCGGCTCCGCCTCCGCGGACGAGGGGCCGGCGGCATCGAGAGAGGGCGGCGCCCTGACCCCGCGCGTGACCCTCACGCCGTGCGACTCGGTGCACCGTGGCAGTGCACCGCTCTCCTGTGCCGCGGTACGCCGTGCCGCGCTCTGCCAGCTGTCGTTCGCTCGCTCGCCCCGACGTTGTCCGCTTCTCGGCGGCTAAATTGGGCTCGGAGCTGGTTATTTTAGTAGAGTTTGCCGCGGCATGGCGATATTGTGCAACATCGCATAGTATAACGGTTCCCCGAAGTCGATCAGCAAGTCGCGTGGCATCGGGTGAAGTGTGTGTACCCAAGACGTCTGACCAACGTGGCAGAGTAGGCCAAATCACCTGCTCAGGGGGCTCTCTAAAAAGGCCTCTTTAGTTGCGCAAGCACGGAACTACAGGGCTGCACTTGTGTGTGTGTATACATATTGTTTTACACCAGCCTTACCTGCCCTGCAGAAAATACCCCATAAGCAGCCCTGCCCCTCAACGGACGTTACCTGTCACCGCCATCCGAACGAATACATTGTAAGGTCGCTGTCATTACACACAAAGTGCTTGCCGTAATTGAACCACAATACTTTGCTGATCTCGTCAAGGAGAATAAAACATCACGCAAATTCAGGTCATCCTCGCAGCAGCGGCTTTTGGCAGTACCATCGAACAAAGACGATCACCGCATTGCGCTTTAAGATTCTGCGGCCATCTGGAACGCTCTTCCTCTGGATATTAGGAAACCGCTGGAGCTATGCCCTTTTAAGTAATCTAGATTGACAAATTCATTTCTTTAGAACTATTTTCAGCGTATAGTTGTCCTTCCCCCGCACCTCCAATTAGCACGGTTGGCTTCGTACGGTGCGAAAGCAGTTCAACTTATGTACGCACAAACATCCCCGCCCATCCCCTCCCAACAGGCATCCGAATCGCTCTCCTCAAGGGTGGCCGAGTCCACAGCCAACGAGGCTGCTCAGCAGCCGGCGTCGTCCGCGTCCCCTCACGGCCCGGCCCCTCCCAGCGCCGCCGCCACCGCCGTCGCCGCGCCCCCAGCTCTGGTTTCCATGCCGGCGGCAGCGGGGGCGGCATCGGCGGCATCGGCGGCGGCTCAGCCCGCGGCAGCCCCCCCGGCGCCAGGGCCGTCCGGAGGCGGCGGCGGTCGGCGCACGGCGATGAGGAGGCTGCGCCGTTCGCGCCGATGCGGGGAGTGCGACGGCTGCCGGGTGGAGGCCGACTGCGGCGAGTGTGCCAACTGCCTGGACAAGCCCAAGTTTGGAGGTCGCAACATCAAGAAGCAGTGCTGCAAGTGAGTGGCGAGAGCCCCCAACACCCACCACGCCACATCTCACTCGCCCAGTCACCTTTCAGTTGTCCAGAGAAATGGGGGCGGCGTGGGTGTGGGTGGAGGGATGGCCCCGATCGCCCGATTGTTAGCCAAGGGGTCGGCAACCTGCGGCACTGGAGGAGCATGCGGAGCTTTAGAGGACCGCTTCGTGACACGTTATTTACTAAGGACCCACCGCCTCGTATTCACGTTGCATTGCGGCTCTTGGAATATTTTGTTAGTTTTCCCGAATTCCAAAAAAATGTCTCGTCCTTGTTATTTTAGTTTGCCGACCCTTGATATCGACCAATGGACGGAGCAAAGATGTACAAACAACACAAGTTCAATAAGAGACGATGCAAAGGATATGTTCATTATGCTACAAATTGCTTTTTGCTTTATCCACTCCCATGGCTGCTGATTCTGGTTTCATACTCTTTGGTTTTTTCGGTAAAGTCACGTAGGTATAAAATAAATAAAATAAATTAAAACTAAATTTTTACTTAAAATGTAGTTTTTATTTATTTTTATTTTATTTATTTTTTACCTACGTGACTTTACCAAAGAAACCAAAGAGTATGAATCCTTGCAGTCACGAAAGCTTCAAATCTAGAATTGATTCTGGTTTGTCCATTTAGTCTTTAAACATAACCTCAATTCTAAGTTAATCGTGGGATCATTTCTGTTAAGTTGGCGTGTGTCAGCATTTGTATTGGCGTGTGTGTCTTATGTGTTTCTATGTATGTGTTTTATGGCCGTGTGTCTGAAAATCTGAGTGTTGGTATTTGTGTCTATCTGTATATGTATTTATGTGTCTAGATTTATGTATGTGTGTGTCTATCTGTATCCGTCTCTTTGAGCATGTTGTCTCTGTGTATGCAAGTGTAATTTAATATATTATTGGATGTCTGTATGTTTATTGTTGCGGAGCAGAATCATAGTGGTTAGTGCACTGTGCTACTAACCTGGCGAAATGAGTTTGTTTCCCGGCCACGACAAAGATCAGTGTGGCATGTACTATCAAAAAGTTCTAGTGCTCGGCCTTCACTAGCTCAATTCGGCATGTAATGGGTACCTGGTGAGCTGTGTAAACATAACTGGGGCCACGAGGGCGTGGTAGCGACTACGTCTTCCCCTCGTGCACCGTGGAGGATTTCACCCGGTTCTCGCTCGTGTCATTTTGCCGCAACGTCCTGCACGTTTGTCTATGTACGTCTGGTGTATCTGTGCAAATACCTCTGCTCCGATTCCCCCTCGTTTTTTTACCCCAGGATGCGAAAGTGTCAGAACCTACAGTATTACACACAGCCGGACAGCACACCAAAGCAGGGTACGTTGGCACGCGGGTTTTTTGGTAACAGAACAAAATGCCTGGCATGATTTGCTACGGTTGTTGCTGCTGCTGGTGGTGGTGGTCTGCTGATGCAACTGTAATTGTCTGCTTAATGCTTTCTTCACCCTCACAATGTGCGACTCCTTCACGACCGGTGTTACCGTCCGTCCGATGTAACCTCCGCAATTTGTTATTCCGTCAATATTTTGTTAATTGCATTGTTTAAACGATGTCGCACATCTTGATGTGTTTTTTTTATTTTTTAAACAACCGGTGTCGCAACTTTTATGAGTTTAAACATAAAAAATAAGTTAAAATATGAACTCATATTGTGTAAACGTAATTTTATGTTTTTTTTATATATATAATAATACTGTCATTTATTTATCTGTAAAATACTCAATTAGATTCAAGGCTGTGTTTTCAGCGAGGTCATGCATGGGAACGTTTGGCCAATTCCTGTTTTGGATGTGGGAGGAAAACCGCGTTATGTGGAGAAATCCCACCACACATCGAGGGAACATACACTCAAACGGTCTGCACGCATGGTTTGGCAAACCCACTTGGCTGTACTCTCACCTCCGGGCCACCTTGCGATCCGGCAGATTTCGGAGCCTTGCCCACCTCTATGTGGCCCTCCAATCCTGGCTTCAATCATTAAGCCATATTTCACCACTGCTGGTTCGATAATATTTTGCTGTCTGGTGTGCTGAATATCAAATGAGTTTATTAACCCATCTGTGTGGACCTTTTTGAGTATTATCCCTTCACATGCATGAGTTTCCTCCAATTGCCCCAGTTTTGTCTCTGGGCAAAACACTAATTTGGAAGGAATCGGTCAGGCATCCCAAGGTAGCAAGACTCTCCCATCCCAAGAGTCTTGAGACTCGGTTAAGCTTTTCCCTGATAAATAAATGACACTGTCATTAATTTTTATTGTAACAATATTATATTGATTGCCAAAAAAAGTGTTTAAAAACGTTAAACGAGTAGGTCGTGCAATGTCTGCGTCCAGTGAAAAAGACAGACAGGGGTAAAGCGGGAAGGAAAGAAGATGCTCAGGTTGAGGCGGAAGCCCCGGGGGGAGCCAGGGACTCGCCTAGTGAGGGCGACCCAGGCTGGAGGAGGGCGGGCAGGCAGGGGCCGCTAGCTCAGTCCCAGGCTCCGCAGGCTCAGCAGGCCTCGCAAGTTGCTAGGCCGCGCGATGCTGGCAAGCCCTTGGGAGGTAAGCATTCCGGCATTCGGTTCTCTCGCCTTCTCTTTCTTGTTATCCCGTCATACGAGAGCGTTTCAATACGTAAAGAGATGAACGGCACTTTCCGGTAAAATTTAACGTCGGCATTTGCAGACTCTCGCTGCGTTGCCATCCACAGGCACAGGGCACCTGCACCAGTGGCTCATTTGTTTCCTAATGGTAGCAGCAAAGGAGAAGTGGTTGTCGATAAACCATGGCCACAACACTGCATGCACATCCCCCCGTCACTGTTAAACCACCTTTCACGTGAAACCTCCTTTAAAGTTCCGGGCAAACATGAGTCCGAAGCAGACTCGGGCTGAACTGTCTGCTGGATATGCAGAACTTGCCGTCCAAGCTTTCCCAACAATTATATCGATTAACGTGCAGAGCACGGTTGTGTATTGTCATGCTAAAAACGCCACTCCTTGGACAGTCCACGTTGGTTTTGTCCAGCATGTCCGAGCATGAAGGGCTGGTGACAAGAAGTGTTACATTTCCTGGAAGGTAAAATGTCATCAGACTATAAATGTGTCCCAAAAAAAACGATCAC
Source organism: Petromyzon marinus (assembly GCF_048934315.1). Taxonomy (NCBI): domain Eukaryota; kingdom Metazoa; phylum Chordata; class Hyperoartia; order Petromyzontiformes; family Petromyzontidae; genus Petromyzon; species Petromyzon marinus. Next base: position 9,915,176 of record NC_133698.1, read on the forward strand.
GATTACTTTTCCGGTGAAAGCTTGCGACCTTAATTTTCTCGTTGTTCACATTCCGTGCTTTGGTGCTTCATCGTCTCACTCGTACTGATGGATCCAAGCTGCGTTTGTGATGATAATGGAAAAAATTAATAAACACATGGCCTTTACACAGGCATCTGGCCGTCAAGGCTCAACAAAAATTAATCGTATTTGCTTTGTGGCCTTATGTTTACGACTACCAAGATGATGTGCCTTTTGCCACGCGATTTTTTTCTCTTATCGGTATTGCACCAATAATAAATTACAGAATTATTATCAAAAAGTCTCTTTACCTCTTGAAAAACACTCGTATTAAACCTATACCCATGGACTAATGGCATTGATACAAAGAAAAGTAAAAAACAAATACCTCCCCACCTTTGTCATTAGCACTGCCTTAGAACTAACAATATATGGAGCAAGCCAATAGCCCTGCTCGGATGAAGGGCCATTGCCAGAAATATTAGGCATTCGACAAGATAATTTCCCGTAATGTACACGTACAGCCCTTTTGTCAACCCACCGCGCCGTGCATGTATGTTGAACTTCTTTGGCACCGTACGTAGCCAACCGTGCTAATCGGAGGTGCGAATGCCGGTTGGTGAGGTTGTTTGACCATACTTCACCGCGTCGGTCGCTGAGGGTTTACGAAGGCACAGAAGTACAGTATAGCAATGGGTATTGCTGCACTGCCTTCTACTGCCAACCTCGTCGGCCCCGCAGCCTGTAACACCTGTTATGCTTGCTGGTTGCCCATCCCCGAGCACTATCCGAGCTCAGCCCTGCTTAGCATCCATGATCTGACGAGATTGGGCGCGTTGCGGGTGAATTGATGGAAACGTTGGCCGACTTAGTATTTATTCCGTTAGAGGTGCAGCGACGGTGACAACGGTGGTGGGTGTTTTTGATTTCTGCGTGTGCATCGCTGCCTACTTAATATCTCTGTTTTTTGTTGTTGTTGTTGACAATATCAATAATACTCGACACTGTATTATTGTTGTGGTCACAATTGTGGTGAAGCCATTTGCATGTGTAATGATGCTACGCTTGGCAGCCAGTAAAGGTTATCTAGCTACACCGCCAGCTAACAATTTTAATTAATGGTCGGAGCCTGAAGTGTATTAAGTGAATGTGCCGATTGAATGTAATTCTAACTCTTGAGCCCAAACACCCCTTATCGCGTGGGGTCGGATGCTTGGATTTTCTTTCGTCATGAGCTTCTGTGCCTCTTCTCTCGTCACATATACTGTCCTGGTATCTTAATTCACCGCATCCTCCCATCTCGCCCTCCAGTATCCCTCTCATGCTGCCCTGCTCCGGTGGTGTCTGTGTTGCCCATCTAGTTTATGAGTCCCTGTTTGAGTCTGTGGGTCTGTGCAAGTTTGTGGGTCTCCATGTGAGTGTTTGTGTCTCTGAGTTTGTGGGTCTCTGTGAGGGTATGTCTCTGAGTCAATGGGTCGCTTTGAGTGTATGTGTCTCTGAGTCTGTGGGTCGCTATGTGAGCATATGTGTCTCTGAGTTTGTGGGTCTCTTTGAGTGTACGTGTCTGAGATTGCGGGTCTCTATTTACATGTGTCTCTGAGTTTGTGGGTCTCTATGTGAGTGTATGTCTCTATGTGAATCTGTGGGTCTCTTATCTCTATAGTTTATCTAATTGCATCTCCCCTCCCTTAACTTTCTCAACAATAATTGTAACATGTGCTAAGGCTTTAATTTCTCAATTATTTCCTTTCCCCGTAGGGATTAGTGGGGAGCGGTAGTGTAGCGGTTAGCGCGCTGCGCTATGAACCTGGCGACCCGGGTTCGATTCCCGCTCACGGCCAACACCAGTGACGATTATCTGAACCGGTCCCAGGCCTCCCCTAGGTCGACTCAGCCTCAAATGAGTACCTGGTGCGGTGTGTAAACATTGCCACTAGGGAGACAAAGGCGGTCGGGCGTGGTGCTGGCCACCCACCCCCTCGTGTACCGTTCCAGCCTTCATAGGTGCTCGCTAACAGCACTTGCCCCTACAGTCTGTTAAGGCTATATGGGGGGTCTTTGTCTTTTGTATGTCTCTATGTGAATCTGTGGGTCTCTTATCTCTATAGTTTATCTAATTGCATCTCCCCTCCCTTAACTTTCTCAACAATAATTGTAACATGTGCTAAGGCTTTAATTTCTCAATTATTTCCTTTCCCCGTAGGAATTATCCCAACGGCCAACTTATAATTCCTATCTCTGTCCTCTCATTCACTCTCTCGTCAATCTTCTGTCCGCACTTGCGATTTTTATTACTCTACAGCACTTTAAATCGATGGCACATGATCTCTTATTGAAAACGGGCGTCTCAGTCGAGCATTGCCTCATCAGCGCCCCTTTTACATTAAAATATCTTCCCGCTTTCTAATGCCGCAACCTCGCCACTTCAGCCACCGATGAGCGGTGATGTGTGGGCAGTTAACTCACCTTGATCGCTGCATATGAAGTTACCCCCCACCTCTCACTGAGATAGCCTGCTGCGCTTGTTTTTGGGAAGCTAGTGTACGCATATGCAAATTAATTTACCATAAGTCACTCGTTACGTCGTACTCTCGCTTACCAATGCAGCTTTCCTTACTCTATTAGGGGTGTAACGATGAAGGGAAATTATGAATGCATTCAATTAACCTTTTTTGACCCTATTTATGTTGTGTGTAATGGGACCACATGAGCCCCTTGAGCCACTGGAGGCCGCTACAATGACTACATTGTTAAAAATATAAATTTCGTGAATAGAATCGTGACCACCCCTACTAGCCATATGCGTTGGTCAAGCGTCATGTTAATAACACGTGCAACACTTGATGAGTGGTCGATACGTTTTGAGAATGACGTGGTTATATGAAGTTACTTCTATAGGTAAGATAATCTGGGGAACATGGTAAAAAAAAATCACCTTTCATTCCTTTATCTCCACAGAGAGAACATAATATCTTTTAGTCCATCAGTCGTTTGGCCATCCAGACTTGACGTTTTAGTTTTTATGTGAAAGTAAAAAAAAACTGGTGAATAATTTACTAAATGTATGACCCATAATGCACCTCGACAGTGTGCCATTAGACTTTGCCAGGTAAAATAGAATCTCAATATAAGCACAGTTCTGATATGAGCGACACGTGCTTACATTACACTTCAAATGCAAAGGGCGCCTTCTGAGATGAGCACACTCGGGATTTATCAAACTTGGCCTTGCTTCCGAGAGGCGCCCTGATATGCAGCTTCTTCTCTGTTATCCATAAAACAGGTAATTTTTTGGGTTAGATCATGTAAGTATAAAGGTATCATTAAACCCGCCAAGACCCAACACAGCCAATGAGTAAGGTTTGTCGCGTAAATAAAACGTGCCAATTCGTTAATACCGTGACGTTTCGCCGGTGATTACAACAACCAGCATCATCAGGCGACAGCCAAACCCACAACATTTCTATTTACGCTATCTAACCCAAAAAAAACCTCTATTGTGGATAAGATTTGTAGCGATAAGTCTACTGCATGTTAAACCAAAAACAACATTTTAAATATATATTTTAAGTCAAAATGTTACATTTTTAATGTGGAGATATCCGAAAATTAAGGTGATTTATTCAATGTATTAACACAGTTGGTGATCTATGCATATATTAAGCATATCAATATCGGTGTGTAATAATAAATCACAGTCCTTAGTCGTTATACTGATGGATTGTTAGCCTTCCCACACCGCGTCAGGAATGGGGGTTGCTGAACCGTACTTCACCACTCTGGTCAGTGCGGGCTTGGTGAGTCCACAGGGTCCCATTCAGATTTCACTCGCCACCGATGTTTGCCGTGGCCGTTTTTTTAAATGCAGTTCGCTAACCCACTGCGTTGCAGCTCCCTCCAGATGTCGCTCCAGTGAATTCGATACACTTAAGTGATTTTTTTTACAATACATTTTTTGTCATTCTCAAAACTAATTGACAGTCTGTCACGTACATCCGCGCATGATAAGGGTGGAACGATGCATCGGTTTATTGATTAATTTTCTATTGCCAGGCTCAGGACGCATATCGAAATGCGTTTATTGAAATTATACTTTTCAGTCGGTACACGTTGCCCTTATTGGGTTCACGTCACGTTTGGCAGCCGCTAGAGGCATTACCATTCATCGCAGTGTTTAAAGATAATCAATTTTCGTAAAAGAATTGCGACTCCGAATCGCGATAATGAATCAAATGACCCCAAGGCGTTGTATTGTTCCACCCGTAAATGGTATGCGGCAAAGTTTATATCCTATTGCCATACTTTCCCTACCTTACACATACCTGCATACACACAAATGCGCACACGCGTTCGTGAATGCGTCACGCTCTGCTGCACGTATTTATAGCTGTGCGGGTACATGTGCGTCTGTTTCTGCAGTCGTGCTTGGAGAAAAATCTACCAAACGGGGAACCCAGTTGCGCACAAAGAAGTCTAAAGAGAAGGTGGGTCTCTGTGTGCTTCTGGCGCGGTGGCAGACATGTCACTTTTGCACAGTGGGATGATGGTGGTCGTACAGAGGATGTAACACTCAAAGCTCCCCACAGATAGATCCATTGAATGCGTGACTGTACTGCTACCTCCTGGCCACCTCGCAGGCTATGCACACAGCACCTCGTATTCACAGGCAGTCTCCCCATCTCCAAGTACTAACAAGGCTCAAACCTCCATCGCTCACGCTTTCCGTCGAGATGAGGCGTGTTGGTCATGGTGGTTCGGTTGTGTGTGTGTGTGTGCGTGCACGCAGGCTACACCAGGTATGCACCAAGTGCATCAAGTGCAAGAGACTCTCCTGCTCTCTGACTGTTCTCACCTGTTTACACCATTGGAACCTCCTTTGCCAGTAGCAAAATATGATTATTGTGTTTTTTTACCCTTTTATCTGGCAACAAAACTGACGCCTTTTTTTACAAGGAGTCATGTTTGCATTGACCACAATACCTGCGGTCGGAATGCAAACAAAAAACATAACTCTGATAATGTATGTGGCACTGTCCTTGAAATTGATTGGTGCACACCCGAGACAGCTTTCCTTCGAGCCTAGTCTCACATGGTGTTGGACCAGATGACGCCAAAAGGCGCACAACTCAAAGACAATGCACCTTCAGAGTATGAGAGCTCGGGGTAAGAATTTACACCATTGGAACCTCGTTTGCCATTAGCAAAATATGATAATTGTGTTTTTTTTACCCTTTTATCTGGCAACAAAACTGACAGTGCATACTTTGTCAAAGTTATGTTTTTTGTTTGCATTCCGACCGCAGGTATTGTGGTCAATGCAAACATGACTCCTTGTAAAAAAGGTGTCAGTTTTGTTGCAAGATAAAAGGGTAAAAAAAACAATTATGTTCTCACCTGGTTAAAAGAATAAACTTGAATGATTCTAGGTGATGATGATGCCATAAAATGTGAGGATGGTCAACTCTTGGGTCAAGGGTCGGAAGGAGGCATGTGCCAGATGAATAAAAAAACACAAATAATTTAAAAGATGTCCAATAAGATTTTAAAACGTATAATAATCGATTTAAAGCTTTCGTGACTGCAGTAATTCATATTCTTAGCTCTTTCGGTAAAGTCACGTTGAAGGGAAACAATAAAATAATAAAATATATATAAATCAATACAATTCTCACGACGTTTCGACCATAACACAAACGGTCATCATCAGGTGTGAAAACCAACGTTGGTTTTTAAAATTATTTTATTGTTTCCCTTCAACGTGACTTTACCGAAAGAGCTAAGAATACGTATAATTATCGTTTCCTTCTGGAGAAGGGTGGAGAAGATGTCGAATGTTTTGTGAGTTTTCTTAATGTTTCTTAAAGCAAACGTTTCGCTGTGCTTCACTACACATTTGCGGTCACGTGGACGCTTTAGTCAGTTAGGAACTGCTCAAAGATTATCCAGCGCTCGTGAAAATGTACTTTTCGAAACACGGTCAATCTTCAACCTGCATCATCTGCTCACGGATACAGCATTGTGAACTCTGTATGCACTCCACAAATTTGGCTGTCTGCCTTATGATGCCAGTTGTAATTACTGGCATGTTCTGTTTACGTGACAAACCTTCCTTGCTGGCTGTGTCGGGTGGTGGCGGGTCTAACGACACATTTATATTTACGCACTCTAACCCAAAAAAGCCTATATTATGGATGTGTACGCACTGCTGGATTGTTAACTGGGAGTGTTTGTGAGTGAGACACGTGCCAAGCAGGGGGCCTATGACAACGGGCTAATTCACGACACGGTCTCGTGTCTCTTGGGAGTGTCCCTTCAGTGGCGCGTGAGTCAACGCCGTTGTATGTGCGTACATACGTACGTTGAACTTCTTTTGCAACTTGCGTAGCCAACTGCGCTGATTTGTTCGCAGGAGAAGGGCAGGGAGGTGAACAAGCCGGAGGTTGTCGTGGCGACGGTTTTGAGCAACGGTGGCAACGGAAAACCTCGCGCCATCCCCGATGGCGTGCACCGCATCCGCGTCGACTTTAAGGTACCCGTTTTTTTTTATACCGCGGTAGCGAGGTGGTAACTACCTCGCCTGGTATACAGGAGGTTGTGGGTTCGATCCCCACCCTTGACGCCTGCTGTATATTTGGAGTTTGCGCGTCTCTCTCTGCCCGTGGTCGCGTGGATTTTTCTCCAGGTCTACCGGCTTTTCCCTCCACATTTAGAATCAACATGCATTTTAGAGTATTTGTTTGCTATAAATTTCCACATGGTTATAAGCCACTTCAGTGGGCTATCATTTGTGGCCAGGTCACTTCTGAAAAAGAGCCATGTAGCTCGGTGGGCCTTACTTGGTAAAACAAAACATAGTTTAAATCGTTTTTTTGTTCAAGGTCAAGAGGTAGTCTCGTGCACTGCCTGTTTGTTACCGTCACTTCTTCGCTGTCGCTTGTCTCCTGGAACATCTCGTATTTATTGTAAAGTCGACGTGCGACCGCCCGTGGACTGCGCTCGTAGTTCTGTCATCACTGCCACCATCTGGAGTCAGGCCTTCCTTTTGGTTACTGACCTCTGGGAACCGCCTGTATCAGCCGGTAACCTGGCCTCTTCAATGTGACGTCATCTTGCAATGTCACAAGTAATGATGCCATCAGAAGGCAAATTATATCGGCGCTATTTTTTTTATCGCCACGTTTTGGGCAACACTTTAAGCTGGTTGTCTTAATTTTCCAATGGGCAATTCCCTAATGGCCGCACGACTCTGTGATGAATTCTGTTCACATCGCAATGTGGTTACGAGAGTTATTGTGATTCACTATTTCTATTTTAGTTTGAGAGTGTTAAAAATGATCGACGCTTTAATCAAATCGAAACACCCTGAATTGCGACAACCTATTAATGTGTGGGGTTTTGGTGGGGGGCAGGGGGGAGAGTATTGCCATGCTGAGCTGCAGTGAGGTTAGCGGCAAGATGCTAGAAGCGTATTTGCGTGTTGCGTTCGCAGGAGGACTGCGACATCGACAACGTATGGAGGATGGGTGGCCTCTCCCTCCTCACCTCCGGGGTGATCGCACCGCGAGTCATCTGCTTCCTGTGCGCCAGCAGTGGCATTCACGAGGTGCGAATGATCCTGTGACCCCAGTGACCCTGTCATTATCACGATCACTATCGTAGTATCATCATACTCATCGTCATCATTGCATCCCAACCAATATCTTCGTTGTCATCGTTATCATCATCTAAACCAAAATCATCATCTTTGCTACCGTACTCGTCCGATGAGCACGTTTGGCCACGTACGGTGCGAAAGAATTTCAACATACATTTGTATTCACGCCATTCTAATAGTGCAAGGCTATCACGAAGGCGCTGCGTTTCACAGACGCAGTCTGCACTAGTTTCACAGTCTGGGGCGATCTTACTACGTGCAATCCCAGTTGAGTATTTCCTTCACCACCACCATCAATATTGTCACCAATCATTGCCATCCTTACCTTAATAGGTGCTCGCCAACAGTCTGCTGCTTGAGGTTACGGGACTGAGCGGGATATTTACTCTTGTCTATTCGTAGCTGGTGTACTGCCGCGTGTGCTGCGAGGCGTTCCACTCGTTCTGCCTGGGAGAGGGCGAGCGCCCGCTGGAGGGAGAGATGGAGAACTGGGTGTGCCGGCGCTGCAAGTTCTGCCACGTCTGCGGCCGTCAGAACCGGGTACGTGCCCGCTGGCTCCCTCCCCTCCCTCCCCACCGACGGGGGGGCCCTGGATGTCGACGCTTATTGACGCCAGCGTTGAATTGGTTGGCATCAATATCTCCGGTACCTGTTTTCTGACACGGAGGTGCTCGCTGCTCTGCGAGATTAATAAATTAATTCTTCTCGTTGCATGATTCCGAAAGCTCAGTTGGCCGTATGTCGGGTAAAAACCAGGGCGAAAACATGTAAATAACGTGTGTATTCCTTCAGCGTGAATATCGTTTTGTGTTTGTGCGTGTGGTAGCTTCTTCAGTGCGACAAATGCCACAACACCTACCACTCGGAGTGTCTCGGACCGAACTACCCCAGCAAACCGACGAATCGCAAGCGCGTTTGGGTACGTGGATACTGAAAACTAATTTCTTTGGAACTGCTTTTTGTGTTCAGTTTGTTGTCCTTCCCCCACACCCATGATTAGCACAGTTAGTTATGTACAGTGCGAAAGAAGTTCAACATACATACACGCATACCGCGACCACACCTGCTAACAGGGCGATGACGTAACTCAGCGGTAGCGTCTTTCCTGGCATGCAGGAAGTCGTGGGTTCGATCATGACCCTGATACGTGCTGCATATTTGGAGTTTGCATGTTCTCCCCGTGGTCGCGTGGATTTTTCTCCGGGTTCTCCAGTTTTTCCCTCCACATTTCGAGTGAACATCACGCGTTTGGAGTATTTGGCTGCTATACATTTCCACGTGATAATCCACTTCGTCAAGTGATCATACGTGACCAGGTCGCTTCTGAGCAGAGAGCAATTTTAGCTCAGTGGGCCTTACCTGGTAACATTAAGACAGTTACTAACCAGGCTCAGACCTGCGTCGCTTCTGATCTCCGACGAGATGGGGCGTTTTGATTTAAAGCTTTCGTGACTGCAGTAATTCATATTCTTAGCTCTTTCGGTAAAGTCACGTTGAAGGGAAACAATAAAATAATAAAATATATATAAACAATAAAAATTCTCACGACGTTTCGACCATAACGCAAACACACCTGATGACGACCGTTTGTGTTATGGTCGAAACGTCGTGAGAATTTTCATTGTCTTATATATATTTTATTATTTTATTGTTTCCCTTCAACGTGACTTTACCGAAAGAGCTAAGAATATGAGATGGGGCGTGTTGTTCATGGTGGTTCGGTTGTGTGTGTGTGTGTGTGTACGTGTGCTCGCGCGCGTATCGGTCAGGTGTGCACCAAGTGCGTGAAATGCAAGAGCTGCGGCGCCACAACGCCCGGCAAGGGCTGGGACGCGCAGTGGTCGCACGACTTCTCGCTTTGCCACGACTGCGGGAAGCTTTTCGACAAAGGTGAAGCGCTTACCAGACGCCCGCCGCAACCGGTGGCCCACAAGCGGTCTTATTTCTGCCATCGCAGACGAGCTGTTGACGTTGCCGTCAATGTCGGCTCACTATTACAACCCCCCCCGGGTTCCACTGCACAGCCGAGTAGCGCCGGGGCCGTGGCACCGGGTAGTTTTTTTCCATTGCAGGAGCCAAGCTGTGTGACGCTGTCAGCACATGCAATATAAGTGGATATGTTTTCACGAGTGAAATAATTCCCGTCTCGAGATGCGGTCACATTTCCGACGCTCTGGAATTCACATTGTGTTGTACTGCATTGAAGGCCCACTGAAATCGATAAATCGTTACTTACCTACTCGCTTGGGTCTGCATACAAGACAAATACAAAGGTCCCCCATGAAGCCTTGACAGAATTTTGGGTAAATTTCTGTTAGCGAGCACCTAATGAAGGCCGGCACAGCACGAGTGGGTGGGTGGCAAGCACCATGCCTGGCCGTCCTTTGTCGCCTGAGTGGTGATGTTTATACACCGCACCAGCTACTCATTTCATGCCGATTCGACCTCGGGAAAGCCCAGAACCGGTTCAGATATTCATCACGGATTGTCGACCGCGACCAGGAATCTTAATTTGGGTCGTTGGGGTTCATGACGCAAAGTACTGACCGCTACACTACCTCTCCCCACACACACACGCAAGTGCTTTGAATCGCACACTCCCAGAGAGCTGGAGGACTTCAATCGCCGGTTTTAAAAGCGACAGGCGAGAGCTGGGTGCCGGTGGCATCGCTGTTTGACTGAGCTCCTGTGCGCTCACTCGCTCCCTCCACCGTCGTCTCGCAGGGAACTTCTGCCCCGTGTGCAACCGATGTTACGACGACGACGACTACGAGAGCAAGATGATGCAGTGCGGGAAGTGCGAGCGCTGGGTGCACGCCAAGTGCGAGAGCCTCTCCGGTGAGTGGGGGCCGTCCCGCAGGGGAAGGGGGGCGCGAGGTGGGGCAGAAGCTGTGCCGTGAGGCTTCATTGTGGGTGCCGCAGGGATTTGTTCCCGGTTTGTTTCACACACGAGGGTGCTGTGTTCGTGAATAAAGGTTAGTTAAAGGTTATTTAACTCCCGTCGCAGCAAGATGCGCAAAGAGGCATGGAGACGTGCATATCTGCATTCACACTCAAGTTACCATTATAATATAAGTTACGCTGACTCGCAGCAATACTGTCATTTATTTTAACACGCATTTCTTTTCTCTCATTATTTTCTTGCACATTTTGTCCAAACACGGCGCACAGCAAGCACTGGTATTGGTAATCTGCGAGCAAAGTCTCACGGCAATCAATGTAGCAGTTTCGTAGTTTTGAAAACATGTGAAGCGTTCTCGGATGGGCAGATGGACAGATAATGGACAGACAGATAATAATCGATGGACAGATGGATAACAGAGCCGAATGTACTGATGAATTGTTAACAGACAGCAGATTGATGGGTGGATGGACGGATAACACACGGATGAACGAACGGACTAACATAATTTCGGGAAATATTAATGAGTAGCCTTTCAATTCCCCGAGAAATCGCTCCCATTTCCCGATTGATCCCCCCTTGTGTGACTACCGCATCTTGGCTGTGGCTGTGGTGTTGCTTGGGGGGAGCGGTATTGTAGAGGTTAATGTGCAGCACTACTAACCCCGCGACCCCAGTTTGATTCCCGCCCACGGTGAACATCGGTGACGAATATCTGAACCGGTCTTGGGCCTCCCCTAGGTCGACTCAGCTTCAAACGAGTACCCGGCGCTGTGTGTGTAAACATCGCCACTGGGGAGACAGAGGCAGCCGGGCGTGGTGCTGGCCACCTACCCCCTCGAGTGCTGCGTCGTCCTTCATAGATGCTCGCTAACAGCACTTGCCCCAACAGTCTGTTAACACTTTCCCATACCGATGACGTCCACGTACTTCATTGGGACGGAATCGGAAGAAAAATAAAATAACTTGATCGGTACTGAGGCTCCCACAAGGCCATGTGGGAGGGGGCGTGTGGCACAATTTGGCGCCAGCTGCCGTAGAGTGCGGTCGTGTCCCTACAGTTCTCGGCGGTGAGCACAATGTCTTTGAAAACAACCTCTCTTCATGAAATTAACACGAACCACTTGCGCGTTCCGGGATTCAGCGGTGAACGGGACCCACTCTGCAACATGCAGACGTCGGGAAAGAGGTTAATCGGCCCTATGGGGGGCGGTGGGTTCTTTGTCTTTGTTTTGTGTCGCCGTGCGCAGACGAGATGTACGAGATCCTGTCGAGCCTGCCCGAGAGCGTGGTGTACACGTGCGTGCGCTGCACCGAGTCCCGACCGGCCGAGTGGAGCGTGGCGCTCGCCGCCGAGCTGCAGGCCGGCCTGCAGCTGGTTGCGAGCGCCCTCGCGGCCTCGCGCGTTTCCGCCAGCCTGCACCGGCACCGGCAGGTGGGCAACCGCGCCCAGCACCAGTGCTTTTTGAGGTTGGATTGCCACCTCCTTGAGATGCAACAAAAATATCTCGCGATACCAGAATAAACTAAAAACTAAACTATTTTACCAGGTAAGGCCCCACTGAGCTATATAGCTCTTCTTCAGAAGCGCCCTGGCCACAAAGGATAGCTCAGAGAAGTAGTTTATCACGTGGAAATTTATAGCAACCAAATGCTCTTAAACGCCTGTTGCTTCTAAATATGGAGGGAAAAACCGGAGGACCCAGAGAAAAATCCACGAAATCAGGGGCATAGCATGCAAACTCCAAAAATACAGCCGGCATCAGAGTCGGGATCAAACCCACAACATCCTGTATACCAGGCGAGGGAGTTAACATATCGCCATCGGGGATAACTGCATGTTAAATGCTTTATATTGAATAGTATTTTATTATGCCACGAACAAAAAAAAGGACGTTTAATGTCCCAGAAAGACTTGCCAGAATTGCCAGTAATAGAACAATCCTGGGATAACCATGGCAGGTTTGCAACTTAGCTGTTGGGTGTCCCGGTTATTTTTGCGGCACTAAGCCACTGACCCTTGACGAGTGAGGAGCAGCTCACGATTTTACCAGCATGCACCTAAATATATTGCATGCATTGTTTTTTTTTTCAAGCACGGTTCTTCCATTACCCGAAGATATTTCTCACGAGTAATCCGAGCGTTAACCATACGATTGTCAATCCCCGTCGAGTGACCGTAATAACAAATGCCTCACGTACGGGTAATTTTTTTTTTACCCTCTGTATTTCTACAGTCAAGCAAAGCGGCCAGCGAGGCTCAATCGGGCACCTCAGCTGGTGCTGCGGACAGCCCTGTCGCCACGGATACGGAGCGGCAGGACCTGCCCACGGACCTGGAGGGGGTGAAGCGGAAGCTGGAGCGTGGGGCCTACAACAGCTTGGTTAGGCATCCGAGCACAATGCCTGCTCCCAAAATTAACCAATTAATTTACTGGGCGCGTCACGTAAAAATGGATTGAAACCAATTCTTGTTTTACGCTCACGGTATATGCAACTAATTGTAAGTGTGCAAATGGTTAATTTACAGTTCATACAAATTGAACTTAAATGATGTGCGATTGTTGTGTTTTAGGGGTAATGTAGTGGACAAAACTATCCATACTGGGCAGAAAGAAACAACATGATTGAGATGATTAAAACGAGACAAAGAAAATAATCTTCGATCAAACTGTAAAACCAAATTGTGACATTTTATGGAATCATATGCCTTTCCATCGCCGACGCCTTGCGACCATATGTCAGTAAAGCCATTATACGAGCTCTACTTTAATAGAGCAGCGATTTTGCTGCTGCTTATTTGATCTGCTAATTGATGCGTTAACTGCCTCGTCAGTATGTGATTAGAGCAGAGGGTCCTCCCGGCCCAAGACTTTATTTCAAATGCCCCATGGCCACATGAGGCTTACCACTTCCATATGGCCCACAAAATATATTTTTTTTCCTCACTGCAAGCATCTTGGCTGCACAAATCTGAGTTCCAGAGGGATATATTTTTGACAACCTGGCAACAACCAACATGTTTGTGATTGTGGCGCGCGCTCAGTAGTCAATTCCGTCACAGAAAGGGCCTCAAATAGTGACAGAATGTATCGATTCTTATGCTAGTGTCTGGACCCGCCATAGGTATTCAAACTGCCATTTGCCCCACGGTAAGGAAAAGCTTCCTGACCGAGTGTGGTTCGCAATCAGAAAGTCGTGAGTTAAAATCCTTGTCGGGGCTCAATCCAGCCTTTCACCCCTCTGGGGTCAATCAGATGAGTAGCACTGTGTGGGAAGTCAACAGTTGTCTTCATTTTGAAAGACTTCTGCCCACCATAGCAATGTAAGCTTTCCACCTGTTGGCTCTTGTGCCCATCATTAATGTGGGATTTCCACCAATGGCTCTTGTGCCCACCATTAATGTGAAATTTACACCATTGGCTCTTGTGTCCACCTTAACAATGTAGGATGTACACCATTGGCTCTTGTGTCCACCATTAATGTAGAATTTACACCATTAGCTCTTGTGCCCACCATGACAATGTAGGATTTACACCATTGGCTCTTGTGTCCACCATGACAATGTAGAATTGACACCATTGGCTCTTGTGCCCACCATAACAATGTAGGATTTACACCATTGGCTCTTGTGCCCACCATAACAATGTAGGATTTACACCATTGGCTCTTGTGTCCACCATGATAATGTAGGATTTATACCATTGGCTCTTGTGCCCACCTTAACAATGTAGGATTTATACCATTGGCTCTTGTGCCCACTTTAACAATGTAGGATTTACACCATTGGCTCTTGTGCCCACCATGACAATGTAGAATTGACACCATTGGCTCTTGTGTCCACCATGACAATGTAGGATTTACACCATTGGCTCTTGTGTCCACCTTAACAATGTAGGATTTACACCATTGGCTCTTGTGTCCACCATTAATGTGGGATTTACACCATTGGCTCTTGTGTCCACCATTAATGTAGGATTTACACCATTGGCTCTTGTGTCCACCTTAACAATGTAGGATTTACACCATTGGCTCTTGTGTCCACCTTAACAATGTAGGATTTACACCATTAGCTCTTGTGTCCACCTTAACAATGTAGGATTTACACCGTTGGCTCTTGTGCCCACCATGACAATGTAGGATGTACACCATTGGCTCTTGTGTCCACCATGACAATGTAGGATTTACACCATTGGCTCTTGTGCCCACCATAACAATGTAGAATTGACACCATTGGCGCTTGTGCCCACCATGACAATGTAGGATTTACACCATTGGCTCTTGTGTCCACCATGACAATGTAGGATTTACACCGTTGGCTCTTGTGCCCACCATGACAATGTAGGATGTACACCATTGGCTCTTGTGCCCACCATAACAATGTAGAATTGACACCATTGGCGCTTGTGCCCACCATAACAATGTAGGATTTACACCATTGGCTCTTGTGCCCACCATGACAATGTAGGATTTACACCATTGGCTCTTGTGTCCACCATTAATGTAGAATTTACACCATTGGCGCTTGTGCCCACCATGATAATGTAGGATTTACACCATTGGCTCTTGTGCCCACCATAACAATGTAGGATTTACACCATTGGCTCTTGTGTCCACCATGACAATGTAGGATGTACACCATTGGCTCTTGTGTCCACCATAACAATGTAGGATTTCCACCATTGGCTCTTCTGTCCACCTTAACAATGTAGGATGTACACCATTGCCTCTTGTGTCCACCTTAACAATGTAGGATTTACACCATTGGCGCTTGTGCCCACCATGACAATGTAGGATTTACACCATTGGCTCTTGTGTCCACCATGACAATGTAGGATTTACACCATTGGCTCTTGTGCCCACCATGACAATGTAGGATTTACACCATTGGCTCTTGTGCCCACCATGACAATGTAGGATTTACACCATTGGCTCTTGTGCCCACCATTAATGTAGGATTTACACCATTGGCGCTTGTGCCCACCATGATAATGTAGGATTTACACCATTGGCTCTTGTGTCCACCATAACAATGTAGGATTTACACCATTGGCTCTTGTGTCCACCTTAACAATGTAGGATTTACACCATTGGCTCTTGTGTCCACCATGACAATGTAGGATTTACACCATTGGCTCTTGTGTCCACCATAACAATGTAAGATTTACACCATTGGCTCTTGTGTCCACCTTAACAATGTAGGATTTACACCATTGGCTCTTGTGCCCACCATGACAATCTAGGATTTCCACCATTAGCTCTTATGCCCACCATAGCAATGTGAACATTTCGACCATTGGCTCTTGTGCCTGCCATAGCAGTGTAGGATTTGCACCGCTCTGTCATGTTCATTTTGTGTACTGTTGACGTTGCCAGACGGGGTTTTGCGACGA
This sequence comes from Petromyzon marinus, assembly GCF_048934315.1. NCBI lineage: Eukaryota > Metazoa > Chordata > Hyperoartia > Petromyzontiformes > Petromyzontidae > Petromyzon > Petromyzon marinus. The sequence goes on from NC_133698.1 coordinate 9,931,125, forward strand.
CGTGACGAGGGTGCTCCAGTGCGACGCCGACGTCACGCAGCCGGAGGTCAAGCGAGCGGCCGCGACTCTCAAAGGGCTCTTCACCAGGGTTCGTCGCGCGTCCCCCGGGTCACCGATTTTTCCCAGTTTCCCACCTTCATAGCAAGTGTGCGGGGTGATCTCTGGCCCTGCAGGCCGGAGTACAGACTGCGGCTTCATTTCCCATGGGCCCGTAAGCCACGAGTGGTCAACCGCTTCGAAATGGTCCCCGTGAACGCTAATTATCCATCGTAGCGAGCAGTTTTATACGAACTAGTCGGGTACTAGGCGCCACGATGGCAAGATGTTAACTAGCTTGCCTCGTATGCAAGAGATTATGGGTTCGATCCAGACACTGATGCCTGTGTATTTGGAGTTTGCATGTTTGTTTACCCGTGGTCGTGTGGATTTTTCTCCGGGTCCTCCGGTTTCCCCTCCACATTGAGAAACATGCGTTTAGAGTTTTTTTGCTGCTCTAAATTTCCACGTGATAAGCCACTTCGTTGCGCTATGATTTATGGCCAGGTAACTTCGGGAAAAGAGCTCTATAACTCAGTCGGCCTTACCAGGTTAAAATTTGTTAATAGATAAATTACAAGAGAGAGGGAATATTCTCGACATAGCAACAGAGCGAGATAAATTTGAGTGTGCTCGCTAACAAGTGACTGAGGACCTCCGTTCGCGTATGACCCACCCAAGGATGATTGATAGTCCTATTCGGTACAGAGGTACTGAATAGGACTATTGCTCACCCCAGCATTATACAAAGAGATATTGACATAGATCATGAGTGGGTTTGTTGACCTGTCAAATTTTTTTAATGGGTATTTTAATAATGGAATTAATTTATTTTGGAAACCCTCACCGAGTATCATGGCTCTTTTTCAAGAGGGCACTGTATTAAGATGTGTGGCCAATTTTATTTTTAAGAAGGCTTTTTTTCCGTTTGGGATGAGACCGGGGTACCCAGAGAGACAGACACTATGAAAAATAAAGAGACACATAGATAAAGAGAAACGGAGAAGCACAGAGAGACACGGAGAAAGCGAGAGACACGGAGACGCACAGAGATATAGATTGATATATTAAGAAAAACAGACTCGGAAAGAGACAAACACAGAGAGATGGAGACAGAGACACAGAGATAGAACAACTGTATGCAATGGCGGAGCCAGGATTTTCAGATAGGGGGGGCAACCCCTCCAGCAATGAAAAATTATAGAAGAGTTGTGAGTAAGTAAGGAGTTGTTAGTAAGTAAGGACTTGTCCCTTGCTTTTTATTCGACGCGTGTGCGACGATGGCACAGCCATTGATTCGTACCACGTTGTGTGATCGGCATCACGCTCGCTGAAGGTGTTGATGCCTTCAGGGAAGTCGTGTTTGTTATACGCAACTGCGCACAATTCTGAGTCTCTTATAACCGATTTGCCGTTACTTATTGACAATAATGAACTCAGACTATTGTCCTAGCATCTCATAGAGTCCCTGGCACATAATATGCTACATAGTGGCAGTGGGGATCGAAATTATGGATTTCGATCGGATCATTGGGGGGGCACGTGCCACCCCACCCCCCCCCACTCGCTCCGCCAGTGACTGTATGTATGTTGAACTTCTTTAGCCAACCGTGCTAATTGGAGGTGCGAATAGAACAGAGAAACGATGTAACCGAGACATTAATCAGGCCCAGAGAAAGAGAAAGACAGACAGAGGTTGGCACAGAGAGACAGAGCACGGCTCCACTCGGGGGTACGCTGAATGCAAAGCCCGCCCTGAATGACGTTGTACCCCTGCTGCTGCTGCTGCTGCTGCGGTTGTGCCATGTGTGAACTAACGACGCATCTGTGTCATCGTCCGCCCCACAGCAAATGGAGAAAGTCTTCCCGTGGTTTGACATCCGAGGATCAAGGTTCTGGGACCAGAATCGCACCCAGGATATGTGAGTTGCATTGCGTTGGGGAGGTTGGGGTGGAGGGGGGGGGATTGTAAAGGATCCACCGACCCCTTGTAAAATCTTATCGTGCAATTAACCCTTTCCCATTCCGATGACGTACGTGCGTGTACGTCATCGGAATAGAATCGAATCCAAACAGAATCGGAAGTAAAAGGCCAACGCGGGAGTGCGTTTGGCACATTTTTGACGCGAGCTTTCATGGCGTGCGGCAGTTGTGCCGCTACAGTTCTCTCCGGTAAGTGTACAGTACAGTGTCTTTAAAAACAGCGGCGCTACGCCTCTCTTAAGTAAAATTGACGCCGAACTGCTTGCGCGTTGTTTTCGGGGTTCGGCGGCGAACGGTGACCCTGGAAACGTGCAGCAGACGTCATCGGAACGGAAAAGGGTTCGGAATGGGCTCTTGCAGCATTTACTCATGCACAGGGGATCATGTCGTGAGCATTCCTGTTAGCGTTCAACATTGCTTTAGAGTTCGTTTAATATTGCCTTTGTCGAGCCTCGCCTCGCCCCCCGCCCCCCCCCCCCCCCCCGAGTGTTTTACTAATACTCTCCCCCCCTTTAAGCAATTTCATGCTGCAGGGTTGTGAGAGTCTGTTTTTAATCGATGGGTTTGTGTCCCGCTACTCGCCTAACAAACATTCAGCTTAATTGTCGTCGCAATCGTTTCTGTCCACGTTTATAAATGCACTTTGAGATTATTTGGATGCTATAAATGTCCACTTGATAAGCCACTTCGTTGAGCTATCATTTGTGGCCAGGTCGCTTCTGAAATAGAAGCTAATAGCTCAGTGGGTTACCTGGTAAAATTCTGACCTGCCCCGAATGGACATCTATAGCTCATTATTTTTACCTACGTGACTTTACTGAATAGAACCAAAGAGTATGGATCCTTGCAGTCACGAAAGCTTCAAATCTAGAAAGGATAAAGATATATATATTCTGATTTTATCTCGCGTTTATTTTCTACAACTTTTGCGCTCCCTACATGACCGATCGACCGACGTTCTTTCCTTCTTTCCGCCTCCCCGCGCACGCCAGTGGGCTGTTGCCCAACGCCGTCCTGCCCCCCTCCGCGGACCACGATTACGCGCAGTGGCGTGAGCGCGAAGGGGAGGGGGCCACGCTGGCCGCGGGCGGCGCCCCCCACAGTCAGCCTCCGCTCCTCAAGAAGATCGTCCCGGCGCCGCGTCGCAAGGCCTCCACCGACGCTCAGGACGACAGCGGTAAGGGCAACCCCCTGGGCCCGTTTTTAGACTAAAACTAAACTATAAACTATTTTATATTTAACCAGGTAAGGCCCACTGAGCTATACGTAGAGCTCTTTTTCAGAAGCGACCTGGCCACACATAATAGCTCGACAAAGTGGCTTGCCATCACGTGGGAATGTATAGCACCGGCCACATACTCTTAAATGCGTGTTTCTTCATCGGGAGGGAAACATTGGAGGACCCGGATAAAAATCCACGCGATCACGGGGGGAAACATGCAAACTCCAAATATGCACGCGTCAGGGTCGGGATCGAACCCACGACCTCCTCAGATTTATCCATTGTTCCCCTCCACATTTAAAAACATGCGTTTAGATTATTTAACTGCTATACATATCCACGTGATAAGCTACTTCACTGACTATCATACGTGGCCAGGTGGCTTCTGAAAAGAGCTATGTAGCTCAGTGGGCCTAAGGACCTGGTAAAATTAAAATTAATTTACTTAAATAAATTTCAGTCTGTTCGGAGCGTTATTTAACTTGGGCTGTGTTACGCTGTCCGGGCGTGTTGCCACCTGTCTTGCAGCTGCAGCCGACGGTGGCGGCGACAGCGCCATGGAGGTGGACGTCCCGGTGGACAAGGAGGACAACCGCCAGTGCATGTTGTGTCTCAGCTACGGCGACCAGAGCTCGAACGTACGCGCCGCACACTCCTAAAAACCCGCGACTCTCTTCCACCGAGATTCTCTCTCTCTCTCTCATGACTCTCTCTCGGTCTTGCGTATTGCTCGATGAATAGCCAATGTATAAGTCTGTCCAGATTAGTCGTCCAGGGAATGGCTTCATTTTGGATGTGTGGGGGGGATTGCACGACTGTGTGGTCGATGGTCTGGATGGTGTTTCCACAATCGCCTGCCAGGCACTTTCGTTGAGTGTGCACGTGGGCACCCCCATATTTTTTTAATCCTTTTCATAACATTTTGAAATGCCAGCAAAACTTAAATTTTTAGGTGGGGCACTGCTCCGCATTATTGTGCGGCTTTTCAGTCAATAGTTTTCTTTGACACACCTTAGCCCACGAATATTACGAACAGTAACAGTGCCTTACTCTTTGGTTCTTTTGGTAAAGTCACGTAGGTAGAAAAATAATAGATCGCGACGTTTTCGATCGCAACACAAGCGACCGTCATCAGTTTGAACAGATATAGCAGGCGAACTGCTGACATAGACTATGACATGAAGTGGAAGACTATGACATAGACTATGTCAGCAGTTCTCCTGCTGTATCTGTTCCGCCTGGTGACGGCCGCTTGTGTTGCGATCGAAAGGTCGCGATCTATGATTTTTCTAACCTACGCGACTTTACCGAGAGAACCAAAGAGTTTGGATTCCTGCAGTCACGAAAGCTTCAAATCAAGATAGTAACAGTGCCATTGTGGCACCAAAACTCTGGAACTCCTTCCCCTTCGAGGTCATGACTTGAAAGACACTTAGAAATCTTCACATCTCAACTAAAAACGTATCTGTTTAAAATAGCTCTCTCTTTACTTATTTTCAAACGCCTCTCTCGCTTCTTCTTTCCTTGGTTGATGTTAAACTATTTGCCGCCCTTCCATGCATAGCGCCCTGAGTACGACTGTTTAAGGGCCCTTTGTAAATTATTATTATTACTACTATTCAAAGTGGCTTCTTAATGTCAGCAAAGGAAGGGCGTTCCAGAATACAAGGTCCGACCGCGAACGGCTAACAAGGGGGGGGGGTGCGACCGACGGGCCTCTTGCAGGAGGCGGGGAGGCTGCTCGGAATCGGGCAGGACGAGTGGACGCACTCCAACTGCGCCGTGTGGTCGGCCGAGGTGTTCGAAGACGACGACGGATCGCTCAAGAACGTCCACGCCGCCGTGTGGCGGGGCAAGCAGCTGGTACGTGGGGTCCGGTTGCCGGCACCGTCCCGTCGCTCGCTCCCCTCCCTTCCCCAGCACCTCCGATATGCCTCCGCTCAGTTTTTCTGGGGGTTCACACATTGAGATCGCTTCACGCACGCAGCGCAGCCTTTCATTGGCGAGCCAAAGCTTCGGTCAACCCCGTTCACCGCTGCATCTCGGAACGCTCGCAAGCGGTTTAGCGTTAATTTCAATTAGAGAGGCGTAGTGCCGTTGTTTTTAGAGACATTGAACTGTGCTCGCTGCAGAAAACCGTAGCGACACGATTGCCACAATCTATGATAGTCGGTGCCAAAACTGTGCCACACGCCCTCCCGCATTGGCCTTTTACTTTTGATTCCAATCAGAATCGATTCCATTATGATGATGTAAACGTACGCAATCGGAACAGGAAACGGGTTTAAATGATGTCAGGGGGAGATGTGGCCGGGTGGCTGGCAGATCGGAGGCCTAAGTTGGCACTGCTGGGGAGCCTCGTTTTGAATACAGGCTGTGATTAAACGGTGTTATCTGCCCGGTCACCAATGACAGCACATAAACAAACAAACGAAATCACCTAAAACGTACGCATTACAGCGCTTGTTGAATGAAAAAAATGTAGGTTTGCTTGTCGTGCAGGCGGCGCCAAAATCAGAAAGCTCGCATGGCCGTTCACCGTGTAAGCAGGGCGAGTGGGCGAGTGGGTGTGGCTGTGTAGAAGTGAGTGGGGCTGAAGGAGGAGGAAGACGCTTCCAACTCACCACCCGTCCCATTTGAACGTCCCAGGAAGTTCAACAACTCCTTCCCCTCCCCCAATATCCGACGCATTTGCTTTGACGATCAGTCGAATGCGACGATCATGATCGTTTCAGATCCCTGATCGGCACGGTCGGCTGCATACGGCGCGAAAGAAGTTCAAAAATACATACACGTGTGCACGTACACACACCATCTGTTATCCATAAGAGGTTTTTTTGGTTAAATGACTAGGATATAAATGTGTTGTTAAACCCACCACCACCCGACACAGCCAATTAGTACGGTTTGTCACGTAAGTAAAATATGCCAATTAGTTACTCGTTCAGCACTCCAGTGTGTTGGAGAGTCAACACATTTATAGTTACGCGATCTCACCCAAAAAAAACTCTTAACATGGATAATACCCTTCGTTTTGTCACTGTCGAAATGTAGCTCAAATCGGCACCGTCACCCATGTTGAAGTTAAAAGAGTCTTAAAGGAAACTGGAGTCACGTGACTAACACAACAGTACGAACCCCTGGCTATATTCGCGCGCCGGTTTGACCCGATGAGGTCTGTTCCCCCCTCCCCCCACCCCCGCAGCGGTGCGAGCACTGCGGGCGCATGGGCGCCACCGTAGGCTGCTGTCTGCCCGCGTGCCAGGCCAACTTCCACTTCATGTGCGCCCGCGCCCGCAGCTGCGTCTTCCAGGACGACAAGAAGCTCTATTGCCAGCGGCACAAGGACCTCATCCGAGGGGAGGTGCGTGGAAGCGAGCGAGCGAGCGATCGTCATCAGCGGCATCATCGTCACTTAGGGTGCCGCGGTGGCGAGATGTTAACTAGTTCCCTTGCCTGATATGCAGGAGGTCGTGGGTTCTCTCTCTCTCTCCCCGTGGTCGTGTGGATTTTTACTCCTGGGCCTCCAGTTATTCCCTCTATATTTAGATCAATGTGCATTTAGAGTATTTGACTGCTGTAAATTTTTCCACGTGATAAGCCACTTCCTTGAGCTATCATTTGTGATCGCCAGGTCGCTTCTGAAAAATAGCCATACAGCTCAATGGGGCCTTACCTGGTAAAATAAAAAATAGTTTAGTTTTTAATTAACTTTAATATACATGCCGTGCCTCCCATGCAGTATATCTCGTGGCGCCTTGTGGCAGTGGACCCCTCAGTAGCAGCTCTCACTGTGTGGCGCAGGGCGAAACGCAGCACCGGTCAGCGAGTGGACGTTAGTTTGCTAGCACGAGGCGATGTTGCCATGTGCCTTCGTAATTCAATCGTATGTCCACGTGAAGCCTCAGGAGGCACACGGCAGCGGTCCGAGGCGCTGATTGCTGTGCCGTGATGGGGATTCACAACGAGCTTGAAACCGGCTACACAGTTGAGCCCCTTTGTCCTGCTGCTGCCTAAAATAATGTCCACAATTGAGAACCTTGCTGGTGTGCGTGAGTGTGCACCGAGTATGGTAAGGACACACGGCATGCAAGACTTGCTGCTAGGGCTGTGCCTGTGGTCGCAATTCTGCCTTTTACTCTCCAGAAATCACCTTTTGTGAGTGTGTGTGTGATTACTCGTGCTGTGAAGAGTTGTTCGCATGACCCGTCGGCGATGGCCTGTCTGCCTCGGCGGTTCCTGGGGCTCTTCGTCACTGCTGTCGGTGATGGGCCAGCTGCGGCTCGTTGTCACTCTTTCCTCTCTCAGATGTTGTCCTGGCACTGACGTCGATTTCCCCTCCCCCCTTTCTTCCCCATCCTCATGCCCCATGCACTCCCCGTGTTGTCCGCTGCGTGTCCCCGTGGCGTCCCCGTGCACGCAGGTTGTGGCGGAGGATGGGTTCGAGGTCCTGCGTCGCGTCTTTGTCGACTTCGAGGGGATAGGCCTGCGTCGGAAGTTCCTCTCCGGCCTGGAGCCCGACAAGATCCAGATGATGATCGGTGACTGCAGCCTCCACCGCTATCGCTGTCTCTGCCATCATCTTTGCTACCATGACAACCGCCACCACAACCACTGTAGACCGACGCCACCATGATGAATCATTACGCAAATAGTTGAAAGTGATCCATTTTTCTAAACTTTGCCAAATGTAACGGTGCCCAGGAGGGGCAGTTGATCTTTTTAAGACGTTTTGTCTAACCCAGGGGTCGGCGACCAAAATAAACAATTGCCATTTTTTTTCTAATTCGGTAAAACACTCAATATTTCAAGAGCCGCAACGCACGTGAAGAACGTCACGGAGAAGTCCTTAAAGAGCCGCGTGCTTCTCCGGCCACACAATGCCGACCCCTGGTCTAAACCGACAATATTGAAAATTCCCAGTGCCTAGAATACAGTGGTTTGTTACGATCCGTTCTTCACCGCTGTGTGTCCCCTGCGCGTGTCGCGATTCAGGTTCTCTGACCATCGAGTGCCTGGGCGTCCTCAATGACCTGTCGCTCTACGAAGGGAAGCTCTTCCCCATTGGATACCAGTGAGTGACGCGTTTAAGCTTTCCCAACGCAGAAAGACGCACCACATCTCTGCCGTTGGGCATCCAGATGTTTGCGAGCGCTCTCGGATGAAGTGCTGCACTCGGACGGGTGCGTGGTAGGGGGGTGTGTTCCTGGTTTTTTAGTTTGTCAAGAAAAATCTGAAATTGAGAGGCGTTAAAAAAAACGAGACTTATCACGATCCGAAAATGTTTTTCTCGGATTAATAAAAAAAAAAAGTGACAGCACAGGAATTTTAGCGAAATGACGTTCTCAGCCCAGTCATCAATGATGTCTCTCTGTCCGTCCCGCCGCCGCCGTAGGTGCACGCGTGTCTACTGGAGCACGGCGGACGCGCGCCGCCTTTGCGTCTACACCTGCAAGGTGCTCGAGTTCCGTCCGGAGAGCACGACCACGGACGTAAACAGCACGCTCATCCACGGGGAGAACCAGACCATCACGCACAGCCCGCCGCCTCCCACCGCCGCCGGTACGCCACGGCTAGCATCATCGGCAAATATCTAAACCAGTCCCTGGCCTCACCTAGGTTGACTCGGCCTTAACGGATGTGTAAACATCAACGCTGGGGATGCAAAGGCTGGCGATACCACCCCCCCCCCCCCCCTCGTGCAACTGTATGTATGTTGAACTTCTTTCGCTCCCTGTGTAACCCAACAGCGCTAATCGTAGGTGCGAGGGGAAGGACAACAATCGTGCCGACCTTAATAGCCGGTCGCTAGCACCACACGCCCCAGTGAAAACAGTCTGTGTGGCTACACGGGGGGCCGATCTTTGTTTTTTGCACGCGCAACACGCAGGAGGCTTGGACGTGGTGATGACGGTGCAGTGCTCGGTGGCACCCATGGCGCGCCCGTGCCCAGCGCCCCGCCCCAGCGTGCCCACCAGCTTCTCCCCGACGCGACGACCTCTGCCCTCACCGGGTACGTTCCCACGCCCTCGCCAACGCTCGCACGTTGCGCCACAATGTTACCCAAGCTTCTTGGCAAATTTTAAAAGTGAGTGACGATGATCGCGATGTGTAAAACTAAAACTAAACTATTTTTTTTATTTTACCAGGTAAGGTCCCACTGAGATATGTAGCTGCTTTTCAGAAGTGACCTGGCTATAACAAATGATTGCTTATCATGTGGAAATTTATATCAGCCAAATACTCCAAATGCACGTTTATAAATGTGAAGGGAAAAACCAGGGGACTCGAAGAAAGAGCCACGTGACCATGAGAGAGACACGCGAATTCGAAATATACAGGCGCACTTCGGGATCAAAGCCACGACCTCTCGCCACCGTGGTGCCCTTAATAACAAACGCACGCTGTCAGAAAACATGTGACGTCACACGATCGCCTTGTTCCCACAACTACAGATTTTTGTTTTTACAAATAACTAAGTTTAGTGGGGGATAGTTGGTTTACCTTTAGACCTTCGGTCATTATGGTTAAAGTTTACTGCATTGTAGCAACCCCAGCGATGTGCTTTGTTGTTGTGTGGCAGGCGGCTCTCCCAGCAGGAACTCGCACATCCTGGCGATCAGCGACGGCGTCGTATCACCCACGCGGCGCAACGTTGCGGTACGTCGTCCCGCTCCGCTCCCCTCGCCAGGGCACCACCACCTCCTGCTGCACGCCCAGCACGGCAAGCTGCAGCAGAGGCAGCAGCAGCAACAGCAGCAGCAGCAAGAACGACTGCAGGACAAGTCGCAGCTTGACAAACAGCTGCTAGAAAAGCAGCAGCAGCAGAGGGTGCAGCAAGAGAAACAGCAGGAGAGGCAGCAGCAGCAGCCAGAGAAACAACACAAACAACAGCAGCAGCAGGAGGGACTGTCATTAGATAAACAGCAGAGACAGCAACAAGTCAAACAACCAGAAAAACAAACGCAAAAGCAACAGCAGCAGGTCAAACAGCAGGACCGCCAGCAGCCAGATAAGCAACAGCAAAGGCAAGATAAACAGCAGGCGGAAAAGCAACAGCAAAGGCAACAGCCGGAGAAGGAACAGCAAAAACAGCAGCCTGAAAAGCAGCCAAAGCAGCAGATGGAGAAGTTGCAGCAGAAACAGCAGGACAAGCAGCAGCAGTTGGAAAGGCAACAGCAGAAGCAACAAGAGAGACACCAACCGGAGAGGCAACAGCAAAAACAACAGCTCGAAAAGCAACCGCAGAAACTGCAGGACAAGCAGCAGTTGGAAAAGCAGACACAGCAGCAGAAACAGCAGCTGGAAAAGACACAAAAGCCACCACAAGAGAGGCAGCAGCAGCAAGAAAAACTGAAAGAGCAGCAGCTTGAGAAGCAGCCACTAAAACAGCAGGACAGACAGCATGCGGAAAGGCTACAGAAGCAACGTCAGGAGAAGCAGCAAAGGCAACCACAACTGCAGCAACAGCACAAGCATCATGAGAAACCGTCTCAGTCAAAACAGCCAGCAGAGAAACAGTTGAAACAACAGCCATCAGAGAAACAGTCGAAACAACAGCCAGCAGAGAAACAGTTGAAACAACAGCCTTCAGAGAAACAGTCGAAACAACAGCCTTCAGAGAAACAGCCGAAACAACAGTCATCAGAGAAACAGCCAAAACAACAGTCATCAGAGAAGCAGTTGAAACAACAGCCATCAGAGAAACAGTCGAAACAACAGCCATCAGAGAAGCAGTTGAAACAACAGCCAGTAGAGAAGGGTCAGAAACAACAGCCAGCAGAGAAACAGCCGAAACAACAGCCATTAGAGAAACAGCCGAAACAACAGCCATCAGAGAAACAGGCAAAACAACAGTCATCAGAGAAACAGCCAAAACAACAGCCATCAGATAAACAGTTGAAACAACAGCCTGCAGAGAAACAGTCTAAACAACAACCGGAAGAGAAACATCCGAAACAACAGTCATCAGAGAAACAGCCAAAACAATCGCCATCAGAGAAACAGCCGAAACAACAGCCATCAGAGAAGCAGCCGAAACAACAGCCATCAGAGAAACAGCCGAAACAACAGCCATCGGAGAAACCGTCTAAACAACATCTGGTAGAGAAAAGTCAGAAACAACAGTCATCGGAGAAAGCGTCTAAACAACAGCCGGCAGAGAAACAATCAAAACAACAGCCGGCAGAGAAAACTCCGAAACAACAGCTGGCAGAGAAACCGTCTAAACAACAGCTGGCAGAGAAAAGTCAGAAACAACTGTCAACAGAGAAACTTTCTAAACAGCAGCCGGCAGAGAAACAGTCTAAACAACAGCCGGCAGAGAAAACTCAGAAACAACAGCTGGCAGAGAAACTGTCTAAACAACAGCTGGCCGAGAAAAGTCAAAAACAACTGTCTACAGAGAAACCGTCTAAACAGCAGCCGGCAGAGAAAAGTCAGAAACAGCTGTCTACAGAGAAACTGTCTAAACAGCAGCTGACAGAGAGAAGTCAGAAAACACAGACATCAGACAAAAGTCAGAAACAACAGCCGCCAGAGAACCCGCTGAAACAACAGCATGTAGAGAAGCAGTTAAAACAACAACAACAGCAGCAGGCAGAGAAAAGTCTGAAGCAGCCAACAGAGAAGCAGCTTAAACATCCAGAAAGACAGCAAGAGAAGCATCACCAACAGAAACAGCAGTCCCAGCAGAAACAGCCACAGCAGAAGCATGATCGGCCACACGAGAAGGAGCATCAGAAACAACAACAGCAGCAGCAGCACGAGAAACAACACGAGTTGTCACCACAAAAGCAACAGCAAGACAAGCCACGTGAGTTACAGCAGAATCAGCAGCAGCAGCAGCCGCCACAGAAACAGCAAGAGCAACACGTGGAAAAGCAGCAGCAACAGCAGGTTCAGCAGCTGAAACCACAGCACAAGCAGCAGTCTTTGACTAAACTACCAGACAAGCATCAGCAAGCCCCTTTTCCACAAAAGCAGCTCCAACATAGCCTACAAGAGAAACAGTCGGACAAGCAGCACAGGCAGCATCAGCTCACCCAACAGAAGCAGCTTCCCAGGCAGGAGAAGCCACAGCAGCAGCAGCAGCAGCAGCCGCAGCAGAGACAGCAAAAACAGCAGCCGGGCCAGCCTGAAAAACCCCATCAGCAAAGGACGCAACAGCCTACGCAAAAACAGGCGCACGGCAGCCAAGACAGCCAGCAGGAGAAACGACAGCAACACGCGCAACTGAGGCAGCAGCAGCAGCAACAGAAAGCGGACGTCAGGACTCCCGCCCCCAAAGCGACACCACACCCCCGCCCCTCCCTCAGCGTTTCCGCCCCGACTTTGACCACCACGGCGCCCGCGGCGGCGGCGGCGGCGGCGTCTCTGCCGGCAAGCGGGCCCGGTGCCAGGATCCGGCAGCCGGCGCCGCCGCGGGGCAGGCAGCTCCTGCCGCCGGCGCCGCCGCCGCCGCCGATCGGGCAGAGAATGGGGGCAAAACCTCCGTCGGCCTCCCCGTCGCCGGATGCCCGCCCGCAGGATAGACGCTCCGTCTCCAAGCCTGGTGGCGCCGCTCTTCAAGCCGGGGCGGCGCGGCGCACGTCGCCGGCCTCGTCCAGCGTTGCGTCGGTTTGCCTGTCGTCATCGTCGTCGTCATCCGATGACGACGACGATAAGAAGAAGGGAGGGAGGGCGAAGAAACAAAGGAAAATGACGGCCGCGGAGGAGGCCATTTTGGCAATGCCCCTTATGGCCATCCCTCCGCGCCCGCTGGCTTTGGGTCAACAAGGTCGGCAGAGCACGGTCAAACAGCCCCCTCCGCTCGGCACCACCCCAGCAACGGCTCTGGCAAAAGAGACTCCTGGCAAGCCGCCCAGAGGTGTCCAAACACCGTCCGTTCTGCCAAAAGGGTCAGCGGATCCCAGACACGGCGCGGCCGTCCTTGCTGCGCCGGCCAGCCTTGTCCCGGCGCCGGCAGCGGATGACGGCGATGAGGCGAAGAGGTCGAAGGAGGAGGCCCGCAGGGAGGTCGCTTTGGCGGCGACGGCGGTGAGGGTCGGGGGCGGCGGCGGCGCCACCGCTGACGATTTGTGCCACGAGGGCGACGGTGGAAAGGGACGTTCAAGCGAGGCGTTCGCGCCCGCAACGTCGGCCCCGTCGACCCCGTCGGCCCCCTCGGCCCCGTCGGCGCCATTGTCAAAGCGGGACAAGAAAAAGAAGAAGAAAGACAGCGGCAAGAAAAAGACGAAGGACAAGGATCGGTCAAGGGAGAGGCGGAGGAGAAAGTCGGCCGAACGGCGGTCGCGCAGCGAAAGTGCTGGCAAAGCGGCGTGTGCCGCCGACGGAGAGGACGATGGCGACAAGAAGCAGGGGCCCAAGTCGCTCCCGAGCGACGATGCCGGCAGCGGCGTCGGTTCCGGCATCGGTTCTGGCGGTGGTGACGCCAGGGCGCCGGGAGGAGAGCCGGCGTCGAGCGTCCCGTGCGACCGGAGGGATGAAGCGCAGCCAAAAGGAACCAAGGTGTCCGTGGAGGCCTCGACTTCGACACCGGCGGGCGGACCGACGAGGGAGAAGTCGTCGGAACGCCGATCCGACGGTGCAGACAGCGTTAGGAAGCCCCCGCCCGCGGCAGCGGAGATGCAACCGCCCTCTGTCATGGCGGCGGCGGCGTCGGCGGACGGCGCGCTCGGCGGTGACGGCGAAACCCAGAGAGGCGGCGGTGAGAGGAGGTCGCAGAGCAAGGCGCGCAGCGGCGGCGATGGCGCCGGCGGTGGCGCCGGCGGTGGCGCCTGTGTTTCCGGCGTTTCTGGATCGGGCAGCAAGAAGGAGCGGGCGAAGATCTCGAACGACGGTGCCACGTCGGATGTCGCGCCAAGCGCAGACACTAGCCGGTCGGCTTCCCCGGCAAAGACGGGCGCAAAGTCAGGAGGGGAGGATTCGGAACCGGCTCGGCCGCCGGTGCAGCTGCTGGCGCGGCCGCCGGCGCAGCCACCGGCACAACAGAGGGAGCCGCTGGAGTGTCCGCTGTGCGGGCAGTCGTACTCCAACAAGTCACAGTCGCGCTTCGAGCGGCACGTGGCGCGGTGCAGGCACCGAGCGAGGAAGTCCAAGAAAGGGAAGGAAGTGAAGAAATCGCAGACGGCAGAAGCGCCATCCGCGTCAACCACCACCACCACCAGCAGCACCACCACCATCAGCAGCACCACCAGCGGCAGCACCACAGCAAGCGCCGCCATCACCACCGGCAGCAGCGTCGGTCACAAGGCTGACGGGGAATCTGAGAAAGACGCGACTGCGGAGGTGGCGTCGGAGCAAGCGCAGGCGCGCGATACCCGCCCGGAGAGGCAGCCGGAAGAGATGCAAGGGTGTGATCGTGACGCAGACCCGCCACACGCACACCACCACCACCACAACCGCCTTGCGGCAGCCGAGACCAGCCAAGCCATTGAGGCCGGCGTCACAACGGACCGGAGCGTTCGGTCGCCCGAGCTCCAGGACGCAGTGCAGCCCGAGCAGCCGCACTCGCCGACGGCCAGCGGTGAAGCGAGCGCTGGGCAGCAGCAGCGGCAGCCTCGGCGGCAACAGGAGGAGGAGGAGGAGGAGGAACCAGCGAAGGTGGTGACGCCATTGCGCCGTCGCTACCCGAAGCGTAGCGCCCGCGCCCGTTCAGCGACGTGCTACGGGCTGACGCCGTTCTACGGCGTGCGCTCCTACGGCGGCGCCGATGCTGGGGACGCCGGGGACGCCGGCGCCTCGCCCTACGTCTCCCGTGGCAGGAGGGGGGCCGGTGGCAGCAAGGACCCGGCTACGCGCGGGCAGACGGACGGAGCCGACGATTACGACGACGACGACGACGACGACGATGACGGTGACGAGGACGATGATGACGGCGACGGCGGAACCCGTGGCCGCTTTGGAGAGCGCAGCTGCTACTTCAGTTACCCCCGCACGGTGCTCGGGATGGACGAGGTGGGTGACAACGAGGAGCGATTAGGAGGAGGGAACTGGTTCGGCGAGGAGGCTTGCGGCGACGATGACTACCTGCCGCGAATCGGACAGTTTGACGGGGCTGCCGACGACGACGACGACGAAGACGACGACGACGACGATGACGACGACGGCAGCAGCACCAGCTCCAACAGCGACGCTTCGTCGAGAGCGCCGTTTGACGACGACGACGACAACCACGGATCCGACGCCGCCGCCAGGTCGAGGAGCGGCAGCGACGATGGCGCCGGTAACGGTGAGGAGGAAGAGGAGGACAACGAGGTCAACGATGACGATGAAGGCGACGATGACGATGGTGGCGACGATGACGACGATGCCGACGACACGGAGAGCAGCGACGGGGTCGCTGATCGCAAGCGACGCACACACGCCAACAGTGACGATGACGACGACGATAATGATGATGACGACGACGACGAAACCAGCGCTGGCGACGCCAGGCCCGGCAAGCACCAGGGCCACCGCATGCTGACCGGCCTCTCGGGCCTCACCCCACCAGGCGTTTCATTCGCGGGCGACGGTCTCCCTTTGGCGGCGGCACCGGCGCCGGTGGCGGTGGCCACCACCACCACCTCCTCTGCCACCTCCTCGTCATCGGCAGCGGGGTCGGCGCGGGCCGACGGGGACGCCGGTGCGGACACCTCGCCTCGCGGACCCTCCGACAAGGCCCTTCTGGAGAGCTTCGGCGCTGGCGGCTTTCCCGAGTCGGTCATCAGTGCCATCAGCGATGACTTTGGCAACATCCTGCCGTCTGACATCATGGACTTTGTGCTGCGCAACGACCCCGTGCTGGATTCCAGCGAGGAAGCAACGGACCTGGTGGCCGGCGTGGTCGCCGGCGTGGTGGCCGGAGCCAGCGCCGGCGGCGGCAGCGGCGCCGGCGCCGGAACGGTAGTGGTGCCGGTCGTCTCGTCCACGCAGGGGCCGGCCGCGGTCGCCGCGGAGCAAGCGGTGGCGCCGCCTCTGGGCACTGTCCTGGAGCCGTCGGAGGAGCTGGTGGCAGCCGTGACGGGCGGGAGAGGGATGGGCGGCGACGGTGAGGTCGTGGCTGGTGGCGCGGCAGGCGTGGTCGCGGTCGCTGGCGTTACGGGCGTTGGCGGTGCCGGCGCCGGCGTCGGCAGGGAATCTGACGGCGAGCAGGGCAGCCTCATGGACATGCTGTCCCAGCAGCTCGCCGGCGTCCCGGCCGAAGCGTCGGCTGTGATCGTCGGAGCTGACGGGGCCGCGACCCCTGCAGTGGCGTCGCCGGTGGCTGCGCCGTTTGGTGAACTTCCGGCCGACCTTTGCGTGCTGACTACGCACGGCCCGGCCGGCAGCTCCGGCACCGCCCTCGCGACGGCGGCGGCAGCAACGGCCGGCGGCGGCGAAGGAGTGGCGTACGGTGCTTTGCCGGCATCGTCCGGCGGTCCCTCGCCGCAGGCGGTCGTGCTCGGCGTCCCTGCGCAGGCGCAAGCGCCCGCCGCGGCCGACGCCGGCATTTTTGCGGTGCTCGCGGGCGTTCACCCCGCGACAGGGAGCGATGAGACACCGACCGTCATCTCTCCAGGGTGCTGCCCCAGCACCGGCGCCGTGGCCGCTGTCCCCACCGCTCAGCAGCAGCAGCAGACGGCCCTGTCAGTAGTTTCATCATCGGCAACGCCGGCGTTGCCGTCCGTGGTCGCTCCGGCAGAATCGCTCATCCCGCCGGCAGCCCCCGCTGGGGAGGAGCGCGACGGCGCCCAGGGCTCGTTCGCGTCGCCCCTCATGGGCGCTTCAATCGCCGTCGCCGGCGGCGCCCAGACGGTGCCGACCGCCGCCGAATCCCTGTCGGTAGCGCCGCCGCAGGCGTCGGCGCTGTCCTTCGGGCCGCTGATCGTGGTGGACCAGAATGGGCAGCCGCTCTACATCCTGCAGCCGCAGGCGTGCGGTGAAGGGCTCGGCGCCGGTTTCGCGCTGGCGCCTCAGCCGTCCGTGAGCTCGACTTTGCAGCAAGCGCTCCCGTTCGGCGTCGAGATGGCGTTGACGGCCGGAACGACGCCGGGCTTCTTGCAGCCAACGTCGGTGGCGGGGGTCAGCACGGGAGTGTCCGGCGCCGGCGCCCAAAGCTTCGTGGGCTCCAACTTCGTGCTGACATCTTCGCCGGTGACGCTCGGCGCTCAGACGCAGAACTTCGTCTTGGGCGCCGGCATGAGTTCGCTGCTGTCGCAGCAGCAACAGCAGCAGCAGCTGGAGAGAGCCTTCGCCGGGCTCGGCCAGCAGCTGGGCAACGCCGTCACGAGCACGGGTGCCGCGTACCTGACCCCCGGCGCCGTCCAGCCGGTCGGCACGCAGGCGGTGCTCGCGCCCTTCGGCACGCAGCTCTCGCTGCAGGAAGCCGGCATCGGCATCAACGCGGCGCTAACGGTTCCTGCGGCGCTCCACCACCACCAGCAGCAACAGCAGCAGCACGCGCACGCTGGCGCGCAACTGCCCGCAGTGGCGGCACCACCACAGGCTCGCGTCGGGGCCGGCGCGAGTAAGAGGCCCGCCAGCGGGAAGTCGTCGGGTGCCGCGCGGAGGAATAAGAAGATAGCGCCGTCTTCGCGTGGCACGGAGCCGGCTGGGCCCAACATGGCTCTGCTCAATTTCACGCCGGCTGCTCAGACGGAGGCGAGCGGCGCGGCCGGGGTCGCCGGCTTGAGCGGCGCCGACGCGGCAGCCCGGCCCATTCAGCGCACGCTGCCTGCCATTCTACGGCGCTCGCAGTCGGGTCTGCTGTACCTAGAGCAGCAACAGCAGCAGCAGCAGCAGGTGCCTTCCTCGGCCGCCATAATTAACCCGGCGCTGGCGTTCGGGGCCCAGGCGGTTTCCGGATTTACCAGCGCTGCCGTCTCGTCGGTTGCAGAACCATCCATTTCGTCGGCGGTCAGCACCGCGCTGACCATGAACGTGATGAGCCTCATCCCAACGCAGCAGCAACAGCAGCAGCTCGGAGCCACGTCCGCTGCCTCCATCTTCGGACCGCTGCTGGCGGCCGGCGGGGCCAGCAGCGCCTCGTCCATCGTCGCTCCCTCAACCTCGTCGCCAACCTCCACAGCGCCCTCTTCGTCGTTAACTCCTTCGCTGCTGGGAGCTGACGCCCAGCCAGGCGGAATCAGCGGCCTGCTGCTCAAGGCGAGCCAGCAAAGTCTCGGTCTGACCCAGCAGCAGCAGCAGCAGGCTCAGAGCCACATGCATCTGCAGTCGCAGCTTCACCACCAGCAACAGCAGGCGGTGCCGGTGTCACTGGGCAGCTCCCTGCTGTCGCAGCTGTCACACGACTGCGCTTCGGCGCAGCAGTTTGGCGCGGCCTGCCCGCTGCAGCCGCCCCCGTCGCACGACGCCCTGAGGACCATCAGCACGGTCGACGGGCGCGCCATCGGGGTCATGACCTCGCCGCTCGACCTCCCGCTGCCGCAGCCGCCGCACGCCCACGCTCAGGGTCACGCTCAGGGTCACCAGGCGGCCTTCTGCCGGGGCGGTGGCGGCGAGGCGACCCCGTCGCACGGTCACCACCGCTCTCGCGGCAAGCGGGCCGGCTCGCCGGCGCCGGGCAGTGCCGGCAAGAGGGCCCGCGGGGTCCTCGTGTGGACCGACGCCTTCGGGGTGCAGCACGGCATGTTGGGGGCGGCGGCGGCGGCGGCGGCGGCTCCGTCACCGGCCGTGGTGGTCTCTTCGTCGATGTCTTCGTCGTCGTCGTCGTCATCGTCGTCCTCGTCGGTGTCGTCGTCGTCTTCGTCGTCGCCGTCGGCTGGAGCCACGGCCGCGATGGCGAGGTGAGGTGGGGGGGGGGGAAGTTACAGAGGTCGCGATTTGTGGATTTGTCGAGTCGATACATAAAAAATGCGGTTGCGGTCGATGAGCACAGACCCCAAAGGCCTAAAATCTGAAGCTGTCGACAAAAATAGCACGACTAAAGGTGTAATGGGTTTCTTAATTCGAACAAGGGTTCTTGAGAAAAGAGACGGTGGGAGGGAATTCCAAAGTGGAGCAGTGTGATGAAAGGAGCCGTAAGAGAAGTGTTTGACCTTCGGCGCGATATGTGTGGCTGTATGTTGGAACTTCTTTCGCAACGTACGTAACCAACCGTGCTAATCGTACTGCCTTCCCTGGAGATAGATCGCAGTACGGATGAAATGACACGGGCTGGTTGATTGTTACGCGAATGGCGAATGCTTTAATATGCCTCTAAGAATCGGCTACTTGCAGTTGCTTGGAGATTCTACACAGTGCACCGCCACACAGACGAATCGGTTCCAGCGACTATCGCAAAAATGATTGAAGAACACGTACCGCTGTTGAAAATAGTGAATAAGAGGAATCCGCAATGGTTTGGATGCGTAACGTTGGACTTATCCAACATCACCTTCCAGAGCGTGATAGAAGAAGAGGCGACATCGAATGGATGGCAAATGTGATCGTGTGAACCGGTATGCCAGTACCACACCTGACGCAAAGTCGGTTAAGGACAGGCAAGGAGTTGACAGCCACTGCTGTTCAGAGATGAATGAGAACGATGGTGAGTGGGGAAGACAGTGGGTGGCCGTTAGCGCTGTCCCTCTGCAAACTGGGCACTGCATATTTGATTCTTTTGAATGTGGATACAGAATTGAATCGAAATGTAAAATACACGTTTTTTCATATTTGCACGATCTATTTATTTGTCATTCCTTGACCTGTGATAGTTTTTTTCTCCACGCATTGGCCGTCAAATCTACTAAATTGCCGTGCCAAAATCTCACTTGTGAACAAATGCCCCCCCCCATTCTGGTAAAGGCGAAAGCCCTGTGGGCCCTGTTTTGTTTTTCTGTTATATTTAAATTTCTTTGCGTCCGTTTGCGTTTTCCCGTTGCAGCGCCGCGTCGCTGTCGAGCGCCGAGCAGGCGGTGCCGCAGCCGATGGCGCCCGACGCCCAGGTGGAGCTGTACGGGGACGTGGGCGGCGGCGCCGTCGGGGACGTGGAGGAGATGGACGGGACCGGCGCGGTGCACGCCGCTCACGGCGACTGCGAGAGGTTCATCGATGGTACGGCCGCGCCCCGCCGCCGTTGTCAAACACGCGCACGCCTGCTTTTGCGTGCGTGCCGAAACGCGCGTGTGCGCAACCGACCTCAAAAGAGAAATGCACGAGTGCACGCACGCGCGCGCACACACACACACACACGCGTGTACACTCAAGGACACATACAAAATGTGTGTTCAGTTTGTTGTCTTTCCCCCGCCCTCCGCCGCACCTGCCGACTAGCACGGTTGACTACGTGCGATGCGAAACAAGTTCAGCATACATGCATTAATATGAAGTTAAAGGTCCCCCGTGTAGCCTCAGCAGACTGTTGGAGCAAGTGCTGTTAGCGAGCACCTATGAAGGCCGCCACGGCACACGTGGGGTTGGGTGGCCAACGCCACGCTCGGCCACCTTTGTCTCTCCAATGGCGATGTTTACACACCGCACCAGGTACTCATTTGAGGCTGAGTGGGCCGAGGGAAAACCCAGGACCGGTTCAGATACTCGTCACTGGTGTCTGCTGTGAGCGAGAATCGGACTTGGGTTGCCGGTTTCGTAGCGCAGCGCGCTAACCGCTCCGCTACCGCTCCCCACACACATACACACACATGGACACAGACGCATGCGCTCAAGACGCGTACACACAAACAGAAACGTCAAACATGCGACAAACCAGTCTCGAACAAAACTTGCATCCAACTCCTCTCCCTTGCACCTCCTAGCCGGCTGCGACGACGATGAGGACGACGACGACGACGACTGCGATGAGGACGCCGGCGACGTGGTGCACACGCTGGAGGCTGACGCTGAGGAAGAGGAAGAGGAGGTGGGGGGGGAGGAGGAGGGGGAGGAGGAGCAGCAGCAGCAGGAGGAGGAGCAGCAGCAGGAGCAGACGGTCGGCGATGACGACGACGATGGCGGCGGAGACGATGGCGGCGAGGAGGTGGCGTTCTCGTCGCCGCTGCTGGTGCTGCGCGAGCGGGAGGAGCGCGAGGAGGAGACGTGCGGCCGCTGGGAGCGCCGCCGCAGCAAGCCGGGCCTCCTCTTCGAGATCACGAGCGACGACGGATTCAGCACCACGTCGCACTCCATCGACGGTGACGCTTTGCCAACCATCCGCCACCCGCCTGGACTTGTCTGTTGCGCTCGGCGCAGTGCCACTCCGCGCCAGCCAGGTGGCGCCGGCCACGGCTCGCTGCACTTGCAAACTAAACGAAAAACTCGCGGCAATGGGTTTTTCTTTTCGTGGGGTTATACCCTCCAACACGCCGGTGTGCTGAAGTCGCAACGAATTGGCACTTCTTTTTTACGTGACAAACCTTACTAATTGGCTGTGTCGGGTGGTGGCAACCAAACGCTCGAAACTAAACACTCGAAGCGCGTGATGTTGATTATAAATGTGGAGGGATAAACCGGAGGACCCAAGGAAAAATCCTTGCAACCAACGGGAGAGAAACATGCAAACTCCAAAGGCATCGGGGTCGGGATCAAACCCACGACCTCCTGTATACCAGGCGAGGTAGTTAACATCTCACCAACGTGAAATCCCTGTTTTTTAGCACGATGAAAACCATTCGCTATATTGAACTCGCTCGCTCGTTCACCCACTCGCCCATCTCGTCCGTCTCGTCCGTCATCCTTGCCTCGTCTTTCTCTGTCTCCAGTAATTACTTCTCAGTCGGTGAGACCTTGAACCAGTCTCCTAAAATTGCGTGCCCGCGCGTGTGTCTCTCCCCGTATCTCCGCGTGTCTCCTCGTGTTCTCCCCCCCCCTCCCCCACGCGTCTTGGCTTCTCCGCCCCCGTACAGAAGCGTGGAAGGCCGTCACGGACCGGGTGCAGGAAGCGAGAGCCAACGCTCGCATGAAGCAACTCTCCTTTGCAGGTGGGATCCTTCAAACTGTTACGGCTGTGAAAAAAAGAGCTTCGTAGCTCGTCGGATTTCTCCAGGATGAATAAAGATTCTGATTCGGAAACCCCCCTCACTCCCCCTCACACCTCCCCTCGACCTCTTTTGACCCCTACCCCCCCTGGGCCTCACACCACCCTTCCCCCCGAGCCCTATCACGTGCTGTTTACTTGTACGCTCATTGCTTTGACAAGTTCACCCAGAATGCACTTGATCTCATTAGATCTCGGAAGCTAAGCTGGCTTTTTGATCAAGTTTTTAGACATCCATAATAGACATTTCTTTGTATTAAAACACGTAAAAATATATGTTATTTTATTCTTCCACGGAGTACAACTTGATTCTACTTTGCTACATTAACCTCAGATGGCTGTCTGGTTCTGAACACACGAACTCTGCAAGTTTGAACTCAGGGCTTTGACCTCTGAACCGCCCAGTCAGCTGACCCAGCAATGCGCCTCTCGATATTCATGGTCTCTCGTGGCGATTTGTAAAATCAGCGAATTTCTGTAATCGCACTTGAGCGGGGCGACACACGTTCGATTCCCACTCGCGTCCAACACCAGTGGCGATTATCTCAACCGCTCCTGGGCCTCACCTTGGTCGACTCGACCTCAAATGAGTACCTGGTGCGATGTTTAAACGTCGCCACTTGGAAGACAAATGCGGGCGGGCGTGGTGCTTGCCACCCACCGCCTCGTGTGCCGTTCCTCCGGCCTTCCCAGGCGCCACACGCTAACGCTACTTGCTTCCCAACAGTCTATTGAAGTCTATGCCGGGGGGGGGTGGGGGCGGCGGGGATCTCTGTCTTTGCTCGTGCGTCAGGTGTGAGCGGCGTGTGCATGCTCGGGTTGGCTCACCACGCCGTCATCTACCTCATCGAGCAGCTGGTGGGCGCTCACGCATGCCGGGGATACAAGTTCTGCTTCCACCAGCAGCACGAGGCGGCCGAGCTGCCGCTGAACCCGCACGGCTGCGCGCGCGCCGAGGTTTACCAGCGGTACGCGCAAGCGGGGGGGGCTATCGCTTCGTGGGCACAAATACGACGAGGATTTGACCTCTCAGATAGAGCCACGCTTTGCAATAAGAATGCACGGACGTTTGTGTGTGTGCGAGCTTCTTTCGCGCCGTACGTAGCCAACCGTGCTAATCGGAGGTGCGGGGGAAGGACGACAAAACTGAAACACAAAAATGCAGTGAGAAAGAAATTCGTTTTCAAAGTGCATAGCCTCCAGTGGCATAAAATAATAAAAATTATTAAATTGTAATTATTTAACACTTAGATTTTTGCGCCCAGTGTTACGTATTTTAGTTAAAATGTACGTCATTTGAAGAAAAATCGATTGTTATAGAACCGACGGGTTATAATCTACCATCCGGGCCTATGGGATAACCGCTGAAAGCAGGGATCCTCTATGGTTGCAGTCGACAGTTTGTTATTCTGTCGGGGATAACAGAACGGTATCTCCCGCCACAGGCAATCGTCCTTCGACATGTTCAACTTCCTGGCGTCGCAGCACCGAGCTCCTCCGCCATACAACCCCCACGAGGAGGAGGAGGATGAGATCCAGCTCAAGTCGGCTCGGTTCGCACGCCCGTGGCTCATGCTCGCCTGCTCCCTCCCTCGCTCGCTGTCTCTCCCTCGTTCCATTCATCCATCCCTTCCTCACTTCCCGCTTTCCTCCCTCTCTCCTCTCCATTCTTCGTAACCTCTATCCCTCCCTCCTGCCCACCCCCTTCATCCATTCCTCTTTCCCTCCCTCCCTACACCCCGTCCGCTCACCCGCTCACCATCGCTTACCACCGATTGCTCGATTTCGCGATTAAATAACTTGTCGCCAATGGAGCGGCTGGTGAGCAGTGGATGTTGCGATGTTGTTTACAGTCGTGCCACCAGTATGGATCTGCCCATGGCGATGCGCTTCCGCCACCTGAAGAAGACATCCAAGGAGGCCGTTGGCGTTTACCGGTAATGGCAAACGAGCCAACTTAGACACACCACCGATCATCTCCTGTAATCGTAACGAAACAGCCAAACGAGAAACTCGGCTCACGCTCCGCACTAACCACACCGGCCAACCTGACGCTCTGACCCTAACCATAACAACACTCACCAGCTGGGCAGAAAACATTTTCCCCTAACCACATGAACCGCAACTAGACACTAATCCTCTCCGCTAACTGTAGCCACACGAGCCAACCAGACACTCATCATTTCCACTAGCCCTAATCACACCAGCCAATTGAACTCTAACCCTAACCACACAAACCAGACAGACACTAATCCTTGTCCCTAACCATAATCACACGAGCCAACCAACCAGACACTCTCCCTAACCATTAACCCTTGGCTATACTAGTCAAGTATAAACTAGCTTTACCTCTAATCATAACCATACTAAACAAACGCTATTCTTAACTTTGTCCCTTACCACACTACTAATCAGACCATCCCCTTACTTGGGAAAAAACCAACAAACCCGCACATCCGGCCTGTAGCGATAACCCCCACTACCCCGCTGACTCTTACCGGGGACACAAATTCTAGCCCACCTCTGGCGCTCGCATGGACCCTTTTTTTCACTCTGAATTCTTTTTAACTTTTAGTGCTCTCAGAAGACCTGATTTGTGTGCGCCTACATACGCGTGTGTGTGTGTGTACGTGTTCGTGTGTGGGGAGCGGTAGTGTAGCGGTTGGCACGCTCCGCTACGAACCTCCGGCGACCCAAGTTCGATTCCCGCTCACGGCCACCACCAACACCGGTGACGATTATCTGAACCGGTCCTGGGGCCTCCCCTAGGGCGGAATCAGCCTCAAATGAGTACCCGGTGCGGTGTGTAGTAAATATCGCCACTGGGGAGACAAAGGCGGCCTTCATAGGTGTTGCTGCTCGCTAACAGCGATACGTGGGGCGGCGGCGGGGGGGGGTGGGGGGGCGCGCGGAATCTTTGTCTTTGTAGCTCTGCCATACACGGCCGGGGCCTGTTCTGCAAGCGCAACATCGACGCCGGAGAGATGGTCATCGAGTACTCGGGCATCGTCATTCGCTCGGTGCTCACCGACAAGAGGGAGAAGTACTACGACAGCAAGGTAGGCGCCAGCGGCACTCTGTGCACGACGAGTCGGAAAGCTCCGGCTTTAATTTCCCCTTGCGCGGCCGGTGGTGTCGTGAGACGAAGTGTTGCAATTGTTGAGAATCGGAATTAGAATATTTCTTGAGATTGGAGGAATGCGATGAGCTGCAAGGCTCTTTTCGCAGTCCTCTTGTAATAAGCAGTGCTGTGGATAGGCTGGTCACCACCGTAGAAATGTGGAATTTCCACCATTGTTGGCTCTCAAGCAGGAATGCAGTTGAGCATCGGCAAGTGACTGTGTGCTTTGTCTTTGTGGGCAAGCGTCACACCTATTTATACATGTTGTAGTATTACTGTTGTGACACGAGGGTGCAGTGCGTCGTCCCGTGTTATAGAGCGGCCCTCCAGAAGAAACAAAACTGCTTCTGGATTCGCTTCCAGTGCCCTCCTGTGCAGACGAGTGGCAACCGCTGTCTCCGCTGCCGTCCTCACGACTGTCCCCACCGCTGTCCCCGTCGCCATCCCCCATCGCAGGGCATCGGCTGCTACATGTTCCGCATCGACGACTTCGAGGTGGTGGACGCGACGATGCACGGCAACGCGGCGCGCTTCATCAACCACTCGTGCGAGCCCAACTGCTACTCGCGGGTGATCGGCGTGGACGGCGCCAAACACATCGTGATCTTCGCGATGCGGCGGATCGCCAGGGGCGAGGAGCTCACCTACGACTACAAGTTCCCCATCGAGGACGCCGGCTCCAAGCTGCCGTGCAACTGCGGCGCCAAGAGATGCCGCAAGTTCCTTAACTGAGAGCCGCTGAGCCGTACTTGCACCGACCCCCCCAGCGCATCCCCCCCCCTCCCCCCCCCGTGTCCAGCACGAGAGGAGGGACGGACGCGCCTCGCGGAAAGGGAGGAGGAGAGAGCGGAAAGGGGGGAGCGGAGAGAGTCGCGGCGGCATCGTCGGCTGCGGCGGCGCCTATCGCCAGCGACGGTCCCGAGGATCGGACGACCGGGTTGTGCGACCGCGACGACGGAGTTGGTCGGGGACTCGATGGGAGAAGTGAAGTCTCCCGTTCGTGCGCCTCGGAGCTGAGGGGCGGCGGCGGCGGCCATGGACCCGCCGAGCTCGAACTGCCTTCATGTCTTGCCGGTTTGAAGCACGGGGCCGATTTATTTTTTACCTGGGGTTCAACCGGTTGTTCCCCATCTCTGGGATCTTCGCCACCAGAGACTTGAGGTCGGTCGGGTGGGGTTGGTGGTATGGTCGGCACGCACACCGAGAGACGGCACAACGTGCGCGAAGCTGGCCCGTGTTGGGTCGTGACCTCCGAGAACATGGCGACGCCGTCGCGTGAAGAGGTCACGCGTCGCATATGACGTGGAAAGCAAAAGCTCGATTTGAGTCGCGCTTTAACGATGATGATTTTAAAACAACAACAACAACAAAGAAGAAGAAGAAAAAACACGGCGGCACGTTTAAGTAGCATCCCGTCAATGGATTTTGGAAATTGTGTGGATAGTGCGTGCCCGGTCGTTGACAAAATCAAACGTACTCGGACTGAAACAGTACTCGCTCCTGACTTGCCGGGGAATGTGTCGTGGTAGGGTCGCATACGTTGCGGACCGTGCCGTGCCGAGTTTTTTTTTAATTGCATATATATTTGTATTCGTTGCGTAGACCATCGTCGAAATTCGTTGCCCTTGAGTGACCAGCTGGCCAGAAGGCCCCCCACCGACTTGTCCGGTTTGCCAGCACGGTTTAAAGTAAAATTCTGTTCCCTTTTGAGAGGAGAGCATTTTGCCGCCAAAATATATTTGCGAGAGTCCCCCCATGCAACTATTTGCAGTGAGTAAAAAAAAAAAGTCCCCTTGCCAGCGGTTTCCGCGTGCTACCACCGCCACTGCCGTTCGTGTCCACGCGAAATCACGTCCGTGTCGTGCTCTGCACGTTTGCCAGTGGGGGGGCCGGTGGGGGTGGGGCGGTGGGGGTGCCCAGAGAGTGACCATTCGATTCCCACCACCACCCCCCCCCCCCCCCTCGAATAAACCAAAGCGTGCCGTCTGCCCTACGGGGCTGACGTTAAAAGACTCGGCGACGTCGTCGTCGTCACTCGCAACAGTCGATTCGTTGCTTGTCGATTGTCAAGATCCCAAGTACTAAATTTCATATATATACGCACAACTAAATTGTGATTTAAAAAAATGTACTGTCCTTACGCGACTGCGGCACTCCGGGTCTCCAGTGCAAAAGATCTAGACCGCGTTCTGAATTGGCTTTCAACCCGTTAAAACGAAAGGGACTTTTGTTTTCTTCCATCGTTCCCCATAGAGCCGTGGCGAAAAAGCCAAGGATGTGTAGCGTGGTTGGCATGGGCCCTAGTGCAGGCATTGAAGTGGGCTCACCTTGTCCAACTTTCCCCCCCCTCCCACTCCCTCCTCATAGCCCGGTACCCGTGGCGCCCCCCTCCATCCCGTGGGGACCCCATTGCAATTGCAGCGTTCGCGTGCGAGAGGTTATAACTTCCCATCCGGGCGAGGGGGTGGATGGGGGTGCTGGCGATGTAGAGGCAGCCTATTGTTCCGCCGAGGTTGTAGAAATGTAACGCCGCTTCTATGATATTGAAAAGTAGCCCTTTTTTTGGGGGGGGAGATTGATCACTGCCACAAGGTTACAAAACGTCCACCAGTGGCTCGGGCTCCACCGATTGGGGGTGAACCCTTCTTAATAGTTCAGGAGCGGTTGTACGGCGCAGATCTGTCGCCCGCGTTTTACCCGGGGGGAACGCTGCGAGCTCTGTAAGGGCGAGGGACCGGTGTTTTTTCAGGCCACGGAGCAAACGATGATGCCACGATAAGTGATTATTATTATTATTGTTCGCGTTACCGGGCACCACAACCGTTCCGTGGCGTGCGTGAAACATCATACGCCCGTGCATTCTTACGTTGAGCCGAGCGAGCGCGATAAGGGAAGTCGCCCAAGGGAGCTGTGGAGCAGTGAGAGAGAAAGATTCGGCACGAGTTTGCGCGCGTGTTTGTGATGTGCCTGTTTTGCACCAGGACGTACGTAACAGGTGGGGGTGCGTGCGAGCATCGAAGGCAGGGCGGGACACGCATTGTAATGTAGATGCTTGCCACATGCGCTTACTACACATGCTTGCACACTGACGCATACGTACATGTACAGGTCTGCATACGTTCACGTGTACATCCCACAACATGATAATAATGCCCATATTCACACGCATCCAGATGTACATTCACGTGAATACTAAAAACCATGTATGTATGTATGCAGACTGATAGACACACACGCACATGTCTGCATAATGTATGCATACCACCTAATATTGATGCCCACATATTAACGTACAGAGATGTATAATAGATAACACATATACGTGCCACCTAACACTTTTATACTGTTTGTTTATACGTAGATTTATGTGTAAACATACTGCACAATATTGATGCTATCCACTTATATAAATACGTGTGTACATACCACCAAAATTTGATTCAAACATACCCAAGTACGTAAGTACATACGCAAGTAAATACATGCACGTAGAATACACGTGTGCGTACAATTTAATACAGTATACACATATATGAAAGTCCGATTATATCCAGGTGTACATCAACTTGTGTACAAACCCATATGTACACAAGTCTGCGTACACATATGCGCCCTAACACCCGTGTACACATACTAAGGTTGCCGCGATATGGCGACACCACCGCATGTCATACGATCCACTATTATCGTTTCGGTCATTTGGCAAGATGTTGTCATAACGTGATAACCGTTGCTCGGAAAAATAATTTTCTTAAATATTTCAATTCCTGACAAAATATTAAACGCGACAACGATTCGGTGAAGTTCATAATGATGATTTAAGTTCTAAAGGAAAGCAACCGTCCCCCGTTAAAAGTTATTTGTAGAAAGAAAATAATAGGTAGCTATTGAGGGCACGCATCCCGATTGTGTAACGTTGCCATTTTTCTGACAGCGTGTGTGATTGTTGTTAAGGGCGTCACGGTGGCTAGGAGATGTTATCACCCTCGCCTGGTGTACAGGAGGTCGTGGGTTCCATCCCGACCCTGACGCCTGCTGTATATTTGGAGATTCCGTGTTCTCCAGGATTTTGCTCCAGGTCCTCCGGTTTTTTCCCTCCACATTGAGAATCAACGTTTACCCATTTAGAGTATTTGGCTGCATATAAATGTCCACGTGATGACAAGCCACTTAGTTGAGCTGTCATTTGTGGCCAGGTCGCTTCTGAAAAAAAAGAGCTGTATAGCTCAGTGGGCCTTAGCGGGTAAAATAAAAATAAAAAAATTCGTTGAGTTATATATTGTAGTTGGTTATAATACGTAGCAGGAGTGAACTGCAGATGATTAACCTTTCAGCCATCCTTCAAAAACAATAAGACCCCAAAAATTTGTACACAATTACGTTATGGAGAAACCGAGCTTTGCGGTAAAATAAATCGTAAACATTTGGTGTGGAATTCGTTTTGTGAAAATTAACGATATTACAGCAGGCCTTCCTAACTCATACCCACATAACAGAGACAAAGGCATCCCCGCTCCC
This sequence comes from Petromyzon marinus, assembly GCF_048934315.1. Classification (NCBI taxonomy): domain Eukaryota; kingdom Metazoa; phylum Chordata; class Hyperoartia; order Petromyzontiformes; family Petromyzontidae; genus Petromyzon; species Petromyzon marinus. Next base: position 9,960,942 of record NC_133698.1, read on the forward strand.
CCGTAACAGCACTTGCCCCAACATACCCACAGCTACCCATAAATACAGGAATGCATATGTACATCCAGATACCAATTGGACTACTTATGCACTCGCCCACGTACGATATGTTATAGAAGCTTATGTACACGCACACTTTACCTGCGCAAAAATGACCACATGGCCATACGCATGCATACTTATGCATTTAGTTAACGGGCATCAATACACGTATGATTTGCATGCTTTGCATACAATAAACATATGCACACACGTGTAAAATGTAAATACACTTGCATGTTCAGTTTTAAACACGTTGCACTCGTGCGTATGCATACATGTACACGTATACATACACACGTATACATACACACGTATACATACACATGCAAAACACACGTGGCAGGTGGCAGGTTTCCTGGATATGGCGTGAATTGAGAAAATTAATACCCAGCTGTTACAATAGAGCGAGAGAGAGAAAGTGGGGGGGGGGGGGGTGCATGGGGGGGGTGGTTAGGAGGGGGCAGGAGCCCCCCCCCCCTCGATTTTGCTGCAAATTAAAAATAAAAAAATTTACGTATATAGCAAACTCAACCAAACCTTACTTTCGTACATGAAGGCATTTATAAGATTTACATTTTATATTAACGGTTTCGCTAATTTCGTTTTTAAAAAAAAATTCGTGGGGTAAAATTCCCCGTTATTTAACTGTTGCCTTATGCTGTTGTGAATGCGCATATGGGGTTGCGTTTGTGCGTGCGTGCGCGTGCGTGCGTGTGCGCGGGGAGCGGTGGTGCGGCGGTTCGCGCATTGCGCTGCTATCCCAGCGGCGACCCCCTGGGTTCGATTCGCAACCGTGTGGACAACGTAATTGGCAAAGCGGTTTAACCTGAACCTGTTCTGGGCCTTCCCTCGGACGACTCGGCCTTAAGTGAGTACCCGGTGTGGTGTGTAGAACATCAGCACTGGGGGAGACAAAGGCGGCCAGGTGTGGTCCGGGCCACACCAGCCTTAATAAGTGCTCTCGCCCACAGCTCTTCACCCAACAGTCTGTAAGGCTAACTTGGGGGATCTTTGTCTTGGCGTGTGTGTATGTTTTCTTCTGTGTGTGCGTGCGTGCGTGCGTTGGGAGTTTTACCATTTCGGGATTTTTTGTTGTTGTTGTCGATGAACACTTAGGAAATGTTAACAAACTGCAGTGAAATTATGAAAAACGGGTTTTTCTCTCCCATCATCCAAAACAAAACTTGCAGCAAAATCATGGGACAAGCGATAACTTTGAACGTCACTCGTCGTTTCTGCGTTTGTCCATTGTCGTCGTCGTCGTCGTCGTCATCGTCCGTGTACTAAGTTGGTCGCTGGGGTTTTTATTTTTTAGCGACATTTTAATAACCGTAGATGTGTATTTAAAATTAAAGTAATGACAAAAAAATACAGCGATCACTAAAGGCGGACGGGTAAGTTCTTTTTAAAAAAAAAATAGTCAAATGGAAAAAAAAATGGAAAACAAAAAAATACCCATACTTTTTAGAACTAGTCGCCTAAACCTATAGGGATCGTTCGTGAATGTATAATTGTGTTCTCGCTTGAGGCTGTGTTTTTACAGTACTGTCATGTTGAAACAGAAAAGCACTAACAAGGATACCAGTATTTGTGGTCCTATCTTTTGTAAAAAAAAAAACTTTTTTGTCGAGTCGGTCTATCTTGTGCTTTATATTATTATGCAGTATTATTATTCGTATAAACTTGGAGAGCCCTATAAACCATCGTGTCTTGTTGTTGTTGGTGCTGCTGAACATGTGTGGGTGAGCGGTAGTGTAGCGGTTACTGCGCTACGAACCTGGCGACCCGTGTTCGATTCCCTCTCACCAGTGACAATTATCTGAACCGGTCCTGGGCTTCCCCTAGGTCGACTCATCCTCCAATGAGTACCCGGTGCGGTGTGTAAACATCGCCACTGGTGAGACAAAGACGGCGGGGGCCTTTGTCATTGAGCAAGTACCCCCAGCTGTCCTGAAGCCACATGCATGAGCCTCCACCAGCACACAAGAGGCTGACGGTGACTCCGCTTGAAGAATGGCGATGCAGGTTCACTCATCTGCGGGTCCTCCTTCACCACACGAGCCCATCTCTTCCCCAGCCCGTGCCGCACCTGTGCAGCACAACCCTATCCCAAAAGAGGGCTGCTTGCATCTTCATGAGCCAGCGGTTGGCCACCTACGGTCTCGAAAGAAGTTCAACATACGTACTACCAACCACCTTTGTATCCCCCGCTGCTGACGGCAACCACTGCCTCCCAACCAAGGTACTCATTTTATGATGGGCGTTCGACGTGATTCACCCCCACTGATCCATGATTTATCACGATAGGATTTCACATGTGAAGGATTTGGGTGTTTTGTTGTCTTTAACTGTGTCCGTTTGTATTCTAGGGCTAATTGCTGAGACATGCATTTGGCGTCGTCTCCAAGGGGTCCTGGCGACCCAAAGGGGGAGAGGAAACCCAAAGACTTGGTGGTGGGAGACTGCCAGGGCAGTTTCTAAAACTACACATTGAAAAAAAATGTTGTTTCGTTTTAGTTGCACGTCTCGTCTACCTGTGTGTGCAGCAGCTGCGGGATTCTGGCGGAGGGAATCATCTGGGGAGAGTGGAGCGTTAAGCGAGGGGTTGGCGGTATTCCCCGCGGCCTTGCCAACAAATGACACCTTGGATTTTAAACGCGCGCGGACGCATCCAGCCAAAGACTCGAGAGGCAAGATCTTAACGTTTCGCCTTCAAGGCTACACTTTATTGCTTTCAACGAAGCATCTAAAACGATTATGAAGAATTAAAAAAATAGGGGTGAGAGTTTACTAAGCAACCTCCATAAACCAAACATCGCTCACCTCATCATCATCGTCGTCATCGTCGTCACAGCTGCGTTAGAGCCAGTTTGAGCATTTTAACACAAAAACAATGCATCCCGTGCCTAGTTAATTGCATTTTTTCTTACCAACTTAACTCGATCCGGCTCACATTTCCCCTAACCCCCCTTCCCGCCCCCCCCACATCTCCCGTTTACCTCCCATCAAGTACGAACGCGGTCTCTGAACAGAACGAAAATATCGCGCAGATTTAACTAGCTCGCTCGTCGCGTAGATTTAACGAACTCAAGGCATTGAGGACTTTGCTTTGCAACCCTTGTGTAAAACACCCCCTACTACAGCCCCAGATCCACTCTTCAGGGCATCGATTAATATCGACTAATATCGATTTTAAAAAAATATCGACATACAGTACATGTACACACATCGGTGGCAGAGTGGTTAGCGCACTGCGCTGTGAACCCGGCGACCTGAGTTCGCATCCCAGGCCAGAGCTAACGGCAGTGTAGGGCGAGCGACATCTGAAACGCGTCTCGGGGCAACGCCTTTCATTAAAAAACGTTGCGCTAACCAGCGTGGTGAAGTATGGTCAAACAACTCGCCCATTCATCCTTCATCCAAGCATATAGAGGCCTTCATTCAGCAGTGGATTGACTAAGAGCTTTTCATCGCTATTACATATACGTGCATGGAATCTACGCGCTTCTTGGATTCGGTTAAGCAGCAAGTGTAATGGGTTCTCACAACGCATCCAATCACTAAAGGCTGCAACATACGTGACAATAGTAAAAAAAAACATGGTTATCGAATCGCCAGAATTAATTGAAATGGTGATGTAAATCTTTACACCCCCCCCCCCCGAATTCATTATGAATTTAAGAGAAATCGAATTCACGCTTGAGGATTTAGTTTTTATGTCTCCCAAATCCAAAACTATTTGGAGATCGAAGCGGCGAGCAGTTCGGTTTAATCGACGACGGAGCGAGCTGTCTCCGTGGACTGCCCAACGACCAGAGACGTCCCGGCATTGTCGCAAGTAGGGGGGACATTGTGAGCCTGGTTTTTTTGTTTTGTTACATACGGCGATAGATATGGGAGAGAGGGAGAGAGACCGTCCGGAGAGGGTCCCACAACACCCCCACGTGGCAATGGGGGTCACCTGGGAATAGCGCGGGGTGTAGCAGTCCGCTTGGGCTGGTGGACATGGTGGGCCAACAGATGGCAGCAGAGCAAATACATTCTAGAATCAATCTGTGCGGAGCTCTGAGCGTTACCCACCCCCCCATCCCTCCCCTCGTATTGGGCGGTGGGTTTTTTTCTGGTTTCCTCCAAACATGAAGCCATTGCTCTGTATTAAGAGATGTTAACTACCTCGCCTTGTGTACAGGAGGTCGTGGGCTCGATCCCAACTCTGACGTCGGTATTTGAGAGAGTTTGCATGTCTCTCTCTGCTCGTCGCTTGGATTTTTCTCCGGGTTCTCCGATTTTTGCCTCCACGTTTATAATCAACGTGTGTTTAGACTGGTTGGCCACTGTACATTTCCACTTCGTTGAGCTTTCGTTTGTGACCAGGTCGCTTCTGAAAAAGAGCTATATCGCTCGGTGAGCCCTTTACCTTGTCAAATACAAAAATTGTTCATAGTTTATTCTTGAATCAGCCAGTGCGGAACTCTGAGCGTGACCCGACCCGCTCGTATCGGGTGGTTGGTTTTCTCAAGAGTTTTTTTTTTGTTCTGATTTCCTCCAAACATGGAGCCATCCTCCGTATCAATGGGATTCACGACCAAACATTCCCAATGTCACAGTCAAGTCTCGAGACTCCGCGTGCGACCTTCCCTGGGGTGACCGCCACGCGCGGAGAGGACGCGGGTAGTGGACGATGTTGGGCAGCCAAGGGCGCAGGGCAGACAAACCCCCACGGTCCTGGACTATTTCACCCAAAGCACCCAGAATGGGGACCCAATCTCGTCCCATCTCTGGAGCGAAAGTCGGATTTCAGCCTGGACCGTGTGCTCGGTTGGTTGGGGAAGTCGTGGTGCAGCGGTTGGCGCTACGCTGCGCTACGAGCCCGGCATCTCCAGAGTTTCCAATTGCCGCTGACGCCCACCAACGCCGGTGACGATTACCCGAACCGGTCCTGAGCCTCTCCCCTGGGTCGATTCGGCCTCAAATGAGTACGAGGTGCGATGTAAACAAAAAACACATCGCCACTCGGGAGACAAAAGGCAGTCCGGGCGTGGTGCTGGCCACCCACCCCCTCGTGTGCCGTGCCGGCCTTCATAGGTGCTACTCGCTAGCAGCACTTGCCCCAACGGTCTGTTAAGGCTGCACGGGGGGAATCTTTGAAATTCTGTAGGAGCGAGACCACCAAGCATTCAACAGGTGGCACGGGCATTCCTCAACTTGCGCGTTTGGTGAGTTAAGAGAGGGCAGTGCAGCAACATCTATTGTTGTACTGCATTTTCTACGCGTCCCATGTCTAAGCACCCCCATCCCCCTCGACTTCGCCAACCCACACCGGACTAGGGTTGGGTGAAGTGTGCTCAGACTAATCTCACACTCTGTAGCCAACCGTGATAATCCGAGGTGCGATAAGACGCAATACCCCCAACGTTTGTTTTAAGAGTGGGGGAGGTGGGGGGGGGGAAGTGCGTCTTATAATCGAGAAAAAAAATCAGCGTTGTCTCCAACTAAAAAACATACATTTAATGTACAGTGCTGTGTCAATCCACTGCTGGATGAAGGCCTTCCCCATGTCTTGTCGGTAATGGCGGTTGCTTGACCATACTTCACCACGCTGGTCAGTGACGGTTGTTGCCGGGGAGGGGGATGGGATGGGGGGTTGCCCAGGATCGGTTTTAAGATAACTCACTCGCCACTGACGTTAGCCGCCGCTGATGAACTCAGGTACCCCGGGTCTGTGGCGCAGTGCGCTAATCACGGCACCACCGCGTCACTTCCACGACGATGTAAAGTGTGCCAAACCATGATATGAGCAACGTTTTATTTATGCTGGCCAATTGCCCTTTAGTCATCATCATCAGCATCTCCACCACCACCTCCCACAATCCTGTGATGTAATCATCCACCCAGCAGCTGTAGTCATCATCATCATTACTACCAGCCAAGGTCAATCCACTGCTGGATGAAGGGTTTCCCTCCATGCCCATGTAATCTTGTACCCAGCGCCTGTAGATTCACTGATTTTTTTTATATTCGTTGGGTCTTTCGGTAAAGCTACGTAGAAAAATAAGAAAAAAAATCTATAATAAAATAATAAAATACGTGGCTTTACCGAAAGACCAAAATAATATGAATTCCTGCAGTCACGAAAGCTTTACGTCAAGATTTTTAGATTTCCGTCTCCTCGACGCGTTCCATTCCTTGGCTGCTGCCACTCCGTTGTTACCCTTGCCCACCTCGGCCATCGTCTCTTCTGGACATGGCGTGACTTGCCCAAATCCCCAAGATTACTCTCCTTCGTACTTTTGAGAGATGTCATTAAAGTCACGTAGAAAGAAAATAAATAAAAGAAAATACATTTTCTTTCTACGTGACTTTACCGAAAGAACCGAAAAGTAATTCCTGCAGTCACGAAAGCTCCAAATCAAGTTTAGATGTCATTAACTTTCGTATGATCTCCAATCCACGTGTCTCTCTCGCTCTCTGTCTGTCTCAAAGTAATCCCTTAATATTTTTTAGAGATTTCATTAACTTTCGTATGTTCTCCAATCCACGTGTCTCTCTCGCTCTCTCTGTCTCGATGTAATTCCTTCATATTTTTGAGAGATGTCATTAATCATCATTAGACCTCCTTTGCCAGTACCAAAATGTAATAATAGGGTTTTTCCCCTTTTTTCTGGCAACCAAACTGAAACCTTTTTACGATATTCATGTCACTGCATTAATCACAATACCTGCAGTCAAAATGAAAAAGAAACTGATATGTGCATATATTATTTTAAAAACCAACAATACTTGCAGTCAAAATGCATTCAAAAAACGTACTATGATAATATATGCATATATTATTAAAAACATACTATGATGATATATGCATATAATGTATGCATATATTATCATAATATGTTTTTGTATATATATTATCATATGTTTTTGTTTGTATTTTTATTCATTTTGACAGCAGGTATTGTGGTTCATGCAGACATGAATCCTGGTAAAAAGGTTTCAGTTTTGTTGCCAGAAAAAAAGGGGAAAAACCCTATTATTTGGTGTCATTAACTTTCGTATGATCTCTAATCCACGCGTCTCTCTCGCGCTCTCTCTCTCTCTGTCTCGATGCAATTCCTAGCGGTGCATCTGCCCGTGCTTCTTTGCGAAAAATGTCCGGGCTTTTTATTGTTTGTTCGTTCTGCGATTTCTGTTCACGACCACGCGGTATTTGTAAACCGCATTGTCGTCACAGCCCGGGGTAGTACGATGCATGAAATTACTCGAGTGAGAGTAATTGTACAGTGCAGGCTACGAAGATCAATTTCACGACCTATTCACCGGTATCGCAATCGGCTAGTAAAGTAAAAGAGGAGGGGGCGGTGTTTCGGGGTCGGGCGGGGGAAACCTGATAACCCACAGACCCTCACTCTTCAGAAAGCGCAGGCTCTTTGTTGAGAGTCGGTGGATTAATTAGATGAAACGAGCGAATTAAGTTAATCGTGCGACCATCTGTGGGGACATAATAGAATAACAGTCGATTGTGAAGCGTTCTAATGCAATTATCTTGGCTAATCTTCATATACGTGCTGTAGCTCATCGAGTCTTTTTTTCCCAGGTCAACACTCAACCGTATAGCATTTAGTTTGGGGGGGGGGGGAGGGGTGGGATACCTGCCATGACATCAAACACCCTCGACATAAACACGCGCGTTATAATCACAAACATCCAATTGTGTATAACCCCGTCGACCGTTGAGGCTATGTGCTGTTAGCGAGCACCTATTAAAGCGAGCACGCACGCACTCGCACACACCGCGAGAAGCGCTCCTTTAAGGCGACCGTGCTGGAACTCGAGACAGCTTCTATAACGCCACTGATGTTGAGCCATGGCCATTTTTTTGTTACTTGGGTCACCGGGATCACAGCGCTGTGGGTTAAATCTCTCCTCCACCAGATCCCCACCACACAAAGGCAAATATCCCCCAGTTGTAGCCTCAACAGACTGTTGGGGCAAGTGCTGTTAGACAGTAGCACCTATGAAGGCCGGCACCGCGCGCTAAGGGGTGGGTGGCCAGCACCACGCCCGGCCGACTTGGTCTCCCCAGTGGCGATGTTTACGCACCGTACTAGGTACTCATTTGAGGCTGAGTCGACCTAGGGGAGGCCCAGGACCATTACAGATAACCGTCACTGGTGTTGGCCGCGAGTGGGAATCGAACTCAGGTCGCGGGGTTCGTAGTGCAGCGCGCTAACCACTATGCCACCGCTCACATCCTAAACCCCTTACATGTTACCGGCGATACAGACACACAGATGCACATACACTCCCCCCCCCCCCAATCAGTAGAACAAGTGCCAGACAGGATGGATGAATAGGCCGGTCAAGCGAAATGTTTCAAGCTGGAGAAAAAGGTACCTGTGTAAAGGGATGCAAATTTCGAGAAGCGAGAGGACATTACTGCCACCGAAAGAGATCCGTAGCTTCATGCGGAGCGACAGGCCAGGCGAGCTTCCACGCAGCATTTACTTGGCCGACGAAGAGATAATGCCGCTTCAATTGATTGGAGGTGACACTTTCGCTCCCAAAGCCGGAGCTGGCCATGAGCACACTTGCCCAAGGATGGGAACTCTTACCACCCAATCCACAATTACCAAATGCCCCATCATCATCATTAGAATATTATTTATTTGCTGATCGATTATGTTAATCGCTGCTTAAAAGTATCCCCCCACACACGCACCATACACGCACGCTGTATGCAAATTGCTCCAACTGGGGGAACATCCATGACCCTCACGAATAATGACATCCATCGCGTGTGAGCAGTATCAGTAAACAAGCACATGTGATGCATTCACCATTGTAAAGTCCACAGCGAAGATGAACATATCGTACTTGCAAAGAGTGTGTGTCCACGGTAACGGGATTACACGCGATCTCTCTGCACACACAGAGTTTTGCTCCATGTCCTGGATTTCCCGTGATGGGCCACCTCGATGCGATAGCTGTCCCGGGAAATAAAAAAAAAAGCACACGAAAGTTCTCCTGGGACATTATATCAATCCTGGTTATGTGTCAGTTGTGCGAGCGTCATAATGTTTTGCCTCGTCTGCTATTGCAGCGTTCTTCACTAATTGTCAGAGGTGGGGGCACTTCTGCCGATAAGCCATCATCATTGTAAGGGGCCGCCACACGTTTAAAAACATTGGGGGGGGAGGGGGGGTTGACAGCACGCATGATGATGGGGGGGGAGGGGTGCGTCAGGTGATCACACTAAAGGCCACCACCAGCAGGGTCAATCAGTGGCCGCGCGGGCCCTGAAAATGAAGACCACTGTGCGCTTGGACAATTAGAGGTGGCAGCAGCGCTATGACACGTCACGTGACGACGATGGTCACGTGACGTTGGAGCCGTCTCGCGCATCATGTCCATCGCCGATGGCCGAGATGCCAGAAAATCGTAGCGAGAGGCCCCGCCGCCGTGACGTGACGCACACCTCCGGAAGTTCGCTGCACGCGTTCCTCGCCCAATAGGACGTCACCTCTCTCGAGTGCGGTGACGTCAAGTGGTGTGGGAACTGTGACGTCGGCAGCACAAGATGGACGTCGGCGAGTGGAAGCTCATGGCCAACTGTAATTGACATGATCATCATCTTGTGAATAATTGACGTGCCAATTTCAATATATTTATGGTGGCCTTGATTACTTACACGAAACTTTAGGTTTTGCTTTAAACAATTTGTACAAGAGAGTGGTTACCGTGAATGTTCTAACGCATCGAATCGCCGCGCCTACAATCGTCTTGCAATTCCGTTACCGTGGCATCGCCCATCGCATAGCGACGACCGTTGGCACAAAATCCTTAAAAAAAAAAGTTTTACACGTTCAAATTCTAACGAGGACAGAACAGGCCACAACTTGCGTTCAAAGTTTAAAACCAAACGCTTGTTTTTGTGTGTGTGTGTCTGTTTAGGCAAAAGGGTGCAAATCAATTTAACAGTCATCAAGCAGCGGTGCTTTTTTGTTTTGTTTGTTCCCGCGTTTTACAATGCCGTTCCACAATGGCGTCCCTCAGCACGTGTTCATTTCTCCGCTGGGCTCCCGACGACGACACGAATGCAACGCGCTCACGGGACAACTCGGCGAACAAAGCCACCTCGGGCACCTTTCTGCGCGCGATCATCCGGCAACAAAAACCACCAACCCACCACCACCACCACCAACATCGATCACATCTCCCACACACAGCAAGAGGCCGTCCATGGTGGGGGGGTGGGTGGGTGGTGCGGGGCTCAGGGCTGATCCCACCACGTGGGCATCCCGACGCCTTCAAACTAAACCAGAAGTATTGAAACTGAAAGCGTGAAGTCGAAGATCGGTTAGGGGGAGGGGGCGCGGGCAAAGCGAGGGGGCCTGGGGCGATCGCCCCGGCTCGCTGTGTCGCCTATGGCACGGCTCTGCCCACGTGTCCCCCATTCATCCACCTCGCCCCCACCTCCGCTCTCCAACATACCCCCTCCATCGCAACTTCTCCCGAACACCGCATTCGCTCAGCCTCGCCATCATCGCAAATAATCATCGTCGTCGTCGTCGTCATAGACAAAAGTGTCACACACTAAGCTTGGCCCGTTCTTGTGGTTTTTGTTGTTTAATAGCGGGGGGTTAAGTGAAGGTGATGACGACGAGGTTTTGTTTTCTGTCGCTGAAAGGAAAAATACTTTTGACAATTCAGCCGAGTGGCATCGTTGAGCAAAATTAGGAACGTCTTAGACATACAAGGCGCGGTCCTGCGGTTACTTGCTCACTCCACTGCTCACTCCACTGCACGTGTGGCGGAATCTCCCAATAGATTGGGTTCCATAGAGCCCCCTCTTGAGGGTTTTCGGCCTACTCTTCCATGCTTGCCGGATGTCTTGGAGAGAGGTGGGAGCACCCCACACTTTACCCCACCCTACACGCGATCTGTCGATAGACTCAACTCTGGTGTGCCCAGTACTGCTGTGTTGGAGGTCTAGGTACTCGGGGACACTTTGAAAAGCCCATTGTTTCAACGCTGCCAATACCGGCGACCTCCGTATTGCAAGTCCAGTTTTAAAGCTTTCGTGACTGCAAGGATTCATCTTCTTTGGTTCTTTCGGCAAAGTCACGTAGAATGAGAATAAAATAATAAAGTGATAATATAAAATAACACAATAAAATTCTCACGACGTTTCGGCCACAACACAAGCGGCCTTCATCAGGTGAAGGGACGAGACTGTCTGGAGGACAGACAGTCTGGAGGACAGACAGTCTCGTCCCTTCACCTGATGAAGGCCGCTTGTGTTGTGGCCGAAACGTCGTGAGAATTTTATTGTGTTATTTTATTTTATCAATTTATTATTTTATTCTCATTCTACGTGACTTTACCGAAATAACCAAAGAAGAAGTCCAGTTTTATCAACATTGCCAACAGCAGCATCCAGCCTATGATATGATGAATGTATTAATAGTTTCTAGTACGTTACTCGATGGGCCCGATTCACTTGCCTAACATTTGTTTGATGTCCCCGTCATTTACGGTTTTCAAGCGGTCCCCGTTTGACCGGGACTGCAGGATCGGAACGGTCCCGGTTGTCCCCCGTGAAGCTTTTCGAATGTTTAGATTTTTGAGAATTTTGCCCGCTGTTTAAAACCTCCTTTCTGGCCTCGTGCTCGCAACTCATGATCCAGGCAAAGGGCGGAGGAGCTACCTGAGCAGCCAGGAGCCGAGTCAGCAGACGGGGCCTGTGAGATAGTGGGCGGGGCCGGTGGGATAGTAGGTTGGGCCTGTGAATAGTGGGAGGCGCTAGTGAGTGGGTGTGGTTATGTAAAAGTACGTGGGGAGCGGTGGTGCAGCAGTTAGCGCGCTGCGCTACGAACCCGGCGGTCCGCGTTAGATTCCCGCTCACGGCCAACACCAGTGACGATTATCTGAACCGGTGCTGGGCCTCCCTTATGTCGACTCAGCCTCAAATCAGTATCTGGTGCAGTGGTGTGTAGTAAACATCGCCACCGGGGAGACAAAGGCGGGCGGTCGTGGCGTTGGCCACCCACCCCCTCGTGTGCCGTGCCGGCCTTTATAGGTGCTCTCTAACAGCACTTGCCCCTACAGTCTGTTCAGGCTATACGGGGGGTCTTTGGCTTTGGGGCCGACAGGGAAGGGCGACCAGCTCAGTACGTGTCCCAATTGAGTTTCCCGGAATAGATTTGGTAGCCTCAACCATTACCATCAGTAGTGGAGCAAAGGGTGATGGATTGTGTTTTTTTTGGGACCATTCCGGACGATGCGAACCTGCCAATTCTTTCCGATATTTTCTCTCTCTATCTCTGGGTGCAAGTCGGCCGAAACATCAAAATTATCTCCCCCCCCCCCTCCCATCAGCGACAAAAATAACCGTGCCCTCTTTTTGAGCGTTTTGTACTTAATCCTGTTAATTATTGCGCAAGACCATTCAGCAGCAGCAGCAACATAACACCTTAACGGTGAACGCTACGTAACATCCATTATGCAATACTCTTCGGTCACGGCCCCATTCGTTCGCGCACCCACGAGCGTCTGACACGGGACGCGCGATTTCGGTGCAGGGGGTTGGTCAAAGCGTTTCGGTGGGAAGTGTGAAAGAAAACCAGCGCGAAAGAGGGTGTCCACAATAACTCGTTGTCGTGTCTCTTCAATAGCAGAGCTGTCAACCCCTTGTCAGTGGCCTACCGTATTACAGACCAATTTAGACCTTGTTGGTTACACCCGTGCCCCTTATAAATATCAACGCTCATCCAATGATGTCCCATCACAAAGGAGAAACACAAATAGACAACATTTGAGTCTACGGGAGACTTTGACATTGGAGTCTGTGTGAGACTTTAACATTGGGGCCTATGGGATTCTTTAAGATTGGAGTCTGTGTAAGACTTTAACATTGGGGCCTATGGGATACTTTAACATTGGAGTCTATGGGAGACTTTAACATTGGAGTCTGTGTGCGACTTTAACATTGGGGCCTATGGGATAATTTAACACTGGCGTATATGGGAGACTTAACATTGGAGTCTGTGTGAGACTTTAACATTCGAGTCTATGGGAGACTTTAACATTGGAGTCTGTGTGAAACTTTAACATTGGAGTCTATGGGAGACTGTAACATTGGAGCCTATGGGAGACTTTAACATTGGAGTCTATGGGAGACTTTAACATTGGAGTCAGTGTGAGACTTTAACATTGGGGCCTATGGGATAATTTAACACTGGCGTATATGGGAGACTTAACATTGGAGTCTGTGGGAGACTTTAACATTGGAGTCTATGGGAGACTTTAACATTGTAGTCTATGGGATACTTTAACATTGGAGTCTATGGGAGACTTTAACATTGGAGTCTATGGGAGACTTTAACATTGGAGTCTATGGGAGACTTTAACATTGGAGTCTATGGGAGACTTTAACATTGGGGCCTATGGGAGACTTTAACATTGGAGTCTATGGGAGACTTTAACATTGGAGGCTATGTGAGATTTTAATTTTGATTTAAAGCTTTTGTGACTGCAGTAATTAATATTCTTAGCTCCTTCGGTAAAGTCACGTGGAAGGTGATGATGACCGTTTGTGTTATGGTCGAAACGTCGTGAGAATTTGTATTGTTTTATATATATTTTATTATTTTACTGTTTCCCTTCAACGTGACTTTACCGAAAGAGCTAAGAATATGTCTACTTCAGACTTTAACATTGGAGCCTATGGAAGACTTTAACATTGGAGTCTATGTGAGACTTTAACATTGGAGCCTATAGGAGACTTTAACACACCTGTCAACCCCTTGTCAGTGCCCTAACTTATTACAGACCAATTTTTGGTCAACCCTGTCGCCCTTATAAATCTGAACGTTCAATCCTGCAAAGTCACATCACAAGGGAGAATCACAAACAAATGGACATAACATAGTTTCGTTGCCCGTATTGAAACGGCTGTACGGCTCACGGGCCTGAAAGGTAACTTTCCCTTGACGGGGTCAACTGCATGGGTTAACAGCTACGCAATAGCCTCGTGACCGTACAAAACGACACTCGTACACGCCGTCGCGAAAGTTGTCGACATTTCAATCACTGAAGTCCTCAAAAGCTGTAATTTTAGCCAAATTAAGTGACCAACCAAATTGTGATGTATTTTTTGTTATAGTTACTGGTGACCTGGTCGACAGCATTGAACTACTCTCAAAGGAGGGTCTGGGTTTAATCGCGGGCGGCTAAAACTCAAAGAGTCATAACCAGGTCCTCTCGGTGGTGACAATCCTCTATCACGTCCCGTTCTCAAAATAGTTTGACCTTGTCTTGCGGTTTTTTTTGTATGGAATTATAAACGCACACACACAATACAGTACATATGCAGTATGTTGCGCCAGGGTTTCACAAACCCTCAGTCCTCCGCGTGCCCCCACCAGCACGCTCCGTCTTTTCGCATTTTTTTTTTACCAATTTACTCCTCTTACCCATTCAAACACATTAACTCGTTCCACACGGCACGCGCCCGATGATTGTTAAACACGTCCCACGTGGCGTCGCTACAACCAACGAACGATGTCTGCGTTAACAGATCCGATTTCACAGATTGAGTTATCCGTGTGTGTGCACGTGCTTGTTGTGTATGCGTGTGTCGCACACGTGCGTGTGTGTCGTACACGTGTTCCGCACGACGCCGACTGCGTCGATTGCTTCGCAGCGTCACGTGGGACGTGTTTAACAATCGTCGGGTGCGTGCAGCGTGTAATGAGTCGATTTCTATTTGAACGGGGGAGGAGTAAAGTGGGAAACGCGGCGAGATGGAGCGTGGTGGCGGTGGTGGTGGGGCCGCGAGTGAGTAGGCGTTTTGGTAAAACCCCTGCTCATAGAGGCACCCACGCTCAATATAACAACTTTTTGAACACGTTGAGTATAAACAGAACATTTGTGTGTGGTGGACAAGCGGCAGCCACGTCATTTTTATTTTACCCAATCGGCAAAGCTTCACCGAGGTCTGGGGAGGACTACTTTTTGTATGCGGGCCCTCTGCTATATTGGGATGGTCTGGGCAATAATCCTCTCCCGTTTGCACGTTTTGGGGAAACTGGTGTGGAGGAAACTGGTGGCGTGGTGTGGGGGGACCGACGGCTCCCTCCGCACGAGGCATTAGCAGCACAACCTACTTGCTGTACCATCTCGTACAGGCCTCTCTCTCGTGTCGTCGACCTTGTATGGGCGGATTGTCTCGTTCAACATGTCTTCGGCACGATCCACCAACAACCGTGAAAGTCAGTCAGCTCAACCAGCCAGCTCTACCAGCCAGCTCGCTCACTCAGCCAGTCAGCCAGCTCACTCACTCGGCCAGCTCGCTCACTCGGCCAGCCAGCTCACTCAGCCAGCCAGCTCACTCAGCCAGCCAGCTCACTCAGCCAGCCAGCTCACTCGGTCAGCCAGCTCACTCAGCCAGCCAGCCCCCTCACTCAAGCCAGCCAGCTCACTCAGCCAGCCAGCTCACTCAGCCAGCCAGCTCACTCAGCCAGCCAGCTCACTCGGTCAGCCCCCTCACTCAGCCAGTCAGCCCCCTCACTCAGCCAGCCAGCCCCCTCACTCAAGCCAGCCAGCTCACTCAAGCCAGCCAGCTCACTCAGCCCGCTCACTCAACCAGCTCACTCAGCCAGTCTGCCAGCTCGGTCAGTCAGCCAGCTCACTCACTCAGCCAGCCCGCTCACTCATCTAGCTCGCTCAGTCAGCCAGCTCACTCACTCATCTAGCCCGCTCACTCATCTAGCCCGCTCACTCAGCCAGCCCGCTCACTCAGCCAGCCCGCTCACTCAGCCAGCCAGCCCGCTCACTCAGCCAGCCAGCTCACTCAGCCAGCCAGCCCCCTCACTCGGCCAGCCAGCTCACTCACTCAGCAGCCAGCTCACTCAGCCAGCTCACTCACCCAGCCAGCTCACTCACCCAGCCAGCTCACTCATCCGGCCAGCTCACTCAGCCAGCTCACTAAGCCAGCCAGCCCCCTCACTCAGCCAGCCAGCCAGCTCACTCAGCCAGCCAGCTCACCTAGTCAGCCAGCTCACCTAGTCAGCCAGCTCACCCAGTCAGCCAGCTCACCCAGTCAGCCAGCTCACCCAGTCAGCCAGCTCACCTAGCCAGCCAGCTCGCCTAGCCAGCCAGCTCACCTAGCCAGCCAGCTCACTCAGCCAGCCAGCTCACTCAGCCAGCCAGCTCACCTAGCCAGCCAGCTCACCCAGCCATCCAGCCAGCTCACTCACTCAGCCAGCTCACTCACTCAGCCAGCTCACTCACTCAGCCAGCTCACTCAGTCAGCCAGCTCACCAAGCCAGCCAGCTCACTCGCTCACTCAGCCAGCTCACTAACTCAGCCAGCTCACTCAGCCAGCCAGCTCACTCACTCAGCCAGCTCACTCACTCACTCAGCCAGCTCACTCAGTCGGCCAGCCAGCTCACTCACTCGGCCAGCCAGCTCACTCACTCAGCCAGCTCACTCACTCAGCCAGCCAGCTCACTCACTCAGCCAGCCAGCTCACTCAGCCAGCCAGCTCACTCAGCCAGCCAGCTCACTCAGCCAGCCAGCTCACTCAGCCAGCCAGCTCACTCAGCCAGCCAGCTCACTCAGGCAGCCAGCTCACCAAGCCAGCCAGCTCACCAAGCCAGCCAGCTCACCAAGCCAGCCAGCTCACCAAGCCAGCCAGCTCACCAAGCCAGCCAGCTCACCAAGCCAGCCAGCTCACCAAGCCAGCCAGCTCACCAAGCCAGCCAGCTCACCAAGCCAGCCAGCTCACCCAGCCAGCCAGCTCACCCAGCCAGCCAGCTCACTCAGCCAGCCAGCTCACTCAGCCAGCCAGCTCACCCAGCCAGCCAGCTCACCCAGCCAGCCAAGCCCCCGACGTCAGCCACCAGTCCCCTTCACAGCGGTGGCGATCGACATCGACTTCTTCTCGAGCGTCCCTAATCGCGGTGAGGCCTACACTAAACCGTCGGTCAATTCGGATCCCAGCGTCTCGTCTGACTACTGGGTCAACAAGAGCCTCGACCCCCCCTCACCGCTCCTCCACGGTAGAAGCACAGTAGCTGCGTGGGCCATCAATGTGAAGCGTCACAGGGGTTGTGCATTCGTCTGTAATTTGTGTTTCGTGTGTGTGTGTGTTTTGTTGATGGAACGCGATCCCGCGACGCGATACCGGCGTCCTCTCGGTATCGCTGGTAGGGTTGCCACGGTATAATTTGTCGTGATACAACGCCTTGATTTCACGATCTGACGATTAATGCGATTGACGGGCTTCACGTAACTATTGTTAATGCGCTTTGTGCGATCCAAAAAGTTACTCTAATGCAGTTCGCTCAACTTTAGTCTGCCAACATTTTTCTATCGATTCCAATCTTGCAACGCACGTGCTGTCAGTGACGTTGAACGTAGGTAATTGAACCGAGACAGCGGTGATGCGTCATATAATCGCCATGCCGTTGAATACTCCGGAAAACGTTTAGCAAAGCACCCAATTAATGGCCAATAATACCTATTTATTTTGAACTTTAAATAATCGAGTTATTTCCTAAACGTTTGGTTTAGGAAATAAAAACAATAGTTTCGCATAGGAAAATGATCACTTAATCACAATGTCATTTTTTGTTTTAAAGGCCGATAGGATTATTGCGGTTGAAAAAAATATATTATTACATATATATTTTCGTAAAATCGCCCAAACTGTGGCAACCCAAAGTCCACAGGAGACACCGACGGCACCCTCAATCGAACGTCGTGAAAATCGCTTCTGCGACCCAGCACTCGAAATACGTTAATGTACTGACCGTGCAAGGAATGATCGAGTTGTGAGCCCGCTCTGCCAATATAGACGCGTAACGATCCATCAAATCCATCATCGATTGGTTATTTCCAACTCGCATGGAGGGTTTTTATATATTTTTTTCTTTTACATCGATCTGGATTTCCAAATCGGGACGTTAAACACCGCTCATTCCAAAGATGTAACTCCGCTTAAGACCGTATGTATCCATAACCACCTATTAGCACGGCTGGCTACACAGGGGTGCGACAAAGTTCTACATACACACAGCCGATATAGAATCTCAAGCTTCTCCGTCATTGCCGATTCTATATACACATCTGTGGATCCTGTACATTCACACCGCTGTAGAATTCTACAAACGCCACTAAATCCGCACTGCTTAACTTCCGCCCAACCCTCACAAGACGGGCCCCCCCCCCCCCGCCGCCCAAAAAATAAAAATATTAAATCGTGACCGATGATAATTGACTCATTCGCAGGACCGTGAATCGCTACGTGTCTACAAACCACCCCTCGGCTTGGAATGGAGAGGTCCACGCTCGGTTGTTCCCTACCAGAGGAACAAGGAGCATTGGAACGTTCTATGTCACAGTGGGGGGGGGGGGGGGGGGTGATTACATCTGGAGGAGCTGTGCTTACTGCTGATATGAAGTGAAGGCATTGCCACTGCAGTCACACTTCACACCCACCCCAAAACACAAACAACAACATTGTGCAAATATCTGTATTACAGTTTTTTTTTACTTGTAAATGTCTAAATATATAGATATATGCATTGTTTATAATATATTATTACTTCTATATTTTTTCTTCGTTCAGCCTCTGCAAAAAAAACCAAATTAAAATGCTTTATTTGAACTTCTAATGCCACTTTGTAAAAAAAATACACCGACTGTCGCAAACAATAATGGTAAAAATGCCGATTGACACCAAAGAAAGCCATTTTTGTTTAATGATCTTAGACAAAAAATAATAATGTGATGCCCTCTCAATCGCAGCCATTCATGACCCTATCACCAACATCATCACAGTCTCGATGTCCTCTTTAACACAGTTAAATTCTTTTCACTTACGGTATAATACATAGTGCCCATTTTTTTTTTACTTCAACAAACAACAATAGCGACGACACGCAATAATGAATAGTGCACATAACCGCCCCTTGGCATCCATCATCGTCACCTCCTATTGCATCTGTCTCTCTTCTTCACAATGCATTAGCAAACGCACACGCATAGGCCTACATACACACACACACGCGCGCGCACACTATCACTAAAGGTCCACCCCGTATAGCCTTGTAGACCGTTGGGGCAAGTGCTGTTAGCAAGCACCTATTTAAGGCCGGCATGGCAATATTAGGGGTGGTGGCATGGCAAGCAGCCGTTTTTTGTGTGTGTCGGCGGTGCTGACGTTCATACGCACCGCACCACGTACTCGTGTGTGTGTGTGTGTATAAGGCTGGGCTGACCTAGAGGGGGCCCAGGACAAGCTTGGATAGCATTTGATGTTGCCTATCTATCATGCCCCGGAATTGAACCCACGTTTTGCAGGACACTGCGCCACCGCTCCCCCCGCACGCGCACACACACACACACGTATACGCGCAAGACACGCGCACCCATTGACTCATCCACAATCATCAATATTCTTCACTTCACATTGACAAACGTATGTTATTTTTAGTTTGTTTCGCTTGAAGTTTTTTTCGTTTTAACCATATTAACGTGTTGTACTACCTTCGCACATTTGTTAACGTAACTTTCATGGGGTTTGGCTGCCCAAGCATTCCCCCCCCCCCCCCCAAGAAATTAGAGAAATGCAGGAGTGCAGCCACACTTTAGTAGAAGCTGTTGGGTTCCCGATTGTTTATTGGTTAGACTAGAGCCAAGATCAGGATAACAGGAGTTCTCACAGGAGTAACAGGATTTCTACTGCACTAAAAATCGTATAACTATATTGAACTATATCAGATCTACGCAACTACCACCTACTGACCCGGTGCAGATCTCCACTGTTCGTGAGCCACTCTATCTACGTCGCTTTATTGAAGGTAGAAAAGCTCGGACACGGTCATACCGTGGGGCTTTGTCCCAAAAATTCTGCGCGTCCCTCTGAGCCAGGCCTAAGCACGTTGTTGGCAAGTGTTCAAACGCCCTCGTGACACTTGACGGTGACTGCTCCCCTGCATGACCATCGTGAGTTTTGGCCGGCCGAGTATATTTCTTGTTCAAGGCTTCAACTGCCCATTGTCGCTTGTACTTTCCACTGACTGGCCCATCCACGTGCCCCCCCCCCCCCCCCCCCACACACACAGGAGGGATTCCACGGCCCTTGGTTGAACACTTTCTCAGATGGTGCTTTTTTTAAGGCCTCGACAACTCGTAACCAACCGTGACCATTTAAGGGCGGAACGCAATTCATTTTTTTCGACGCCATGAGGATTTTGTGCCTCCGTGACCGCTGGCTACGCTATATGCTCGTAGCCATCCGGCCACAACAGTAACCCACCAGCCAGACACTCGCAAAACAAAGGTCACGGCGCACGACCCCAGCCGTCCAACGATACAAGCTCCCCGTCAACCAGCCGCCCATATCGAGCATCAATTCGGGCCACGACGCAGAACCCGCGACGCGTGGCGACGGAACTCGGCAACTCGCGACATGACCCGGCTGCAATGCCCCCTCCCTGCGACGTCCGACAGCGCCACAATGCTCAGAACAACCTCCAGCGCTGACCGGGAGGCAGCCGCCAACGTCGAGCTGTTCGCCCAGAGAACGGCTATCGAGAGTGCACAAAATCCACTTGGCCCACGACGCTCGAAAGAGCCGCAAGGACCCCGATCGCACGACACCGAGTCCCGGCCGCCCGCGAGTCGCGCAGCTCTCGAATGGTGCAGGCGGTGCCACTGCACCCAAGGTTCAGCGGTGATGGGAGAGGGCCAAGGTGCTGGGATACAAAGATCTGGGAGGGGGGGGGGCGGGCAAAGCCGGAATTGGGCAGGGCGGGGGGGGGGGGCTCGTATGACACTTCACATCTCGATTGAAAACTCATTTCTTTACAACTGCTTGTGTTTTAGTTTGGTGTCCTTATCTCCCCCCCCCCCCCGAGCACCTTCGATTAGCACGGTTGGCTACGTGCGGTTGCGAAAGAAGTTCAACTTACACACACGGCACACACACACACATACCGTCACCCCCTTGCACCAGGGCCCGTGCCAACCACGCCAACGCCACGGGCTGCCACCGAGCCCACGACAATCCACGCCGGCCAACAACACGTGGTCTCGCCGGACTCGAAGCGCGCTCCACCCCCCCCTCCCCCAGGTTCCGTCTGTTCCTCACCACCGTTTATTGCGTTAGCCGGGGTTTATTGATGTATCCGCGTAAATGCCGTTTGCTAAGTTTTCGTTTTAATAATATATTATACCAGGTAAAAAGCAAGAGAATACTGCAATGAATGAGAAATGTGGCTATATTTGTTTCGTGTGTGTGTGTGGTGGGTTTTCGGTTTTTTGTGTTAAATTTTTTTTCGTAGAAAAAAAAAATTACGTGTTTTTTTTCGTTGTAAAATAACAATAACGTACAATAGCTGTAGTACTCTAATAAAGGCACGGGATAATAATGGGAAACGTCACAACAATAAGATTATTATCATAACGGTAATCATGATATGCCCAGTGTTTTGGTGAAACGCGATAGTTTATGCAATCTATAAAAAAAGCTGCATTAAATTGTTTTTTTTCCCCCCATTTCCACTTTTTCCAAAATAAATCGTCTCTGCCTCTGTGTGTCTCACTCTCTCTCTCTCTACCTCCACCTCCAGCTCCCATACATAACGCGAACTTACTGAGTACAACTTCGGTGGATAACGAATACCCGGGGTAATGCATTGCGATGATGCCGCACCTCGCCGCGAATCCGTCTCGCGCGCGCGCGCGGAAAAGCCAAAAGCGACTTGCGAACAAAATCGCCTCTCGCTCATCCTCGCGTTAGTCCTCTTCTCTTGCTTAAAGGCAACAAAATGAAGCTTAGAAACAAATATGTAAAACAATGCCCCCCCCCCATACCTCCATCCATTGGAATAGTGCAGCAATAAGTCACATTAACTATACCGTATTCACTCTAGTAGAGGCGCACACAATTACGAGTTCTAAAATATACGAAAAAATGTACTGGGCAGGTCGTCTTGACCGTCTGGTTGTGGCGTTTTTGTTAAGGAGGCTATAATGGCCGACTTGGGTAACAAGGAGGTGGCTGAGTAGTGCAACTTAACTTGACAAGGTTGAGTTTTGTGAATTTAAAAAAATCCCATTATCCGCCGCTCCCATTCTTTGTATTATCCGTGATTCTCCATGGGGGCTTTTTTTTGTTCTTTGACCAACGCGCTCTCTCACCCCACCACCACCGTCACCACCACCGTCACCACCACCGTCGTCCTACTCTTTGCGTAACGGCTTCCTGTAATCCGCCAACGCGTTCGCGGATAAGCGGATAAACGTGACGGGCGATGCGCGTGGTCCACGGATTATCGACCCATCCCCCCCAGCGAACCCCACCGTCGACGCTGCGGATAAGAGGCTCCACCGTGGCTGGTGCTGCTCCTGGGTTGGTTACGACTTCAAAAAAATATATTTAGCAACGACGAAGAAATAAATTACAATTGGGGTGGAAAAAACGAGAGAAGTGCATAAATAGTTTTGGAAATGTAACGTTTCTTCTTCTTCTTATGTTAAATATATTTAACTTTGCTGAAAATAAATACGTACGGTAATCGAGTGCGCGCCTATTATAATGAGCTCACGTGAGTCGCGGGACAAACCCGGCTTCCTTACCCCCCCCTCCCACCACCACCACCACCCCCCCCCCCTCCACAACCCCCATCACCATCATCGTCGTCCTCGTCGCGTCTCTCGTGCCAACACACACCACGACACACACCACGACACACAGACGCGTGCACTTGCGTGCGTGACAAATGCACAAACTCGCACGCCAACAAACGCACCCGGCATCATGCGGACATACAAAAGGCAAAAGGTCCTCCCCCCCCCTCCACACCCCTGCGTAGCCTTCACAGACTGTTGGGGCAAGTGCTGTTAGCGAGCACCTACGAAGGCCGGCGCGGCACACGAGGGGGTGGTTGGCCAGCACCACGCCCGACCGCCTCTGTCTCCCCCAGTGGCGATGTTTTTACAACACAGCACCATCGTACTCAACCGTTTCAGATATTCGCCACTGATACTGACCGCGAGCGCGATGTTGGGACTCGGCATTTGAAGACGCGCGCCCGTTGAAATATGAACATCACCACACGCATCAAGCCACTCAAAGCAGGCACATCGAACGCGTGCCAACGGGCGCAACCCGCGTGCCGCGCATCGCGACGCAGCGAACGCCCCAACGCGGACACGCGGCGCGCTCGCACCGCGGCTCGAGTGGCCACAGCAAGTGCCATGCGCTCCGATCCATCGATGCAAATCCGCTGACGACCCGCTCATTGACACTCGCCAACAAAGGCCACTGGGCCCCCCCCCCACCCACCCCCCCCCCCCAGGTTCTGTGCGCAGGTGCCCTCGGGTCGACGTCGCGTGGACTTCAAATACAATGCTTTGTGTTCCATCAACCGTGTTGGCTAGTACAAAATAAACACTTGGAAAGTAACACCAGGAACCGTTTTGATTTGCGTGCTAATTGGCCGTTTAGTGCTGTGCCATTTCCCGACGAATCTTGATGTATCCACGGATGTATCGGCGACACGCGCATCTGCCACTAAAACCTCCGAACACACACTTACACGCATTGCACGCACTTTATCACCGTAAATTGCTTTTTTTTTATCTTAGAAAAAGAATTTGTTTTAAAATAGTGCTACAATCATAAACCTCGCGCCTGGGTTACAGCTCAATCACAGCTACTGGAAGCTCCCATCAATATCCTTTTTACTTGATCCTATTATTTTCACAACAAAAACCAGCATTACTCCTCGCTCTTAGTGCCAAAGGAAATTCAGTTCACGATTCTTTTCCTAAATCCGTGCAAAGTTGCTTAGTCCCTAAAAAGAATAAAACGGGTTCAAAAAAAGTGCATCGATACAGAGTGAGGGACTTCCGATTCCATGTTTGACATCTGTCTGTGACTTCTTTTTCAAGGGGTTGGCCACGTGTGCCGATGAGACACAGGAACTGGTTTCGACAGCCACGCTTTGGACTCCGACCATCGCGGAATACCTCCCCAAAAACTCTGCGTTTCGTGTTCACATTTGTACAATACGAGCAGGGCCCCCCTCTCTCTCCCGTCTCTCTCCCGTCTCTCTCTCTTCTCTCCCTTCTCCCGCGAGTGACTCTTCACGTTCGAAAATTGTTCCACGGCGCTCCTCTATCGAGACGCGTAAACCCGCACCGCCCCCCCCCCCCCGTTCCCACGCCGACCCAAATTCTCCGCGAATAAACTTTGTTATGGTCCATCGTTGTGCGTCGTTGCTTTTCCTCGTTCAGCGACCGCCGTTGTAAGTCGGGCATCGATAACTAATCGAAAAGATGGCGAAAGTAACGACGACGCTACCTCCCCACCTCCTCCTCAATCGATCTCTCTCTCTCTCGCTCCGTCACCCCGGCCGCTCTCTCCCCCCACCGCCCATCCACCCAGCTACTCTCCGTTTAAAGCACCGTTGTGTTTTAGCACCGGGGACCACTCAGCAAACGCTGCGTTGCTTCTGAGCGCGATTATTAGGAGCACGCGCGCGCGTGTGTGCTGCGTGTGTGTGCGCGCGTCGGACTCTTTATTAACGGTGATATTGGTCGAGTTAGAGTAACGCTTGTGTTTGTGCATATATATTCTCAAAGTCACAAATTTGTCCCTTCGTGAAAAAGGCAAGCGAAACAAAGATGTAATATTGATTGAAGGGTGATCCATTTACAGACACCCCGCTCCTTTCCAATGACCCTCTGAACTTCCTTCTCAACGGGTGATCGGGCGCCGCGAGAGTGATGGCCAAGAGTGACGTCTAACGGAGGAGAGGTGCGGATAAAAGATGTAATGAACGTATTCTTGAGTTTGGTGGGAGATATTGTGTAAAATGTTGCTCACCCCATAATGTCTTACTGTCGTAGTGATAGTAGAGTCTCCATGCGCTGTGAGTGGACTAGTGGCCACGGCAGATAATGACAGGAGAGTCAGCTGACAGTGCGAATGCACCAGTGGCCACGGGAGGTAATTACAGAGTAGTCAGCTGTGAGTGCGAAGGGACCGGTGGCTACGGGAATGATCGAGAAGGGAGCGTGGTCAGGCAACGGAAGAGGACCGTGGAGTCTGCCGGTGGACCGAGCGTCCAGAGTCAGCGAGAATGATCCAGAAGGGGGGCGTGGCCTCGTGTTGGTATATAAGGGAGATGCGCGGGAGACTCGGGGCTGTCGCGGTGTGGGTCTCCGCCTGATGTCAAGTGGACGCGTCTTCAATAAAGTGCCATCTCAAGTGAAGTGTTGTCAAGTCGTCATTATGCTGTTTTAGTGGAGTATCTATAAATGGATCACGCTGCATATCTAGGAACACTGGGCCTGTCCCCCCTGTCGTCGACCAGTGCGGATGGGAAACGCGAGTCGTGACACTGTGAACACAAAGACGGGGGGGGGGAAGCAAACAAAAAAATGTCCCGGCTCCGCGTAGGGCGATAGGATGTTGAGCTCAAATGAGAGTCGATGTGAAGCTACGACCACGGTAGGAGGGGGGTGCGCGCGCTACTTGCAACATCATCGCAGAGGACCCAATTGCCATTGGGGGGGAGGGGGTGGATTCATTTGGGCCATTAACCCAGAACGTATTTCCACACCCGGGCACGCAACCATCCAGTAGGCCACCTCTCGTTACAAACCGTGGCCACGGGTAGAGTTGCACACGCTCACCACTTCCAGTCTACCACCGCTCAGTAAAAAACAACACGGAATGTTGGGCTAACATTGGGCCAACGTTGATACAACGGTTCCAACCAAGTGCCAACTTTGTAGACGTTGCATTTTTACTGAGCAGCGATCCCCGGGGGAAAAAAAAACCGAGATATTTAAGCTCTTGTTGTGATGGCGTAACTCGGCCCTTGCTGTGTAAAGTTGCCCATGTCTTTGCAACACGGAACGACTTGGTTTCGATAACTATTTTTAAATACGTTGCTGTTGTACGAGCAGCATACTCTCCGATTGGCTGGATAAGGGGGGTCACGTGGCTGTCATGGCAACGCTCGATCCAACATGGCTGCATTGATGCCATGCACGTGACTTTTGTGGAAACGTGTAACAATGACGGACGAATCCACGGTTGTAAAAGTTAACGGCACACAAAAAAAAACCCCTCAACTAGTTTATGATGTATTGTTATTTTTCATTATTTATTTCTGTGAAATGTCTATTTTTTTAATTTCATCCTGTTAAGAGTTGTGTGGTTGTAATTACGGATTGGGTTAAGGTCCGGTTGATCTAGTGTGGCGTGGTTGGCGACCAAAATAAGGATAGCCATTTTTTCTCTCAAATTCGGCAAAAAAAAAAACAACCCAATATTTGAAGAGCCCAAAGGCACGTGAGTAACATCACGAAGCCGTCATAATTAAAGAGCCGCACTTCGTTCTGGAGCCGCAGGCTGCCGACCCCTGACCTAATGCAAGGGTCAGTGGTAGAGAGTTCGGGTGCTTATGGCTCGTGTGGCTGGGGCTAGGGCCGGGCCTGGCATGTGATTTGCTCGTGTTCTCCTTGCCTAGCGGCGTCGCCCACGCCCCATTTCCTATTGCCAAATGAGGGGCTTTTAGATTTGTATTTGCTCGTCCCTTCTTCTGCTGTTCACAGACCTCTGTACCCCAAGCTGAACACAGCACGGATACGGGGCAACAACTAGGTTTTTTTAGAGAGTCAGGATTCCTATCAGAGTTATACACTGACCTTTCAATAAACAAAAATGAACTCAAAATTCAATACATTGAACCCGATGATCTTTAAAGAAAGTGTTTTAAAACTACAAAATAGTTTCAACTTCTTGTAGAGTACGATGTTGCTTGAGGTCTTAGACAATAGACTGAGAGGCCAGTCCCTGATTGGGTCTCTAGACAACAGACAAACAGACAGGTCTCTGATTGGGTCTTTAGACAATAGACCGACAGGCCGGTCTCCAATTGGGTTTCTAGACGACAGACTTCCCCAACTCAGTTCAATAAGGAACACGTCAAGTGACAGCCGAAAAGCGGCCCGCCAAGTCTAACCGCTGAAAGAACGCTCCAAGCCGACCACATTTACATCGATCTCACTCCACCGGGGCTACCGACTGAGCTCCCTTCCCTCTCCCACTGCTAGCTGACGAGTGTAACCCAGATGCCCCCCTTCGGCTTCCGCCCCCCCCCCCCCCCGACGCGGCAGCACTAGCGCCGTCTCTCTCTCGATAGCAACCCGCGTCGCCCAAACCCAACCCCCCCACCAAGTCCCGGGACCCTCCCAAGGTCGGTGACCTAGTTCGCACCCGAGTCCGTTAGTTTATTGCCACGCGCTTCCCCCCAAATACTTCCGAGAGCTGCCCCCCCACGCCACCTCTGCTCTCCCAATTGTCACCAAAACCCCGGCGGCCGCGGTGGTTAAAGTGTCGGATGCCGTACGGTTTTAGCGTACAAGTCACGAGAGCCGATGCCGCCGACTGAAAGTGATGTTTTTTGACGGGTTTTCAGTTGTTTTTTTGTCTGCAAAACATCTGCCAATTCGCACAAAGGCAGTGGATTTAAAACCGAGAAGTCAAAGTGAGGGAAAAAAAAAGATAAACCGCTTAATGTTATAGGCGTAGTTATTATGAGTAACATATGATGAAACATTAATATCCGTTTTAATACGATAGTTATCTGTATACTGCAGGCAGCGATGTTAGCTCACGACAAAAAAATCGACATAAGAAAAATCCGTAAAACCGTCAAAGAGAGAGTTTGTATATCCCGAAAAACACTGCTCGCCCGCTTCTGTAGCACACTGTGGGGAAAACACGCGAGTATCCACAATGCAACTGTGTTAGTATGTACGCTTCGTATTCAAACAGGCACAGATGTAGCCACCAGACTGGGCTTAATACGCGGTATTTTAACAGGCACCTTACTACTAGGCAGCATAAAAATGAAATATTCCAAAAGAAAAATATAGTGTATTGAGTCTTTTCAAGGACTACTTCTTCTCTCTCAACTAAGTTTTGCTTTGCTTTAAAGGGGGGGGGGGGGGGTAACTTCACGAAAGTCACCCGGTCAAGAGCCACTGACGGGAAACACTTGCAAAAGCCACTGGGACCCATAGGACTTTGCCTTGTGTGGCTCATACCACCACCGCCGCCTTATAGAAAATGCTATTCAGGCACAAGACTAGCCAGCTAAAATCCAATGAGCACCTCTAAACTAACGCTCTGAAAATATATACTCTGCGCGGTCACTGAACACCCACACTTAGCAGACGTTAAGCTGGTAACCGTAGCGTTTTTTTTAAATTAAATCTTAAGTGTTATTTCTTTTTTCTCTGCTTTCGTAAAACGTTTCGTTCGTTTCCGCTTTACGGGCAGGCACCGCTGTGCGGCACCTCAAGTAAAAGCGGCGGGGGGGGGGAGAATGACGTGTTAACACTGAAGAAAAACCGAACGGACGAAAGTAACGCCACGTTCGTCCACGTACTCCGTTAACATTGCTACGGCCGGCGGGCTCGAAAAACGTCGTCGCTTCATCTTTTTTTGATCGCATGAGGATCTGCTGCCGCCCCTGCCGCCATCGCAAGCAACCGGCAGCATGCCCGCGTACGACCATCCCGGGCACGCCCCGCTCTGCCATATCGCGCCGCGGTGGCGAGGAGACGTTAACCCCCTCGGCCTCGTGTGCAGGAGGTCGTGGGTTCGATCCCGACCCTGACGCCTGCTGCTGCTGTATATTTTGGGAGTTTGCACTGTCACTCTCTCTCCCCGTGGTCGCGTGGATTTTTCTCCGGGTCCTCCGGTTTTCCCCTCCACAGCTGGAATCAAAATCACGCATTTTAGAGCGTTTGGCCGGCGTAAATTTCCAAGTGATAAGCCACTTTGTTGAGCAATCATTCGTGATAACCAGGTTGCTTCTGAAAAAGAGCTCTTACAGCTCAGTGGGCCTTACCTTGGTGAAATAAAAACTAGCTTTTTTAGTTGCGATATCGTATTTGTTTAAGTTTTTTATTTTAAATTCCCCAAGCAGGCATTTTTTGTAGCCGACTACACCGGAATAAAACGAGGCAGCGTCATCATCCAGGCAAACCAAAAGAGCAAATCCCTCGTGCGGGATACTTCCCCTGGAGCCACTCCCAAGCCAAAACAAAAAAAAGTCGTGATGCGATTCGAGAGATAGTTTCCACGACGTGATGGGGAAAAATGAGCCCAATGCCGTTGTCGGAATCGATAGCGTTTGTTAAATTAGGATTAATTGTTATAATTATGTTAACCGCTGGCGCGTGCGTTCATCAGAAGCGTCAAAGAGAGAGAGAGTGTGGGGGGGGGGGGGACCCGGCGTGGAATTCTCGCCGCTATCGCTCCCGGCCCGCGAGCGGGAACAATCGCCGGTGTTGCGGAGCGACGGCCGGCCTTGTGAGGCGTCACCGGGGTGGAGGCTTCGAGTTCCTTGTCGCGTCGCAGCAAAGTGAGATGACCCACAAGGCACTCGTTCGCTCGCTCGTACGTTTGCTCTCCACCCCGCTCGTTCGCTCGCTCACACTCCACCTCGCTCGTTCGCTCGCTCCCCGTGAATGAAATGAGAGAAAGGCACCGACCCCACCCCCCCATCCACATTTCTGACCGATTATGAGAACAAAATAAAAAAACCCTGCGGGATTATTTCTTTCAATCTCGCAAAAAAAGGAAATAAAAATGGGAACAAATTTTGTTTTTTTGAAATAAATAGGGAAAACCGAATCCCCCCACGAAAATAAAAAAAAAACTCCACTGTGACGACAGAATGACTCCAGTCGCTCTCGCTCCCACCCAGCGTCGCTTTGGAGAGCGTCTGCAGATCTGTTGCGATGGGTCCTCAAGACGTATCGCTCATCCTCTCCATCCATCCCTCTCTCCCTCGCTCGCTCGCTCGCTCCTCTCCTACCCTCTCCCTGTCTGAGGAGGAGGAGGAAGTGCAGATCCACCGGCCTAGCCGCTCGTGACGTGCATGCGCACGTGCTCGTTGAACATCTCGAGCGAATGAAACTTGGCGGGGCACACGGAGCATACCAGGAGCGTCGGCGGTGCCACGGGGGGCGGCGGTGGCGGTGCCGCCACCGCCGTAGGGGGAGAAGGGCGGCAGTCCGCGCCGGGCGGTGGGAGGCACGGTGAAGCTGGCAGTTGCGGCGTTTGCGGCGGTGGAATTTGCGGTGGCGGCGGCGGCGGCGGCGGCGGCGCTCCGACGTCGCACCGCTCGTCGCCGCACGGGACGGGAGGCGGGCACGCCCCGCCGGACGGCGCGGGAAGCGGGGGCAACGTCGGTGGCGCGGACGACGATGACGACGCCGACGTGGCGGGCGCCTGAACGTCACGCGGCTCCTCGCTGAGCGACGAAGAGGACGACGATGACGACGATGACGACGTTGACAACGTCGGTGGCGGCGGCGGCGGCGGCAAAATTGCCACTCCCGGCACCGTGAGAATACTGCCTACGCTGTTGCCGGAGGCCACGTAATGACCGCTTCCAACGTTGTTGCTGTTGCTGCTGCTGCTGCTGCTGAGCAAATTAATGACGATGTTACTGCTGTTGCCGTTGCCCACAATTCCATTGCCGCTGTTACCCACAACTCCGCTGTTGCCGTTCGGCGATATTTCCACGACGGACGAAGCCGGCGCGGCCAAAGCTGCTCCGGCAGACGCCGCCGCCGCCGCCGCTGCCGCCGCGTCGCGGTGACCCCCCGCCACACCGGCGCCCATCACCGGCGGGAGCCCCAACGCCGCCGCCAGCGCCGCCGACGACATCAGCGACGAAGGCGCGGGCGACGGCGGCGCCGAAGGAGCGGCTCCGGTGACGACGCCGACCGCGGCGGCGGGCAGAGACGGCGGCGGCGGCGGCGGCGGGACCGCCGTCGCCGAGTGGAGCGTGGAGTGGCGCTCGAGCAGCGTCTTGTGCGAGAACTTCTTGCGGCAGACGGCGCACTCGAAGGCACGCTCGCCGCGGTGCAGCCGCATGTGCACGTTGAGGGAACTCTTCTGCGTGAAGCGCTTGTTGCAGACGACGCACTGGTACGCGCGTACGCCCGTGTGCGTCACCATGTGCTTGATCAGGTAGTCCTTGAGCGAGAACGAGCGCCAGCAGATGCCGCACTGGTGGGGCTTCTCGCCTGGAGGGAGGGAGGAGGGGTGAGGGAGGGAGGGGGAGGGAGAGGTGAACGGGGGGGGGGGGGGTTAAGTGTTGGCGTGTGTGTGTATGCGTGTGTGCGTGTGTGCGTGTGTGCGTGTGTGCGTGTGTGTGTGTGTTGGTAGGAAACGTTAGTGTAGAGGTTGGTGGCGACGCCACGCTATGGACCCGATTCCCGCTCGTGGCCAACACCAGCTGTGAATATTTGAAGCCAGCACGAGTTTCCCCTAGGTTGACTAAGCCTCAAACGAGTACCTGGTGCGTAAAAACATCGCCACTGGGGAGACAAAGGTGGTCGGGGGTGATGCTGGCCCCAACAGCCAGGGGGGATCTTTGGCGACGGTGTCCCAGCCGCCCCAACAACAACAAAACAACTGCCATTGTGCCAGGCCATGTGCACGTAGGAGGCCACGTGAAGTGTCGAACGCCCGCCGGCAGAAGGTCACGGGGCAGACCCCCCCAGGTGCCACGGGGTCGACCGACCGAGATGACCGGCCCGACGTACCACCTGCCCGCCCGCCCACCCCCCCCTACTGTGCCAACTCGCTCCGCTCGTCGCCATGAGCGTCGCTCCCTCCGCGGTTTGCTGATCCTCACCTGTGTGCACAAACATGTGCTTGACGTAGTTCTGCTTGGCGGTGAACGTCTTGTTGCACAGCGTGCACTCGTACGGCTTCTTCTCCCCGAGGCGCACCACCAGCGGCAAGCCCTGCAGGTTCGACCGTGCCGCGTTACCCACAATGCCACCCGTGCCGCCGCCGCCGCCCGCAGCGCCTGCCGCGGCTCCCACCTGCTGCACCGAGAACGGAAGCAGCAACCTCTGCAGCTGGTGTGGCCCGTGCTGTTGCTGTTGCTGCTGCTGCTGCTGCAAGCCACCCTGCTGGTGCTGTTGAAGAATCTGGCCGAGCCCCTGGTTGTGGGAGCTTGTGCCTGCGGCGCCGCCTGCTATGTGGTGGCTGCTGTACGTAGCCAGTGCCCCCGGAGCCCCCAGACTTAGGAAGGACGTGAACGGCTGGTCCACAGTCAGTGACGTACGTCCCAGCTGCTGCTGCTGCTGCTGCTGCTGCAAGGTTTGATGGGAATCCAACTGTTGTTGTTGTTGTTGCTGCTGCTGCTGCTGCTGCACCTGATGGTGGTGGTGCCCAGACAGCGCCGGCTGAGCAACGGAGAACTGGTAAAGTTTGGCGCCGGAGCCCGCCGCCGAAGAGTGCGACGCGAAGAGGGCGGGGAAGTACCCCACCGGCGTGGTGCCGGGTGGGCAAGCGGGCGTCGCCGTGGCAACGCCCCCGCCGCCGCCGCCGCCACCGCCGCCGCCGCCCAGCGCCAGCGGCACCCCGAGGCCGGCCGCGCGGCAGCCGGCGCCGCCGTCGCCCCCCTCCCGCTTCACCACGTAGAGCTGCGAGGCCACGCACTGCGCGCGGCCCTGCATCGCCGGCGCAAACTCCAGCGCGGGGGGAGCGGCCGGCGCCGCCGCCGTCGGCGTCGCCGGCGCCGACGCGCCGCGGCCCCCGCCGGCGACGGCGGCGGGGGCGGCGAACGCCTCCCCGCCGTCGGCGCCGCCGCCGCCGCCCGGCTCGGTCCTGGACAGCGCCAGGCGGTTCTCGGCCGCCAGCAGGCACAGCCGGCGCTCGAGAGACACGGCGCCCGGCGCCCTGCGCCCGGCGACGTTGGCGCACGTCCCTCCGTCGGAGGTGCCGCGCGGCGCGAGCGGCCAGCCCTCGAACGTCTCCTCGGCCCTGGGCGCGCCGTCTTCTGCCGGCGCGTCGTCGTCGTCCTCTTCGTAGCCGTTCCCACCCCCTCTTCCGTCGTCCTCGTCGTCGTCCTCGTCGTCCTCGTCCTCGTCCTCGCACTCCTCCCTGGCGGAGCCGTCGAACGCCCGGTGGTTGCCAGCGTCCCGCGCGCCGTCCTCCCCCTCCATCTCCTCGTCGTGATCGGCCCCGGTGGCGCACATCTCGTCGTCGTCGTCGCCGCCGCCGTCGCCGCGGGGCAGCCGCGCCATCTCCTCGTCGTCCGTCATCATCATCGTAGCCGGCGCGTCGTCGCAGCGGTGCCCGTTCTCCGGCGCCTCGTATCCCGGGGGAAGGTAGCGCCGCGCGTACCCAAAGCCGTAGCCGCGCCCGCCGCCCCTCCCGGTGCCGTCGTAGTAGTAGCCGCCGGCGCTGCCGGCGGCGCCTTCGCCCGCCTCCTCCTCCTCGTCCACCGCCTCCTGCTTGATGACGACCGAGGGGATGCGCACCGGCCGCGGCTGCTTGCGGCAGTGCGACTCGTGCTTGCGCCGCGGCGACGACGACGGCGAGCGCCGCCTCCGGGCGCCGTCGGACGGCCGCCTCCCCCCCCCCTCCTCCTCCTCCTCCTCGTCGCCGGCACCGCAGAGCCCCTCCATGGAGCAGGCGCCGTCGTCGCCCACGCCGGCGCCGGTCTCCGGCCACGCGCGTCCTGACTGTATGATGTAGTAGCGCCGCTGGTTGGCGGTGCCGGCGTTGCTCGGCTGCCCGTAGCAGGCGGTGGTGTAGTAGGCGGCGCCAGCGCCGCCGCCGCCGCCGCCGCCGCCGGCGGCGGCGGTCGTCTCCCCGTCGCTGGCGCTCTGCGCGGGGGAGCCCGGCGAGTCCGGCGTCCCCTGCGCCGAGTCCGGCTCCCCGCGCTCGCCGCGGGCGCCGCCCTCCTCCTCCACCGCCGGCGCCTCCATGCCGATCTCGCAGCTGTTGCGCGGCACCACGCCGGCGTTCCGCAGCGCCGCCGCCGTGGCCGCGAACGCCGCGTAGGGGCCCCCGCCGCCTCCGCTCGGCCGGTTGCGCGGGTGCCCGCCGTGCGCCAGCGCTTGCGCCGGCTCGCCGTCTGGCACGTCCGCGGCCCTGAGGCACAGCTGGCGCCCATCGGATATGGCGCCGAGGCTGATCTTCTGCTGCTGCTGCTGCTGCTGCTGCCGGATGTGGTGCTGCTGGTGACCCTTGGTCGCCGTCACGAAACCCGGGCCGTCCTGCGCCGACTCGAGAACCAGCACCGTCGACGCCGCCGCCGCCGCCGCCTCGTTGTCTTCGTCGTCGTCGTCGTCCTCCTCCTCCTCGTCGCTGTCGTCGTTACCGTTACGCGGCGCACCTCGACCGGCCTCCCCGTCGCCTCCGGCCGGCTCCGTCGAGCACCGGTCGCCGGCGAAGGAGGCCGCCGCGGCGGCGGCGGCCGCGGCGGCCGCGGTGACGGCGGCCGCGGCGTCGTCGCCACCGCCGCGGCGGTCGGACGAGGTGACTCGCGCGGCGACGCTGCTGGCGATGATGCGCGTGCACTCGTCGATGACGGATTTGATCTGCAGGATGCTGGCGGCCGTGAGGATCTGCAGCGCCTCGCCGTGCGGGAAGCGCAGCACGCCGCTGTACATGAAGTCGACGAGGCGCTGCACGGAGCGCGGGGTCACCACCGCCGGGATCTCCACCTGGCTGTAGCCCAGCAGCAGCTTGTCCTGCGGGGGCGTGCGGGAGGGGGTGGGCGACGGGGAGTTAATGAAATACATTTTCAGGTAAAGTTTCTCTTCGGACGCATACGCTGCTGCCGCACAGAGCGAGGGAACGCTGCGAACCAATCTGGACCAGGGGGTCCAGATGACACGGGGGGGGGGGGGGACAATATACCGTCAGGTCACAAAGTAAAAAATCCCCACCCCCTTGTAGCCTTCACAGACGTTTGGGGGCGAGTGCTGTTAGCGATCGGCACCTGTGATGGCCGGCACGGCACACGAGGGGGTGGGTGGCCAGCACCACGCCCGGGACTGCCTTTGTCTCCCCAGTGCTAGCGATGTTCACACATCGCACCGGGTCCTCATTCGAGGCCGAGTCGACCTGGGGGAGGCTCAGGACCGGTTCAGCAAATCGTCACCGGTTTTTACGGCCTCGAGCCGGAATCGAACTCGGGTCCCTGGGTTTTAATCGCACGGCGCTCCGACCGCTGCACCACCGCTCCCCGCACACACACACACGCAACGCAGACGCACGATCCTACGGCCAATTGTGAACTCTGAGACAAAGAGACAGGAAAAGAAGCGTGTCACACGAGGTGCACAACAGGTGGGTGGCGGTGGCGGGGGGGGGATGTGGTTAATCGAAGACAATTGCTCGCGAACGGTGCGTAGAGAGACACAAAAAAACCAATGAACGTGACCGCAGGAGGTTGTTGTGAGTGAACGCGACAGGGGCACGAGACGGACAGGCACAGGGACGGGGATGGGGGCGGGGGGGGCGTTACTGTGGACACGCTACAAGGAAACGCAAACGGCCTTCATTCAAAACACTCGAACGACAATCTTGGACGGATAGAGCAACAGGCACTCTTTAACTCAGACACACAGACAGGTCATTGCAAAGAATGAATCAAAGACGGCAATAAGAGTCACCACTAAGCGGTGGGGATGTCGCCATTTGCCACCACTTGCGCCAGGCTGGATGCACTCTGAGGCCACATGGAAGGATCGAAGGCTCGCGGGCACGAGGGCACGGAACAGACCCAGGTGCTCCGGGTTGACTGACTGAGATGTCTGACTGATGCACCACCTGTGCTCCCTACTGTGTCACCTCGCTGTGCTGTAGTCACCCTGCAACCTGCCCCCCATTGTGAGCGGCGTGGGCAACAAGGAAACGTGACGGCCTTCATTCAAGACGCACGAAGGACGACGATGCCCGACAATCCTCATCGTCCACTCCAATGTGCAAAAAAAACGTTCTGACATCGATTTAAAAGGCAACAGGGACAGAGAGCACAAAACAACAAACCAAGACTCACGGCATTCCAGCAGAAGGTAAAGGTCCCCCCGGTAGCCTTAACAGTCAGTTGGGGGCAAGTGCTGTTAGGGAGTAGCACCTATGAAGGCCAACACGGCACACGAGGGTGTGTGATGTGACCAACAACCCCGCCCAGGCCGCCTTTGTCTTCCCAGTTCTGGCGTCATTTTCACGCGGCACAAAAAAGTAACTCATTTGAGGCCGAGTCGACTCAGCGGAAGGCTCAGTCTCGGCTCAAGAAGCGTTCACCGGCGACGTTGAACCGCGAGCGGCGGTCGAACTGTCAGCCGCGCGGCTCACCTTGAAGAAGGGGCTGCTGGCGGCGAGAACGCAGCGGTGGGCGCGCAGTCTGGCGCGGCTGCCCTGCACGCTCACCGACACGTCGCAGAAGTGGCCCCGGCGGCGCTGCTCGCTCAGCTCGCCGAGCACGGCGCTGCTGAAGTTGTGCAGGCTGATGTGGTGCACGCGGTCCGGCATGGCGCAGCGGCCTGGCGTGCGGGCGCCGGCGGCCGCCGCCGCCGCCGCCGCCGCGGCCGCAACCGCAACCGCCGCGGCCAGCGTCGGCCGACGGCTGCGGTGGTGGCGGGCAGGGCGGGTCGGCTCGACGGCTGTGAGCCGCCGCTGCTGCCGGGGGTTGCTGCTGCTGCTGCTGCTGCCGGCGGCGGGAATGATTGAGATTGGATGAATGAGCTGCGGCGGTTGTAGTGATCTGGTGGCGAGTGCAGTAATGATTATAAATTAATCACTGTGGCCGTAGTGTTTCCGATGATGATGATGATTCGATGAACGAATAAAGCACCAGCCCGTGATTATTAATGAATTGGATATATTAACCGTAGCGCAGGGCGAATGAGACGTCAGATGGTTAAACGTTCCGACGTCCGTGTCAACTTATTTTCCTAAGTGCAAAAAACGAAATCGAAGCGTCGCCGATTCGAACGTCCGCGTGGCATTAACCGCCGTTCGATGAAACGTGAGCAAATAAAAAAAAGAAAACGGAACCGGTTGCGACGGACAGAAATGAATATTGCGCAAGGACGTAAAAAAAAATGTTCGCGAAATGTATTAAATATTTTTAGGAGAGCTAATTTTAATTTTGTTCATTCAACGGGAGCACGCTGGCTGGCGAAGCGATGAAGACGACAAAGAGGAGGAGGAGGAAGAGGAGGCGGCGGGAAGGACGACGCTGTCCGCACGTCCGTTCTTCCGAGCTTTTTATTGTCTTGACCTGCAGACAGCAGATAGTGTAATATTAACAGCCAGCACAGAACAAATTAACATATTGATATGAGGGAACTAAGGCGGGCATAAAAAAGGCGCTCAGCCATAACGACGACAACAACAACAACAAAAATATCAGCGGTAGCAACGGCGCAACGATTGAGTGATTGACGACGTGCGTATCGATCACCTACCACAACTACACGTAGTATCGATCACCTACCACAACTACACGTAGTATCGATCACCTACCACAACTACACTTAGTATCGATCACCTACCACAACTACACGTAGTATCGATCACCTACCACAACTACACGTGCACTGATCTCATACCACAACTACGCGTAGTATCGATCACCTACCACAACTACACGTAGTATCGATCACCTACCACAACTACGCGTAGTATCGATCACCTACCACAACTACACGTAGTATCGATCACCTACCACAACTACGCGTAGTATCGATCACCTACCACAACTACGTGTAGTATCGATTACCTACCACAACTACACTTAGTATCGATCACCTACCACAACTACACGTAGTATCGATCACCTACCACAACTACGCGTAGTATCGATCACCTACCACAACTACGCGTAGTATCGATTACCTACCACAACTACACTTAGTATCGATCACCTACCACAACTACGCGTAGTATCGATCACCTACCACAACTACACTTAGTATCGATCACCTACCACAACTACACGTAGTATCGATCACCTACCACAACTACACGTAGTATCGATCACCTACCACAACTACACGTAGTATCGATCACCTACCACAACTACACGTAGTATCGATCTCATACCACAACGACACGGAGTATCGATCACCTACCACAACGACACGGAGTACCGATCTCATACCACGATGACGCACTTACCGTGCCATCGTCTGCACCAATATCTACAGCCCTGAATGCCATTGCCTTCAGAAGAGTTGTAATGTGTCAAATGTTGCTTCCTCATTACAATGCAATTAATGAAGTGTCGATCGTACCACCAGGAGGTCCCCGTATCAGCTGCGTAACTTGTCCTGTTCCAGCCGTTTTACCGACACGGGCATCCCTGGATATGCCGAACAGATACGTTCCCGAAAAGATATCTGCAACAACGGAATTCCGTATATCGAACCCTATTTCCCCCCATCTGTTTCCATTGAATAATTGTAGATGCGTTCCTACGGAGAAAAAAAAACATTCGGGCCTCAAGACGTCGTAAATAATAATACTAATAAAATCATACTTGGGAACGCGGCAAAAACCTTCATTCATCGATAATTGTAGAATAGTACTCAAAGTAAAAAAAAAAATTCGCGCTCATCCACTGCTACGAAATGGACCACGCGCCATCCTGCAGCTCACGGCAATCCCCACTCCTGCCCGACGCTTCCCATCCATCCTGCCAGGATGCCAGAGAGGGCAATCCCCCGGTCCGGGCCCGACCTCGGTGCTTCCACCTCGCCGGGGATTCATCCCACAAATGGCGATGTGACGTTCAGACAGGAGCTGACGGGGCGCCAGAGGAGCGCTGTCCAAAAGTGGGATTCCTGTCCTGTCTCAAACCGGGATTCTTCTCCTGTCTCAAACCGCGATTCCTGTCCTGTCTCACACCGGGATTCCTGTCCTGTCTCACACCGGAATTCCTGTCCTGTCTCACACCGGGATTCCTGTCCTGTCTCACATCGGGATTCCTGTCCTGTCTCACACCGGGATTCTTCTCCTGTCTCAAACCGGGATTCTTCTCCTGTCTCAAACCGGGATTCTTCTCCTGTCTCACACCGGGATTCCTGTCTTGTCTCACACCGGGATTCTTCTCCTGTCTCAAATCGGGATTCCTGTCCTGTCTCAAAGTGCGACGTTTGGTAGCCTTGAACACCCACCAAAATTAGCACGTCTGACTACGTACAGTGTGAAAGATGTTCAACAATCGTACAATCGGTCACCGCCATCAAAACGGCCACTAATCACCACCACCACTACCACGGTCACCGCAATTACTCGGGGGACTCACCGATGGAACTTACAGACCCAAGGTCGCCAAGCGCCACCACCACCACCACCACCAACCACCACCACCACCACCAACCATCACCACCACCAACCATCACCACCACCAACCATCACCACCACCACCACCAACCATCACCACCACCAACCATCACCACCAACCATCACCACCACCACCAACCATCACCACCACCAACCACTACCACCACCAACCTCCACCACCACCACCACCAACCATCACCACCACCAACCATCACCACCACCACCAACCATCACCACCACCACCACCAACCATCACCACCACCACCAACCTCCACCACCACCACCAACCATTACCACCACCACCAAGCACCACCACCACCACCAACCACCACCACCAACCTCCACCACCACCACCAACCATCACCACCACCACCACCAAGCACCACCACCACCACCAACCACCATCACCAAACATCACCACCAACCACCACCACCACCACCGGTGGCGAAGCCGTGGCTGGAGAATTTCCCCGAGGCGACGTTGCAAAGCGTCGGATCGGATCGGAGGCTTCCCGCCGGCAGGTCAAGGAGACAGGCCGGGTTGCTGCTACTGCTCTACTTTCTTTCTTTATTTGTTTGTTGCTGCTGCTGTTGTTGTTTTAAAATCACAACCGACCCACAACAATCGTGTAAACATCTCGCTCGGCCACTGCGGTCGCAGACCGCCGGGCCGTACGAGAATGGGGCCCACGTCCTAAAAGCCACCGGTGTCTCGCTGCTGCTGCTGCTGCTCGCTTGATGGAGAAACAACAAGAACAACAAAACGACACGAAACCCTCTCGTGAAGTCCTCCCACACCCCAGCCCCCCCCCCCTACTTGTCGTGGGCCGGCAGATCTCGGACGATGTCAACGTACGGGTGGAGGGGAAAAAGTCGTCGCGAGAGAGACCGAGAGAGACGGCTAATCGAGAGAGCCGAGACAATTCCTCCCACAGCCCACGTGGTGGCGATGCTCCCCTGAAGCAAAAATGAATCCACGTGCTCCGCGAGTTGGGTTGGGTAGCACCCCCCCCCACACCACCACCACCACACTCCCACGGCCCCCCCCCCCCTCCATGCTCCTTCCCAGGGCACGTCGTAAGAACGGCAAGTGACCTGTATTCCAGACACCTGCACGTAACAGGGGGAGCGGTGGTGTAGTCGCGAGCGCACTCCACTGCCAGTTCGCCCGACCGCCACTTCTAAACTAAACTATTTTTTTTAAAAATGTTTCTACCCGGTAAGGCCTACTACTGAGCTGCTCTAGAGCTCTTACGTTTCCAGTAGCTACCTGGCGATCACACAAATTGACGGCTCAACGAAGTGGCTCGTCATCGTCATCCATCGTCGTGTGGAAATGTATCGCGGCAGCCAAACTCCTCTGAACGCGTGGTGACGTCGATTCTAAAGGCGGAGGGTAAAACCGGGAGGACCCGGAGAAAAATCCACGCGACCACGGGGAGAGAGACGTGGAACACTCCAAAATATACAGCAGCTGCAGGCGTTAGGGTCGGGATCGGACCCACGACCTCCTGTATACCAGGCGAAGGAGTTAACATCTCCTAGCCACCGTGGTGATGATGAGAGAGAGAGACACGCAAACTCCAAATATACAGCAGCAGCAGGCGTCAGGGTCGGGATCGAACCCACGACCTCCTGCACACCAGGCGAGGTAGTTAACATCTCCTAGCCACCATGGCGCTCCCAGCCACGGCACCGACATCCGTAGGGCGAGCGACGTCTCGAACTGGCCCTGGGCCTCCCCCCGTAGGGTTAGGTGGTTTTGGCCTCAAATGAGTACGGTAGTGTGTAAACAATTAGCATGGGGGGGGGGGGGTGAGACAAAGACGGTCAGGCGCGGTGCTGATAAAGGGGCCACCCCATTAATTTGCTGCCCTTAATAGACGCCGCTCGCTATAATAACAACACCTGCTCCAGCAGTCTCTGTGTAGGGCTATCGGCGGGGGGCCGAGATCTTTGTCTCGTACAGCAGAGTCTGTCGTAGCAGCCGTATCCACGGTTTGCACTGCGACCCCGTAGATATTTTCCGAGGCTCCGCATTCAGAACATCCCCAAAGCCGGTATCCCCGCCACCCCCTTCCCGCCCACCGCCTTCTGCGAACGAGTCACTGGGACCGTGCGAAGACAAGATCGACTCCTATAGAGTCGAGCACAGGATCCCGAGGATTAAAATAACTAAACAACACAATTCGCCAGAGCGCATCGCCGGGAGATGCCCAGCGCTTGATTTCTCACGGAATCTTCTTCTTCTTCCCGGGTTGACGTGAAGGGTCGACGGTCCAAGGTGCGTGACCCCGAGCCACGGACCGCAGCGAGGGAGGGGGGGGGGGGCAGACTGGATGGGGCGTCGCTAGCGCGGACTGAGCCTGGCTAGAAATGAAGGCCCTGGAGATGGTAAGAAGAAGAAGTTGGGAAGATGGGAAGACATTTTCGAGACGATTTGTGCCCAGAGAGAGAGAGAAATCGCGGAGGGGATCTCACTCGAATTTGCGAAATCTCTTAAGTCGCCCCAATTGTCCGATGAATGGCCACAGACGAACGTTTCTTTTTCAGAGGGGGACAGATACACACAGATGCCTCCCCCCCCCCACTCGTACAAAACACCAATACACTATCGCGTTACATGCATGCACAAACATTCATATTTGTGCGAGTACCACTAACCCGGGCGCTGTACCCGGGTGCTGTATCCGTGACTCAAAACATACAGTTGCCTTTGTCCATGTCCATTTGTTGACGGTCCGTCAAAAAGTCACGATGAAATGTCTGCGTGTGTGGTGCGTGTTGTGCGCGTAGGGAGCGGTGACGCAGCGGTGAGCACGCTGCGCTACGAACCTGGCGCCCCGAGTTGGAATCCTGCTCGCTGCCAACAGCGGCGACGATCATTTGAGGCGGTCGACTCAGCATCGAACGCGGCACTCGGTCTCGATGTGTAAAACGTCGCCAACTGGGGAGACAAAGGCGGCCGGGCGTGGCGCTGCCCGCCCGGCCTCCTCGTGTGCTGGGCTGGCCCCCATACGTGCTCGCTAGCACCACTTGCCCAAACGGCCTAACGATGCTATACGGGGAATTTTAGTTTTTTTTGTTGTTGCATACGCTTACGGCTTTTATTCATCATCATTATTATTATTGTGTCGGGGGCTGTGTGAATGTTGTGTGCGCGCGCCGCTCGGTGCAACGACTCAGCTCCCTGGCATCGAGGGTTGGAGCCATTTGTGGTGGGAAAAGGGCCAT
The DNA here is from genome assembly GCF_048934315.1 of Petromyzon marinus. Taxonomy (NCBI): domain Eukaryota; kingdom Metazoa; phylum Chordata; class Hyperoartia; order Petromyzontiformes; family Petromyzontidae; genus Petromyzon; species Petromyzon marinus. The sequence goes on from NC_133698.1 coordinate 10,003,432, forward strand.
GGCACGGAGAAAGCCAGACAAAGGTCCTCTTATAAATCTTTTTTTTAGGAGGAGGGGGGGGGGGGAGGAAGAGGGTGGGTGGGGGCGATGTTGGCTGGCAGAGCGAGAGCCCGGGCGAGCATGGCATAGGAAGCATGTGACCATCGCCACGGTGACAGGGTGAGTCAGCAATACGAACACTTTGTGGTACCATGAAAGAGGCACGGGGAGAGAGGGGGAGGGAGGAGAGAGAGAGAGGGGGAGGGAGGGAGGAGAGAGGGAGGGGGGAGGAGAGAGGGAGAGGGAGGGAGAGAGTCCCGTGAATCAGACGGACAGATTGACTGATGGGCAGACACAAGTAATCGAAGGATGGGTATCACTGAGTGATGGGCACGCGCAGAGGGATTGATTGGTAGACAGGCGGACTGACGGATGGAGCGATGGCTGATGCAAAGAGAGAGCAGCCGACGGACGGACAGATGGAAAGAGTGACTGATTGGCGAACGGGCAGACGAATGGGTGGTTGGACAGGCAGACAAACAGACAGGCAGAGGGAAGGACGAGAAAAGTGACTAATGGATGGATAGACTGACTTGATGGACAGACGGACAGATTGAGGTGACAAATGGAGGATAGACTGAGCAGACAGTGAACTGATGTACAATGGTTAGGCAGACATACATGGTGGCTCATGAATAAATAAAGTTACTGGACAATGGTCAGACAAACACACAGGCAAAGATATAAAAAAAAATATGTTAATCGGTTTTACCCAGGCAACAGGCAGACCGAATCTTGGGCGGATAGAGCAACAGGCACTCTTACTTTAACTCAGACACACAGACAGGTCATTACGAAGAATGAATCAAAGACGGCAATAAGATTCACCACTAAGCGGTCGGGATGTCACCATTTGCCACCTGCGCCAGGCTAGGTGCACTCTGAGGCCACTTGGAAGGATCGAAGGCTCGCAGGCACGAGGTCACGGAACAGACCCAGGTGCTCCGGGTTGACTGACTGAGATGTCTGACTGATGCACCACCTGTGCTCCCTACTGTGTCACCTCGCTGTGCTGTAGTCACCCTGCCCCCCATTGTGAGCGGCGTCGGCAACAAGGAAACGTGACGGCCTTCATTCAAGACGCGCGAAGGACGACGATGCTCGACAATCCTCATCGTCCACCCCCCCCCCCTTTCCCCATCCCTTCATCTACACAATGCCAAAAAACCCCATTCTGAAATCGATTTAAAGGCAACAGGGACAGAGAGGAGAACACAAGGAACAGATACAGTGTGGGGCACAGTTTTCTTTTTTAACAAATCCACAAGCTGTACCAACCCAGTCCATTAAGTGAGCCTTCAAAATAGTTTTTAAAACAAGACCAAATCCACGCGGCGAAGACCCCGTCCTGGCACGGCCAGACGTCTCAAGACTCAACGGCATCGAGCGAAAGAAAAACATCCCCCCTCCTGTTGCCTTAACAGACTGTTATGGCAAGGGCTGTTGGCGAGCACCTATGAAGGCCAACACGGCACATACGGGGGTGATGTGGCCAGCAACACGGCCAGAGCCGCCTTTGTCTTCCCAGTGCACCAATAAACTAACCGTAGGGTGAGTCGACCTCGGAGAAAAGATCTCAGGACCGGTTCAGACATTCATCAGCGATGTTGACCGTGTGAGAGAATCGAACTCAGGTCGCCGTGTTTGTAGCGATGTGGCGCTGACCACAGCACCACCGCTCCCCAAACTCACTCACGTCTGATGCTCTCAAGGAGAGAATACCAAACCACACGCGTTCCTCCAGGCGGAGTGACGAGTAACCCAGTGCTAATGCTCACACGATACCACCACCACCACCAACCACCCTCCTTGCCCGTAGTTCCAGTGTTATAGTTTTACCTTCAACAGGTCAAACACATAGCCAGTGAACTCAAGCACGTACACCAAGCTCTTAAGGCTAATGGTTACTCCGACTACACAATCCGCAAAGCTATCACTCCAACCATGATGAAGGACCCTCTTGAGGAACCTTTCAAAACCATCACTTTACCCTACATTGCGGGGATCACAAAAAAGATCTCCAAAATCTTGAATAAACACAAGATCCAGGTCCGATTCAACAAATTACATAAAATCCGTGATCTGGTTCCGTCTGTAAAATATGTGATTCCGGACATATAGTACCCTGGCGTCTACAAACTAAGTTGCCTCTGTGGTAGTAGTTGCATTGGAGAAACCAAACGACACGTCTCGGACCGCATTCGTGAACACAAAGCAGACCTAAAACACGGTAGGACCAACACCTCGGCCGTGGCAGATCACTGTTATAATTCAGTAGGCTCACATGACATTGACTTCTCCAAGACAGAGGTTATTTGCGAACCATCTGGCTACCATGAGAGATTCGTTCATGAGGCTATTCACATATACAAACACAGAGACAATTTCAACCGAGAAGATGGATTCTGGCTTAGCAATCATTGGAAGGATTTGTTAAACCATTTCGGGTCTTAATTGATTGTTCACGCTTACGGTGGCTTTCAGACCGCATCCATTATTTTCGTCTCCCCCTCCTCTTTTCCGAACACAGATGGACTCGTCCATCTGAACAAACTGTCAAATCGCTCTCCGTGGTGCTAACGTTAAAAATAACCGCCACTTTTTTCAATTTTTCTTGCTGTGGTTTTCACACCTGATGATGATTGCTTGTGTTGCAGTCGAAACGTCGTGAGAATTTAATTGTTTTATATTTTTATTATTTTATTGTTTCCCTTCTACGTGACTTTACCGAAAGAACAAAGAATATCATTAATATTGTCGCCGATTCATTTCTTCCCGCTCAGTAATGCCTGGGACGATGCCAGAAGTCTAGGATCGATGTCCTGGTCCCCAAAGACAATGCAGTGAAAGTGCAAGAATACGACGCCACGTCTCCTCCCCACAATTCACGAACGTGTCATGATTTCATTCACGAGTTACAGTGAGGGAAAAAGTATTTGATCCCCTGCTGATTTTGTACGTTTGCCCACTGACAAAGAAATGATCAGTCTATAATTTTAATGGTAGGTTTATTTGAACAGTGAGAGAGAATATCAACAAAAAAATCCAGAAAAAACGCATGTCAAAAATGTTATAAATTGATTTGCATTTTAATGAGCGAAATAAGTATTTGACCCCTCTGCAAAAACATGACTTAGTACTTGGTGGCAAAACCCTTGTTGGCAATCACAGAGGTCAGACGTTTCTTGTAGTTGGCCACCAGGTTTGCACACGTCTCAGGAGGGATTTTGTCCCACTCCTCTTTGCAGATCTTCTCCAGGTCATTAAGGTTTCGAGGCTGACGTTTGGCAACTCGAACCTTCAGCTCCCTCCACAGATTTTCTATGGGATTAAGGTCTGGAGACTGGCTAGCCACTCCAGGACCTTAATGTGCTTCTTCTTGAGCCATTGCTTTGTTGCCTTGGCCGTGTGTTTTGGGTCATCGTCATGCTGGAATACCCACCCACGACCCATTTTCAATGCCCTGGCTGAGGGAAGGAGGTTCTCACCCAAGATTTGACCGTACATGGCCCCGTCCATCGTCCCTTTGATGTGGTGAAGTTGTCCTGTCCCCTTAGCAGAAAAACACCCCCAAAGCATAATGTTTCCACCTCCATGTTTGACGGTGGGGATGGTGTTTTTGGGGTCATAGGCAGCATTCCTCCTCCTCCAAACACGGCGAGTTGAGTTGATGCCAAAGAGCTCCATTTTGGTCTCATCTGACCACAACACTTGCACCCAGTTGTCCTCTGAATCATTCAGATGTTCATTGGAAAACTTCAGACGGGCATGTATATGTGCTTTCTTGAGCAGGGGGACCTTGTGGGCGCTGCAGGATTTCAGTCCTTCACGGCGTAGTGTGTTACCAATTGTTTTCTTGGTGACTATGGTCCCAGCTGCCTTGAGATCATTGACAAGATCCTCCCGTGTAGTTCTGGACTGACTCCTCACCGTTCTCATGATCACTGCAACTCCACGAGGTGAGATCTTGCATGGAGCCCCAGGACGAGGGAGATTGACAGTTCTTTTGTGTTTCTTCCATTTGCGAATAATCGCACCAACTGTTGTCACCTTCTCACCAAGCTGCTTGTCAATGGTCTTGTAGCCCATTCCAGCCTTGTGTAGGTCTACAATCTTGTCCCTGACATCCTTGGAGAGCTCTTTGGTCTTGGCCATGGTGCAGAGTTTGGAATCTGATCGATTGATTGATTGCTTCTGTGGACAGGTGTCTTTTATACAGGTAACAAGCTGAGATTAGGAGCACTCCCTTTAAGAGTGTGCTGCTAATCTCAGCTCGTTACCTGTATAAAAGACACCTGGGAGCCAGAAATCTTTCTGATTGAGAGGGGGTCAAATACTTATTTCCCTCATTAAAATGGCAATCAACTTATAACATTTTTTACATGCATTTTTCTGGATTTTTTGTTGTTGTTATTCTGTCTCTCACTGTTCAAATAAACCTACCATTAAAATTATCGACTGATCATTTCTTTGTCAGTGGGCAAACGTACAAAATCAGCAGGGGATCAAATACTTTTTTCCCTCACTGTATGTTGTTGTCTCGTTTGTATTGTTTTTTTTCCCGCTTTCCGCTGTCTTCTGCTCAAGTAGTGCACATCCTTCTGGCACCAATCAACACACGTACATACGAGCTAAACGATGCTGCTGAGTAAGTGATCAACAACATTGTCACCGGCCATGCTCAATCCCCCGCTGTACGAAGGCGTCCCCAATCCGTCATTTTCCCCCCAGTCGCTCGGATGACGGTGATGATGATAAACAATGAGGATAGCAATAGAATGAAAGGGGAGGCGAATGAATGACGCTACTGTTAGGAGTGGATTCATTACCTGCTTGTGTATTAAAGTGATGAACTTGCAAAGGCAAAAGTTGCTTGCACAAAGATCTCGTGTAGGCTTAACAGACTTTTGGGGCAAGTCCTGTTGACAAGCACCTACGAAGGCTGGAACGGCACACGAGGGGGTGGGTGGCCAACACCACATCCGGCCACCGTTGTCTTTCCAGCGGCGATGTTTACACACCACACCAGGTACTCATTTAAGGCTGAGTCGACCTAGGGGAGGCCCATGACCGGTTCAGATAATCGTCACTGGTTTTGGCCGTGAGCGGGAATCGAACTCGGGTCGTCGGGTTCGTAGCGCAGTGCGCCAACCGCTACACCAACACCAACAACCGCCATTTGCCACTAAGTGGCAGTGACATCACCACGATGCTTGTGCCAGGCTATGTGCACCTTGAGGCCACGTGAAGTGTCGAACGCCCACTGCTAGCAGGAGGTCACAGGACATACCCAGGTGCCATGGATCGACCGACTGAGATGACTGGCTGATGCACCACCTGTGCCCCCTACTGTGCCAACTTGCTGTGCTTTCGCCACGCGGCGCTCCGCTCATTGTTGTGAGCGTCACTCCCTCTGCCCTCCGTTGTTGTTAGAGGGCGACTGCCTCCAACTGCCCAGTAGCATCCCTCACGAGCCTCCTCCACAGAGGTCGATCTTGACACCGCTGGTACCAGTCATTGGCAAGTCCACTCAGCTCCACGTCCTCCTGTACCACATCACTCCATCTCTTCTCTGGCTCGTGCCGCGTCTGTTTAGCCCCCTCGATCCGGCCGAACAAAAGCTGGTTAGGCATGCGGTGGCTGGGCATGCGGGCTACATGTCCCAGCCAACGCAGCCTTGCCTGCCGGAGGAGCTCACCGATGGGATTTTGTCCAGATTTTTCAAGGATTTGTTAGCTCCTCACACAATCCAGCCTGGTTAAACTCAGGATGGATCGTAGGCAGGCCAGCCTAAATCTTTCTAACTGGCGAAGATGTTCCATTAGGGGGGTCCACGTTTCGCAAGCGTAGAGAAGGGAGGGAATGATTGTGGTCATGCGGAGCGACAGACCACGTAGCTTCCACACAGCATTACACAACCAATGAAAAGATAATGCCGCTCGACTGATTCGGAGTGAGACCTCTGCTGTTAAACCGGAGCTGGCCATGAGCACACTGCCCAGGTATGGGAAACTCTCCACACTCTCCACAACTGCCTATCACCAATTTGGAGTTGTGGGGGTGGAGTGTCCGATGGTACAAAATACCCAGGCAGGTGCTTCGTTTTGGTGGGGCTGATGGTAAGGCCCCACCTCTTAGTGGCAAGCTCCAGTTTCAGCACCAACGCCTCCAACTCCTCCTCTGAGTGAGCAGCAATTATCAGATCATCGGCATACATAACATGGTTGAGCAAGAGGGAGCCATCCCTTGACCGCACCCGGCCTTCGATCAGCCTCCCATTGTATCTGTACCAGATGGAAATTCCTCCAGTACAGCTATTGCAGGCTTCACGAACTAAGTGGTCAAAATAGATATTAAATAATGTGGGAGCAAGAGGACATCCCTGTCGCACCCTAAGGTGTATAGGGAATGGCTCGGACTCCCGGCCACGTAGTTTTACCTGGGCCCGCTTACCATCATGAAGGTCCTTAATGATCGTGAGCAGAGGGTCAGGGACTCTGAAAGCACGAAGAACAACCCAGAGCCCAGGCCTTTTGATGGTATCATAGGCCTTGACCAGTTCAATGAAGCAGAGATGTAGGTCTTGTTGGAATTCCCTATACCTCTGCTGTAGCAGACGGATAGAAAATATGGCATCTGTGCAGGACCGCCCTTTCCTGAAATCGCATTGGGGCTCCGCAAGCCTCTCCTCAGCGTATCTAACAAGGCGATGTGGAATAATCTTTGCCAGAACCTTTCCCGGCACACTGAAGAGTGAGATGCCCCTGTAGTTGTTACAGTCCGTGCGGTCCCCCTTCTTAAAGAGGGGGACCACCAGGGCATCCTTCCAATCCTGCGGAACCCGTCCAGTGGTCCAGACTGTTGTTATGATGTCATGTAGGGCAGTCTGTGCACAATCGCCACCTTCCCTCAGCATTTCGCTTGGGAGATCATCTCTGCCTGGTGCCTTTCCTGGTCTCAGACTCTGGATTGCCTTCATTACTTCCTCAACAGATGGCACCACAGCCAGCCACTCACAGGGGGTGACTTCTTCCAGGACCCCATTCAAACCCTTAAACGCATGGTCTCAGCTAGCTGATGAAAGTTGCAAGCAAGAAGTTAATCATCGCTTGCGGCTGGGGTTGGCATCGTCCCCCACTCCTCCTGATGTCAAGGGGAAATGGGCGAGGTTTAGGACTGTGGCTCATGCAGCTGCAATGGCTGCTTTGGGTACACGGTTCAGAGCTCCCCAGATACCCTGACTGACAGAGGAGGTGTTCAAGCTGGCTGAGAAAAAGCGACAGGCCCACTCTCATCGGCTATAGCATCCCACGTCGGAGAATGAGGAGGCTTAACTGCTACACCACCGCTCCACACACACACACCCTGCCACACACACACACATATGCATACACTCGCTCACTCACACATCACCCAAGAAGTGACAAAAGGGAATGGCTCAAAATAGAATAAAATTCACACCGTAATTACTTTATGAAGGTCCAGAGAGGGTAGACTTATATTGCACACACACAAAGACAAATATCCCCTGTATAGCCTTTAACAGGCTGTTGGGGAAAGTACTGTTAGTGAGCAGCACCTATGAAGGTTAGCAAGGGGCATGCATACTCACACACGCACACATACATTATGCAGCAATCTAAATGTACCACAGGTGCTATAGGCTACGGCGTTAATAGCACGATGCCCCAAACGATGATGATCATGACGATGATAATTCTGGCCACAACAATGATAACAATCACAATGAGGATGGTGGGGGTGGTGCCTTCATAGAGTGCTCGCTAACAGCACTTGCCTCAATAGTCTGTTGAGGCTACGCGGGGGATCTTTGTCTCTGGTAAAGTCACTATACCCCGAGAAGCCTCACTGAGTTTCAAAACTCTATTCCCAGGAGGGGCAACATTCAGATGTTTGGCCAATTACACTTTTGTTATGTACGTTGAAATTATTTCCCACCGTACGTAGCCAACCGTGCCAATTGGAGGTGTGGGGGAAGGACAACAAACGAAGCACTAAAAGCAGTTCTAAAGAAATGAGTTCTAAATGAAGGAGCGTTTTGGGTTCGTGTGTTAGGAAGGAGGCAACCCAGAGGAAAACGCACTACGCGTATGAAGCGACGGTACCGCTTTAAGGTGCGACACATGAAGGGCCCCACGAAGCCACTTGCCGCACTGCCACCACCACGACCACCACCACGACCACCACCACGACCACCACCACCACGACCACCACCACCACGACCACCACCACGACCACCACCACGGCCACCACCACGGCCACCACCACGACCACCACCACGACCACCACCACGACCACTACCACGGCCACCACCACGGCCACCACCACGGTCACCACCACGGCCACCACCACGGCCACCACCACGGCCACCACCACGGCCACCACCACGACCACCACCACGACCACCAGGGCTCCGGAGAGTTTTGGGATTAACAAACCTCCACGTGGTCCACCAATCACCGTCTCCAAAGTTTCGAACAACAACTTCAAATTCAAAAGGCGCGAACCAAACCGTCGTCTGAACACATCCCCGTTGTCACATTGTTGGGGCGCTGGTGACACAGGCCAGCGGTAAAGCAGCCAATTTTTTTTATTTCTTCATCACATTGATAGTGGCAAAAAAAACAACGTCCCGCAGATGTAACCGCTCAACCCGAGCTATTAACACTGTGGTACTTGGCGCTGTCCGCCTTGCGGCGTTGTTCACAGGGTCAAACCGCCTGGTTGGTGAGACGAGGCCACAAAGAAGGCCTCAGTCTCTGGTGCAGGCCAATCGGTTTCAAAGACAATGAGCGCATTATTATCGGAGCGTCTTTGCGTTCACGCTTCGCCACAAGCTACGTGCGGTGAATGCGCACTTGATGCCTTGCGATAGGTGCGCGTATCCTTTTCGGGCGTTTGAGCATCTTAACACACCACCTGTTTTATTCACTGGCAGAAAGGGGTAAAGCCTATTCTCATTTCTTCACCAGCGGTGGCGCGCCGTACGCCGCTCGTTGTTTCAGAGGTTCACGGTTCAAGTCTAGCGGCCGCCCCGGTCAATATGGCTGCGCGGGTACTCATCGTCAAGATTCCCGCGACGGTATTCGCAATAGTAGGGTCTATCGTGTGCCCGCGTCATGGTCCAAGTTTGCCAAATATGTACATATCGTTTTATTACATGCATATTACTCGATCGGAATATGGGATGGAAATCGTCGCTCCCTGCCGCTAAAACTTTCTCCTGAGTAAACAAGCGTATTAAAACATCATGTAATCTCGCCATCTTCTATCGCCATCTCTCACCTCTATGCCACCTGCATCAGCCTTGTCTCGAGAATACATCTCTGTCATCTCCCCACGAGTTTATAAATTGTAATACACTGCCCCCCCTCCCCCCCACCCCACCACTCACCAAATAATATATTGCTTGGAACCCCCCAAGGGGGGTAGAGCGGTTTGGCACAGCGGTTAGCGCACTGCGCTATCAACCCGATGACCCGAGTTCGATTCCCGACCACGGCTAACAACACCGGTGAGAAACGCGTTCGGTTCGGCACCCTCTCCTCGAGAGCGTGCGACGTGAGTGTGGTGAGCGGTGGCGCAGCGGTTAGGCAATGCGCTACGAACCCAACGACCCGAGTTCGATTCCCGACCACGGCCAACATCGGTGGCGAATATCCAAACCGGTCCTGGGTCACCTCCCTCCACCAACCCCGCACTGAACCAACACGGCGCTGTACAGTCCCGCAACCACCTATGATCCACACGGCACGGGGAGGCTTTCATCCAGCAGTGGATTAACCATGGGACTGTACGCGCTCACCAATAACGAATACAGGTTAAGCCACAGCCCTCGCCTCTCTCTGGGGCCGGGCGTATGAATTGTCCCTTGCTGTTCGGGACACAGGGCGTCCTTGCCCAGCACAAACATCTCCCGCCCTGACTTCATCCGTGCGACGTTAACAACGCCGCCTCCCTCGGAGACACGACGATGGGTGACGACGATCGAACGAGAGCTGGCAAGCGTGGCGAGACAAAATGAAGGCTTTCATCCAGCAGTGGATGAGTGATGGTGCCGCACGATGTTATTATGTGGCGCTGCGGCGGCGAGATGTTAACTACCTCGCCTGGTATACAGGAGGTCGTGGGTGTGATCCCGACCTTGACGCCTGCTGCTGTATATTTGGAGTTTGCGTGTCTCTCTCTCTCATCATCATCATCACGGTGGCTAGGAGATGTTAATTACCTCGCCTGGTATGCACGAGGTCGTGGGTGTGATCCCGACCTTGACGCCTGCTGCTGTATATTTGGAGTTTGCGTGTCTCTCTCTCTCATCATCATCATCACGGTGGCTAGGAGATGTTAATTACCTCGCCTGGTATGCAGGAGGTCGTGGGTGTGATCCCGACCTTGACGCCTGCTGCTGTATATTTGGAGTTTGCGGTGTCTCTCTCTCTCATCATCATCACGGTGGCTAGATGTTAACTACATCGCCTGGTATGCAGGAGGTCGTGGGTGTGATCCCGACCCTGACGCCTGCTGCTGTATATTTGGAGATTGCGGTGTCTCTTTCCCCGTGGTCGCGTGGACTTTTCTCCGGGTCCTCCGGTTTTCCCCTCCACATGTAGAATCAACGTCACGCGTTTAACGGTATTTCGCTGCCGCTATAAATTTCCACGCGATGATGAGCCACTTCGTTGGGCCATCATTTGTTATAGCTGGGTCCTTTCTAAAAAAGATCTATGTAGCTCACGTTGGGCCTGACCTAGTAACTAAAAAAAAACGTTTTTTAAAATCTATTATAGGATCTAACACCCCCCCACCTTCCCCTTTCTCCCCTCCACCCACGCCCAGCTCGACGAGCCTCCCACTCCACGGTGGTGAGAGAGCCGGGCATCGAAGGCCCAAGTCTGCTCGGGGCTCCGACGCCCGGTGAACTCTGCTCCCTCGCTGTAAAATATAAAAAAACAGCGTCACGGACGGTTATAAAACCGGCGAGCGGCACACGCCCTGGCCGTTAAATATTAGATCAGACGTGTGGCATTGGGTGGAGATACGGTGCCGGAACTCTCCGCCTTTGTTTCTCGAATGCCTCGGCAGAGTAAAAGTTTCGTGACGTCGACTCGGCGTCGCGGAATCAATGAGCCTCGCTTGCAATGATTTACGCGGCCATGTCGAAATTGGTCAGCATTGTTGGCATCGTCGTCATCGTTATTATCATAATCATCATTCTCATGACCACCACCGCAATCATCATTATTCTTCGACTACTAATCAGAATAATCATTATCATCGCCATCACCGTCATCATCTTTACAAACATCACCACCATAACAATTATCATCATCACCACCACTATCACCACATTCATCACCATTATCCGACTACTAAAGTACCCATCACTGATCCACTCCCGTAAGGATATCTGTCACGGGTATTTTTTGTTTAAACATCTACGTTACAGCAGATGGGCGTGCTTCGCTAATGATCATTCTCTCTTAGACATGGCCTGGGCTGAACTGTGATGGGAGTCGAACCTTGACCTTGGTGCACGGCGGCGCAGTACTAAGCGCACGAACACTGGGCCAGAGAACTCCGTGTCTCCATCGAAAAATTCCACTCCCGCTTCTCGTTTGGAATCTCTTGCTCGATAGCTGGGCGGATCGCTGCATCGCGAGAGATGGCGATGGCAGCGGATAGACCATGGCCGACGACGGATAGCCGACACGCGGACGAACCACTTTTGTTTTGTAAGAGGATGAAAGAGCGCCGTGTGATGGTTGGGTCTGAGAGGCCAATCATCCGTTTCCTGCTTCCGTGCACCAATGTGTCCATTGGTAGGCGGTCAATGTGAATGTGTTTTTTTAACTAATTACTTAATTGGTGGTACGGGCCAATTAAATATATATTTTCAAGGTGTTGCTTGAAAAGTAGACTACTGGTCTCAATGGGCTCTCACCCGGTTATAAATAAAGGACATCTAAAAATGAATTTGGAGGTGGCCGGGTGGCTCAGAGATCAGAGCACCGAGTTAAAACTCAACTTTGCGTTCGTCCGTTCGCTCGTTTCTCAGTCCGCTTGGCTTGGTGAGGGTCGCGGCGGCAGCAGGTTGAGTAGGGCGGTCCACACCTCCCTTTCTCTGGCGACAGACTCTAGCTCTGCATTACCATACACTACACTATACACTACTATACACTACACTACTATACACTACACTCCTATACACTACACTACTGTACACTATACACTACACGACTATACACTGCACTACTATACACTACTATACACTACTATACACTACACTACTATCCACTATACACTACACTCCTATACACTACACTACTGTACACTATACACTACACGACTATACACTGCACTACTAGACACTACACTACTATACACTATACACTACACTCCTTTACACTACACTACTGTACACTATACACTACACGACTATACACTGCACTACTATACACTACAATACACTATACACTACTTTACGCTATACACTACTACAGTGAGGGAAAAAAGTATTTGATCCCCTGCTGATTTTGTACGTTTGCCCACTGACAAATAAATGATCAGTCTATAATTTTAATGGTAGGTTTATTTGAACAGTGAGAGACAGAATAACAACAACAAAATCCAGAAAAACGCAGGTCAAAAATGTTATAAATTGATTTGCATTTTAATGAGGGAAATAAGTATTTGACCCCTCTGCAAAACATGACTTAGTACTTGGTGGCAAACCCCTTGTTGGCAATCACATAGTTCAGACGTTTCTTGTAGTTGGAAATCAGGTTTGCACACGTCTCAGGAGGGATTTTGTCCCACTCCTCTTTGCAGATCTTCTCCAGGTCATTAAGGTTTCGAGGCTGACGTTTGGCAACTCGAACCTTCAGCTCCCTCCACAGATTTTCTATGGAATTAAGGTCTGGAGACTGGCTTGCCACTCCAGGACCTTAATGTGCTTCTTCTTGAGCCACTCCTTTGTTGCCTTGGCCGTGTGTTTTGGGTCATTGTCATGCTGGAATACCCATCCACGACCCATTTTCAATGCCCTGGCTGAGGGAAGGAGGTTCTCACCCAAGATTTGACGGTACATGGCCCCGTCCATCGTCCCTTTGATGCGGTGAAGTTGTCCTGTCCCCTGAGCAGAAAAACACCCCCAAAGCATAATGTTTCCACCTCCATGTTTGACGGTGGGGATGGTGTTCTTGGGGTCATAGGCAGCATTCCCCCTCCTCCAAACACAGCGAGTTGAGTTGATGCCAAAGAGCTCCATTTTGGTCTCATCTGACCACAACACTTTCACCCAGTTGTCCTCTGAATCGTTCAGATGTTCATTGGCAAACTTCAGACGGGCATGTATATGTGCTTTCTTGAGCAGGGGGACCTTGGGGGCGCTGCAGGATTTCAGTCCTTCACGGCGTAGTGTGTTACTAATTGTTTTCTTCATGACTATGGTCCCAGCTGCCTTGAGATCATTGACAAGATCCTCCCGTGTAGTTCTGGGCTGATTCCTCACCGTTCTCATGATCATTGCAACTGCACGAAGTGAGATCTTGCATGGAGCCCCAGGCCGAGGGAGATTGACAGTTCTTTTGTGTATCTTCCATTTGCGAATAATCACAGCAACTGTTGTCACCTTCTCACCAAGCTGCTTGGCAATGGTCTTGTAGCCCATTCCAGCCTTGTGTAGGTCTACAATCTTGTCCCTGACATCCTTGGAGAGCTCTTTGGTCTTGGCCATGGTGGAGAGTTTGGAATCTAATTGATTGATTGCTTCTGTGGACAGGTGTCTTTTATACAGGTAACAAGCTGAGATTAGGAGCACTCCCTTTAAGAGTGTGCTCCTAATCTCAGCTCGTTACCTGTATAAAAGACACCTGGGAGCCAGAAATCTTTCTGATTGAGAGGGGGTCAAATACTTATTTCTCTCATTAAAAAGCAAATCAATTTATAATATTTTTGACATGCGTTTTAATGGAATTTGTTGCTGTTATTCTGTCTCTCACTGTTCAAATAAACCTACCATTAAAATTATAGACTGATCATTTCTTTGTCAGTGGGCAAACGTACAAAATCAGCAGGGGATCAAATACTTTTTTCCCTCACTGTATACACTAATATACACTACACTACTATACACAGACTCTTCCTGGAGAATTCCCAGGCATTCCCAGGCCAGCCAAGCGACATCGTCCCACCGCCAGCAGCGTGTCCTGGACCAGCCCCAGGATCTTCGGCCAGTGGGACGTTGCTGCTGCCCGGTAGAGTTCCAGAGGGAGGTTGACGGGTGCCCGAACCACCTCAACTGGCTCCTCTCGAGCTGGAGGAGCAGCGGCTCGACTCTGAGGCTCTAAAACTAAACTATAAACTTTTATTATATTTTACCAGGTAAGGGCCCACTGAGCTACATAGATATTTTTCAAAAGCGACCTGGCAATCACAAATGACAGCTCAAGGAAGTGGCTCGTCATCATGCGGACAGTTATAGCAGCCAAATAACTCTGCAAAGGAGTGGCGTTGATTCGAAATGTGGAGGAAAAAAACGGAGGACGTGGAGAAAAATCCACGTGACCACGGGGAGAGAGAGAGACACGCAAACTCCAAATTTGCAGGCGTCAGGGTCGGGATCTAACCCCACGAATTCCTGTATACCAGGCGAAGTAGTTAACATCTCAGAGCCACCGTGGCACCGCTGAGGTTTGAATCCGGGTTTCAGCCATTGTCTGCGATCGAACAGGTGAATTGAATTGATGATCTTGGCGCGGCCACCAACAACCGCACAACAACCCCCCCCCCCCACCCCGGCCTGTGAAATTAAATTTGCTTCTGCACTTAATTCGAGCAAAAATTCCAGCGCTGAGAATTAGCGATAGCGACTTGACTGGCGTGCGACAACCCCATCACCTCTCCAAGGCAGTTCCGGTGTGCAAAACCGCTACGCCGTGGTCGCATCCCAATAACATTTAACGCGAGTGGAGGAAAATGCAAATAGTATTTTCACAGGTCCTAACCCAGTCGACTCAAAGGGCACCGACGTGACCGTTTGTCATACATGTGGGTTTTAGACACGTGACAGCTGCAGCAGGGCCCCCACCTTCACCCTCTCCCCACTGACACCACCGCGACCCCATCTCCCCCATGTCACCCCCCCCCCATCAACCCGCCACGACCCCCTTGGTTCACACGGGGTTACAGCGATAAGAATGACTGTGCAACAGCAGAGCCGCTAATAAATAATGGGAGCGACTAAATTGTCGGGATGAAATTTTTTTTTACCCGAGAGCGCCACGGCCCCCGAGTCGCTCTCGCTCGTCCCACACTCGTCCCACACTCGTCCCACACTCGTCCCACACTCGTCCCACTCTCGTCCCACGCTCGTCCATCCGCCAAGACGACGTCGTAAAAGCAAACCCCTAAAGAAGAACGTCGCTTCCGCCCGCCCGCCCGTCCGTCCCCGCCGCCCCCTTAAAGATTTACGCTATTGTCCTATCGGAGTCGATCAGCGAGACGGAGCCTCCACTGGCAACGCTCACAGGGCAGTGTCATCGTCGTTATCATCGTCGTTATCATCGTCGTCGTCACCCCACGTGTTCGGCAATAGCCAGCACCCCCCTCCCGCCCGCCCCCGTAAGCGGATATCACAGAGCCACTACTTCTTTTCTATCGTGTGTTTGCATTGTCTGTTGTTGTAACGTTCTGGCCTGCCCCCGACACAGGACATCTGTGAACAAAAGAGCTTAATAGCTAATCGGATTTCTTAAAATACATTTTCTAATTATTTTGAAGATTTTCTTCAAGGGGACCTCTGGTTGATTTCCCACCCGCTCTGCCTTCAGAGACTGGCCGTTCAAGAGGTGCGTGTCATTGGAACTGATTGATTTTAAATTCTCAAGAGATGGGACGACTTCAGCCACATGCAGCACGGAACCAAATTTAAAGCGTCGTAGTGATTTTTATTTTTTGCGCAGTGATCGGTCAGCAGGGTTGCAAACTCGGTTCAACCACGGGTGGCGGCTAAAACCCGGATTTGAACCCAGGGTCTCAGCTGTATCCAGCTCAGTACCCTGACCTCTGACCTCTGAGCCACCGGACCACTGCTTCATAAAAGCAACCTGAGGTCAACCAGGGGTGGTAAATTGATGAGAATCTGTCCAGGGACACCGCATATCTCACCCAAGGACAAGACACGATGTTTACATACTCGCGGCTGGCCGAACAGGCAAGATACAGGGTGGCCCAAAACTCAGGACATATAGGATTATTTCATTCATTTTAACAACCAAAAAAACATGTTTAGAAGTTTAGTTTATTAAATTCTTGCCGTGCCACCCGAACACAGACGCCAATTCCCAGACTGGTCTAAGCCCAGGCAGGTGGCCACCCGAGTGGAACTCCACGTGGGCCTAAAAATTATTTAAACTGTTCAAACTGTAAACTCTTTAAACTGTAAACTCTTTAAACTGTAAACTCTTTAAACGATAAACTATTCAAACTATTAACTCGTTAAACTATGAACTGATTCTTTAAACTGTAAACTCTTTAAACGATAGACTATTCAAACTATTAACTCGTTAAACTATGAACTGATTCAACTATACACTCTTTAAACTAAAAACTGTTGAAACTAAAAACTTGTTAAACTATAACCTGTTTAAACTATAAACTCTTTAAACTATAAACTCATTAAACTATGAACTGTTTAAGCTATAAACTATTTAAGCTAAAACCTGTTTAAACTATAAATTGTTTAGACTATAAACTGTTTAAACTATAAACTATTTAAACTATAAACGGTTTAAACTATAAACTATTTAAACTATAAACTCTTTAAACTAGAAACTATTTAAACTATAAACTCTTTAAACTATAAACTGTTTAAACTACAAACTATTCAAACTATAAACTATTTAAACTATAAACTCTTTAAACTAGAAACTATTTAAACTATAAACTCTTTAAACTATAAACTGTTTAAACTAGAAACTATTCAAACTATAAACTATTTAAACGATGAACATTTTTATTTATTTTACGAGGCAAGGACCACTGTTATATAAAGCTTTTCTTTCAAAGCTACCTGGCCACCACAAATAACGGCTCAATGAAGTGGCTTATCGCGTAGAAATGTAGAGCGGGCCAAAAAAACTCTAAATACTCATGGGTGGAGGGGGCCCAGACGCTGGGATACAAAGTGGGATGGCGGTGGGGGGGGGCGCGCGAAGAGGAATTGGACACAGAGGTGGCCGCGGGGTGGGGGGGGGGGTTCAATTCTCCTTTGCCGCAGGGCCCATGCCAACCGCGCCATGCCACTGGGTAGCGGGTTTTCAGGGCAGCGTACCGACCGCTGTGCCACCACTCCCCACGCACCGGTACCAGAGGCCAGCAGTGCACCAAGCAGCACTGACGCCCCACGATTCCGTTTCTGCACTACGCGGGGACTTTTGACCGCCCAAAAGGCAAAGAGGACTGCGGTTTGTATTTTGAAACGTGTAATATATATACATGTTTAAGGGCATCTATTTACGATTATCGTCATAAACATTTCAACTGCGTTACATGTTGTATCCCCTCCCCCCCGCCGCCCCTCCCTCTTAATTTAAAACAAAAGCGTTGCTCTTTGTCCAACTCAAGATTTTTCAGCAAGGGAATGAAGTTCACTCATTCTGGCAGTCAACGGGCACAAGTACATACAAAGTTCCTCCCGTGTGGCCTTTAACAGTCTGTTGGGGCAAGTGCTGTTAGTGTGTAGCACCTGTGAAGGCGGCTACGCCACATGAAGGGGGCCGATGGCCAGCAGCACACCAGGCCACCACCTTTATTACCTCTCAGCGCTGATATTTACACTCCGCGCCGGCTGCTCACTTCAGCCTGAGTTGACCTAGGGGAGGACCAGTTCATACAATGGCGAATGATGTTGGCCGTTCGTAGCGCAGCATGCTAACTGCTACACTACCACTCCCCACACACATAAAGACAAAGATTCCCTTGTATAGCCTTAACACACTGAAGTCCGGCACGGTACACGAGGGGGTGGGTGGCCAGCACCACGCCCGACCACCGTTGTCTCCACAGTGGCGATGTTTCCACATCGCACCAGGCACTCATTTGACCTAGGGGAGGCCCACGACCGGTTCAAATAATCATCACTGGTGTTGGCCATGAGCGGGAATCGAACTGGGGTCGCCGGGCTCGTAATCGCAGCACGCTAAACGCTGAAGTTCCACTCCCCACGCACACACACCCACGCACACACACATAACTGCCGTCCCGGCTATAGCGAAGGACCAAAAAACCCACTGGGAGAAGGGGAGGGCCAAACACCCAAAGCTTGAACCCAACTCTTATATCACAATCGTGGGACCTGGGCAGGCCAAGGGAAGTCATGTTGGTCGTCCCTTGGCTGAAAGCAGTGGCGCTAATAAAAGACACAAGCTCAATGTAAACCACCGCTCACAGCACCACCACTAGCTGGGCATGCGAACAGGCCCCACCACTCTGCCGCCCCCCCCCCCCCCAACTACCTGCCCCCACCCCCTCCCCTCCTCAGTGACTCGTAGAGCCAGTGCCAGATTCCCCTTTTTCCACTGCATGTGCAGGCCACGTGGTCAGCACCACACGCAACGGAATACATACATTGCACGACGATGAAACAAAAAAAAATGAACGGTTCAAATAAATGGACCTGACCCCGCTTGGCCCCCAGGCCAAATGCAGATAGATCTTTTGCGTGGCCAGAGTTTGATTGTTTGTTTTTGGCACGACTTGGCAAATAGCCGGAGGAGGAAAGCACAAAAGAAACGCCCTTATTGAGAGTGCCCTCGCCTCCTCCACGCTGGCTCGGCTCGGATGTGCTAGTGTAAAAGGGCGCCGCGGTAGCTTGGAGATGTTAACTACCTCGCCTGGTGTACAGGAGGTCGTGGGTTCGATCCCGACCCCGACGCCTGCCGCCGTATATGTGGAGTTTGCGGTGTCTCTCTCTCTCTCTCCCCGTGGTCGCGTGGATTTTTTTCCGGGTCTTCCGGTTTTTCCCTCCACATTTAGATTCAACGTCACGCGTTTAGAGTATTTGGCTGCTCTAAATTTCTCACATGATGACGATGAGCCACTTTGTTGAAGCTATCCTTTGTGGCCAGGTCGCTTCAGTGGACCTCACCCGGTTAAAATAAAAATGTTTAATAGTTTTTAGAAGGGAATTCATTCGTGGCCAAACCGCGGCTCACGAGGGGCATGTGGCTGAACCTGGGCAGCCAGACACTGGTGTCTCTCTATGTAGGCATGTTATGTTTAACTTCTTTCGTTGTAACTCGACTTGGAGTGGGACGAGCCCGCGGACGTGGAGAGAGAGTGAGAGAGGCCTGGGTCACTCGCTGCTGGCAGCGGAGCTCAGACGCGAGAACTCCCCTGGGCGCTCCCGCAGAGCCCGAAATCAACCAACCCGCCCCCATCCCCGACAGCGAAGTGGCCGTGTGACCACCCCACGTGACCACCACCCTACGTGACCACCATCCCACGGCTCTTGGTCACGCGGAGGCTTTGGTTTGTGGCTCGTAAAGTCAGGAGGTTAGGCCATCAATGTGATCATCACCGTCGTCGTCATTGATGGATTGATCACGATGACAGCGCGTAACCACCGTATAATAGTCGGCATCATAATCAGCAGCCATTAGCAATCCACTGCTGAATGAAGGCCGCTTTCTCCCCCCCCCACCCCCACTCCCACCACCCCCCCCCCCACTCATGATCCTGCGACGTAACAATCCAGCCCAGCGGCCGGAAACACGAGCGGACTTCATCGCTCCCATCTCCTCGGCGGACGCGCCGTGTCCCCCTCTCTCCCTCGGCTGCCGCCTCTCCCGTCATTAAGATTCTTCCCCGGGGGTCACCGTCCCCGGGGGGGGGGGGAGGGGAGGGGGGGGGGTCGAGGTTTGTTACGAAAAACTTTGCTCGGCAGGACGTGGAGCGGG
Source organism: Petromyzon marinus (assembly GCF_048934315.1). NCBI lineage: Eukaryota > Metazoa > Chordata > Hyperoartia > Petromyzontiformes > Petromyzontidae > Petromyzon > Petromyzon marinus. Next base: position 10,023,450 of record NC_133698.1, read on the forward strand.
CGGCGACGCACGGCTGAGCCGCGGCCGTCGCACGCTGGCGTCGGCGGGGACTCGTCCTGGGCGAGAGCGGCCAGTAAACTACGGTGTCGACGGTGTGCGAAAAGTCCATGCTTGGACTTCTTTCGCACCGTACGTAGCCAACCGTGGTAATCGGAGGTGCGGGGCATGGGGGGGGGGGGCGGGACTAGGATAAGAAACTAAACACAAAAAAGCAGTTCTAAAGAACATTATGAGACCTCCTTTGCCAGAAACAAGATATAGGAATAGGTTTTACCCTTTTTGCAAACATGATGCCTTGAATAAAGGTGTCAGTTTTTGTGCCAGTTAAAAGGGTAAAACCTATTCCTATACCCAGTTCTAAAGAAATCTGCTTCAATCGACATTTAAAAGTGGCATAGCTCCCAGTGGCTTCCTATTATCGGAAGGAAGAGCGTTCCAGACGGCCGCAGCAGAAGCAGCGCATCGGAAAGGGCCGCGTGATGCGGTGACCGCCGTCTTTGTCCGACGGCCAGCCAAACGCCGCTGCTGCTGCGAGGATGATCGGAGTTCACGTGATGACGGTTTCCGCTCCTTGACGAGATCGGCAGAGGTAGCGAGGTTCATTTTTTGGCAAGCCCTTTGCGTGCATTGGCACACGCCCATGACCTTTGACCTAGGTCACGAACACCATGACCACGTTCATACCGTGGCGGACGAGCTTACATTTTAAACTCGCTGCTCGTTTGAGCAATTATTGCAGTTGGGAGCAGTTGGGGGTTTAGTTTTGTAAGAAAATATATAATAAATATTCCAGGCAGGCGGGGAACCTGTAGCTAAATCCCTGCGTAAGGGGGAGGGGGAGGAATCCTTAAACGGTGAAATTTCCTGGGATAAAAGGGGAATGACAACGACGCGAAAGAATAGGAGAAGCAGAAGAGTGGAGAGAGGCGAGAGAAACGCAGGAAATAGTTTGAGGGTAGAGAGAGAAAACAAAATAAAGGGAGAGAGAGAGAGAGAAAAGGCAGAATGTAAAGAGACGAGAGAGAGCGGAAGAGAGCAACAGGCTTGGAAGAAGCGAGCGAAAGAGCTGGAGAGGAGAGTGAACTGAGAGAAAGGGGGGAAGAGAGCGGGAGAGAGATACACACAGAGAGAGAGCCAGAGAAAGGGAAGATAGAGAGGGGGTGAGCGAGATAACGGATAAAAAAACCTAGAGACAGGAGAGAGAGCAAGAGTGAGAGAGAGCGAGCGAGCACTCCAGAGAAAGAGGAAAGAGAGAGAGAGAAACAAGATAGAGAGGGCAGAGAGAAATCTAAGAGGAGAGAGATAGGGGGGGGGGGAGTGCAATGGAGGGGGGGAGAATGCAAGGGGGAAGGCAGGGGAGAGTGAATGCAGAGAAAGGGGTAGAGGGATGAGAGAGAGAGTAGTGAGAATGAGAAATAAAAGAGGAGAGAGAGAGGGAGGTGGGGGGGAAGTGCAATTGAGAGTGAGAATGTGAAAACTAGAGGAGAGGAGAGAGAATGCACACGGGGGGGGGGGGGGGAGCGGTTCTGCGACAAAGCGGAGACTGAAACCCACAGCCTGGGCCCATCCCAAACTGTACAGGGCCTGGCGGCTGCCCGTGCCAACACTGCACAGAGCCACGCTGCCAGCATCCAACTCCCTCCCTGCAGCCTCTCCACCCTGCAGCCTCTCCACCAGGGCCCTCTCCACCCTCTCCACCCTGCACCCTTTGTATGTATGTCTGTTGAACTTCTTTTGCACCGTACGTAGCCGAGCGTGCTAATCGGAGGCGCGGGAGAAGAACAAACGAAACACACGAAAAAGCAGTGGTAAAAGAAATGAGTTCTCAATCTAGAAAACGACCCTGCACCCTCTCGACCCTGCACCCTGCACCCTCTCCATCCTCCACCCTCTCCATCCTCCACCCTGCACCATCTCCATCCTCCACCCTGCATCCTCTCCACCATGCACCCTCTCCATCCTCCACCCTGCACCCTCTCCATCCTCCACCCTGCACCCTCTCCACCCCGCAATCCCTGCCTCTCCGTGAGTACACCCCGCACCCTCCACCTTCCTCCTGCCCCGTTAGTCCACCTCCCCACTATATACCGTTCACCCCCACTCCCCTGTCTGGTAGTCGACCTCCTACAGGCAGGCAAAGTTCAGTCAGTCAGACAGTCCTCGAGACCAAGTTGTAATTGGGCTATGTTCGGTTTAAAAATTATATGCCCAAGCCGACTTGCGCTGTGGCGAATTGTATTACCGAACGCCGATTTACTTTTGGTGAAACATTTTCACTGTCCGATGTACGACCGGGCGTCGTCTCTGCTCCGATCTCTACTTTCTTCACCGTCAAAAGTACTTCATTTGATTTGCCTTCGTGCATTTCGGTGACCCCAGGTGACTCTTTCCGCGGTGGCTAGGAGATGTTGACTACCTCGCCTGGTATACAGGAGGTCGTGGGTTCGATCCCAGACCCTGTCGCGTGGCGTTTTCTCCAGGTCTTTCGGTTTTGTCCGTCCACGTTTAGAATCGACGTCGCGTATTTGGCCGCGCGTCCTGATGACGGCCGCTTGTGTTGCGGTCGAAACGTCGTAGTTTTTTGTTATTTTCTTTGAACCTATCCTCGTGACTTTACCGAAAGACCCAAAGAATATGAATCCCTGCCGTCACGAAAGCTTGAAGTCAAGATTTGCACTGTAACATGATAACAAATGTGATGTTAATATCTTCCAAGAGTCTCCCCACGTGCTCGCCATCGTTGTCAACACGTGGCCTGGAATCTCCTCTAGGTGATCCCCAGAGCCCCGGGAGGCACAAACATTTCTTGTGGCGTTGTTGCAAATTCTCACAAGTGTTCACATTTTTTTTAAGCACCCTGTACATTTTGATTTAAAGCTTTCGTGACTGCAGGAATTCATATTCTTGGTTCTTTCGGTAAAGTCACGTAGAAGGGAAACAATAAAATAAAAATCAAAATATATAAAAATTGTTGTATATATTTTTATTATTTTATTGTTTCACCCTGTACATGTAATGTGTTGCACACGAGCAACTCGAGTGGCCAAGTGGCGCCACAGGCTCGCCAGTGGCCGTGCCAGGGCACTGATCCGGCACGGCCTGAGGCCCCTCTCTCTCTCTCTCCAAGGGACAGCGTTTAGAACGCGGGATGTAATCGTGTGTGCCGCGTCATCCCTATCCGTTGTACGATTTGAGTAAACGCGTCTCGCGCTGCGTGGCGGGCTCTGGAAAATGGTAGAGCTGATAAACAGAACTGGCTACACCCCCCCCCCCCCCCACTGAATTATTAGGTCAAGGGTTCAGAATGTATTCGTAATTTTGACCTCTTAAACTTCCGAACGACTCCTTGGGCTGTGACGCGACCCAGCGGTAGCGCCACGGTGGCTAGGAGATGTTAACTGCCTCGCCAGGTACGCAGGAGGTCGTGGGTTCTATGCATAGCCCGACGCCTGCCTGCTGTATATTTGGAGTTTGCGTGGATTTTTTTTTCTGCGTTATGCCGCTTCGTTGAGCCATCGTTTGTGGCCGGGTCGCTTCTGACAAAAGAGCTACGTAGCTCAGTGGGTCTTGCTTGGCAAAACAAAAAAATACAAAACGCGTCGCTTAACGCCCGCGTAGCTCTGGTGCCGAGGCACACTCTGGCTGACGACGAGGGGGGGACGGCCCGAGGGGAGCGACACACGAGCGCGCTGGCTCGCGTCCGTGCAATAGGTGGACAATTTTGCGCACGCGTCTCTCCGTGGTTCTCTGTTTCTTCCACCCCGGGCGAAGCCGAGCTCTCGATACGTTCGACCGCCGGCCTAAAACTAAAAAAAAATCCCAATGCAGCGGGGAGACCCCCCGCGAGGGTAGGGCCCCTCCTGAAGCAAAAACAAAAAAAAGGTCTTGAGACTCAATGGAGGCTTTTCTGGATGCATGGATTGGCATCATCATAATTGTTATTTTTGCAGGTCGTTTGAATGTGTTCCACGACACTCGACTAGGATTTCGAATTATACGAAGGAGACTGTTGCTTTGATGCTCGCACTGCTAGCCACTCTAGCAGCATGGATTGGCATTATCATAACGAGACAGTTAACATATGCAGCTCAACAAGTTCGTTCATAACACTGCCTTAAAAATATATATATAAACAGGCATGAGACACGAGGTGTTGATGACGATGAACGAATTTCCAACTAAATATCCTTTGCGATCATGAATATCCTACATGAACCACCACCATCATTATCAACATCATCATCAGCATCAACTTTATTATTATTATCAGCAGCCAAGGTCAAAGCACTGCTGTACGAAGTCCTCTACCCCCACCAAGCCGCTGCCACCACCAACGCTTGCGATGCTGCGGTGTGCAACAATCCGCCCAGGCGCACGGACTGATGATCCGCGCGGGCCAATTCCATCGCTCCCGTCTCCCACGACGGGAGTCTTCTCCGGCGCGTTCCATCCCTCGGCTGCCACTCCGCGAGCAGACTCGACCGTGGGCCACTGTCCCCCTCCTGGCCGCGACGCTTCCGCCCCCCTCTGCCCACGAGCCCCGCGCGCGCTTTTCTCGACGGTGCAGGATCGCAGCGGCGACGGCGCTGTGCGTTCTCTCGTCCGGGCGCTCCTCTCCTTTGCGCCCCCCCTTCTCGTTGACGAGCATCAACCGCCCTCACGCGAACTCCGGTCTTCGTCGCCATCGAAACAACGGCGGCGGCCATCCGCATCGCGCGGCGCTTTCGGATGGCGCTTCTGCGGCCGTCTGGAACTCGGCCCTCCCTTCCGATATTTAGTAAGCCACTGGAGCGATGCACTTCTAAATGAGCTCGATTGAAAAGGAATTTCTCTTGAAACTGCTTTTTTTGCGTTTGGTTTGTTGTGCTACGTACGGCGCGAAAGAAGCTCAACGCACGGTACATACGTCCCTCGATGTAATTCCAAGCGAGCGCCTCTCCACGCTTCCTTGCGTACTTTCATTTGACCGCACGACAGCCTAATCAATCGCTCTTGCAAGGTCAGACGTGGATCATTCGTGTTGGTGTGAAACGCAGATGAGCATCATTGTGGTAAGTGTTGTTGTTGTTGTTGTTGTCTTTGTTGTTGTCTTTGTTATTAATGTCTTGGCTCCCACGGCTTGTGCAGTTATCGATCAACGGAATGAACGGGAACAGATCCACACGGCGTCACGTTGAAGCGCATGCACGGCCTCGGTTGTCAATCCACTGCTGCATGAGGGCCTCCTCGCGCGAGTCGTGATGGTAAATTTGACCATACTTCACCACGCTGGTTTGGCGCGGGCGTGTGAAGGTGGGGGGGGGGGGGGGGGCACAGACCACCGTACGACAATGGATTGTTCCGCACGCACTGAAGCTCCGTAGCTTATAGCACCTTTGTTACATTTATAGTGCCGTATAATTGTTGTGTGCGTGTGAATATGCACAAGCGTCGTGGTGACGTCCCCGCCACTTAGTGGCGAATGGCGGTTGTTGTTGTTGTTGTTGTGTGGGAAGTGCTGGCGCACCGGTTATTCCCGGTGACGATGACCTGAATACCGGTCCTGGGCCTCTCCCCAGGGTCGACTCAGCCTGAGTGTAAACAACGCCACTAGGTAGACAAAGGCGGCGGCCGGGCGTGGTGCTGGTCACCCCTCTCCCGCCCCCTCTTCGTGTGCCGCGCCGGCTTCTATCGGTGCTGCTCGCCAACAGCACTTGCCCCAAAACTCCGTTAAGGCTTCTCGGGGTATCTTTGCCTTTAGTTTGTTCACCTGTGTGTGCGTGTGTTTGTATTTGGCAACAACAATTCGGTATTGGAATTTGGCAGCTCTCTAACTTCACAGTTTAATACCTGCATACATTAAACGTTGACCTACACATTAACCAACAACCTCCTCGACTTTTTCCCGCAACCCCCACGCTTTACTCTTTGGAAAACAAAAAAAAAAAGCTACCTCGTCTCATTGTGCCTACTCACATTATTGCGGGTTCAGACCGACGAGTGTTTTACATGGGTTAGAAAACGTAAAGAAATGTGAAATATAAAATAATAATAATAATCAATCGGGACAAACAATCAACGGGAGAGGCATTCAATCTCACCGCATCACTTCCAGAGTCGCCGATACGCTGGAGTAGGCGCATGACTCAGTCGTCGGACAGACAGGAGGACCTACGCTCATTTGTAATTGTGCTATGGTCAGTATAGAAACAATATGCCCGAGCCGACTTGCAACTACAGGGAATTTACGGCCCAATGTCGACTTACAGCTCATGCAATATTTTCGATTTTCCGATTTGACGCGGGTTGTTTAGTGCTCCGATTTCCACTTTCTTCTGTCGCTCGACTTCATTTAATTTGTTTCACTTTTGTCCATTTCGGTGACCCAGCTGAGACTCTTGCCAATGAGACTCCTCCGTCCTGGTGCCTTGGGCGCTCGTCCTGGTCACCACAGCCAGGGCGAGAGCGACATTGGACGTGGTGGCCCGGGATGCTGACATATTTTCTGCTTCGATGATCCAGACAAGCGTATCAGAAGTAGTTACACTCTGACAATAATTAGTTCCCATCTCTTTGTTCGTCAACGGTGGGTTGGATGAAGGCCGCCTGCCTGCCAATGCGGTGTTGGGTCATTGGTGATGCATGTTTGTATGTGCGTATGTCGAGCTTATTTCGCACGCCGTAGGAAGGTGCGTTTGACTGTACTTCACCGCACTGGTCCGTGCGGGTTGGTGATGGTGGGCAGGGGGGGGGGGGGCGGAGACTCAGGACCGGTTCTGCAATCGCTCACCAGTGATGTTATCTGTGGCCTGGAATCAGACTGGGGTCACCGGGTGCACCGTGGCGAGGTCAATCTTCCCGGCGTGGCAGTTGAGTCAATGGGGAAAGTTTAGGAAATCCTCCACGCCACCACCTGCGTGCATCCAGCAGTATAATCAGATTACACCGCAGTTAGTCCGGTGAGAAGCTGCATTTGGCAGGGGTTGAGCGTGGGCGTTCCCACCTCTTCAAATCGACCCCCGTGCCCCTACTTTGGACATCGGTGAAAAAATTAACTTCATAGCTCATCGGAATTCCTCCTCCAGTCAAAATAAATAATGAGAATCTGGAAGAGTACGGCCAAAACACCCTCTTGCGAGGCAAGACGGACTCATGCACGGATGGGTATGGTGGTCAGCAACACAGACTTTGACATTGACAGGTTGGCAAGTGTACGGATAGATCGAGAGATAGACAAAAAAAACGTAAATAGATGGATGGCCTTTACAATCAGGTGAGAGTCCACTTGGGACGGGGGGGGGGGTCTCTTTTGCTCAGGAGGGCCGGGGTTAAATAGGTACGGCAAAACAGCACACACTGACGTAGAGACCCACGAACAAACCACAGAGACCCATTGACTTGCACAGAGAGCCGTAGACTTAACATAGAAACCCAGAGACTTGAAATAGAGACCCCTAAACTTATCATATATATACATAGACTTAACATAGAAACCCATAGACTTGCACAGAGAAGCCATAGACTTTACAAAGAAACCCATAGACTTGAAATAGAGACCCATGAACTCAACATAGAGACCCATAGACTTGAAATAGAGGTCCATGCACATATATAGATACGAAACACATTTGTCAATAACACTGCCCCAAAATTATTTATATATGCATAATATATATAATAGGCAACAATTTGGTAATTATTCACAGTGCATGAGCTGAAGCGCCTACTATTATATATTATTTTCCTCTTCGGGCGGTCATGATGTAGAGACCCTTAGACTTACATAGAGACCCTACGGACTTGTATCGAGACCCGTAGACTCACATTGAGATCCACTGACTTATGCTGAGACCCAGAGATGTACGAAGAAACCCATGAACTTACAGCAAACACATTCCAATGTAAACACACACACAAAGCCCAAAGCAGCAATTTTAAAAGTTGCGACGTTTAAGAGCCAGTTTTAAATAACACAATCTTCACGATGTTAAACAATACACGGGTATTTTTCCCCCTCCTTTGGTTGCCAAAGAAAGAACACGCCCGAGAGGACGTCCACCGCGGAGACGGAGCAATGAATTCAGCTCGTGAGCCAGGAGCTCGATGGCTTGCCGAATCACAGGGCTACGAGCGATGGCAATGACTTGCATTCAGCAGCAGATAGATGACGTCCCACGGCGACACTGGTGATCAGGGTTGTCGGCTTAGCGATTGAAACCGAACACATTAAGGGCTCTCATCCAGCAGTGGATTGACACTCTGCCACGATGAGCCCGAGGTTAGGACCCACAAGGCCACAGTAAGCCCAAGGCCAGGACCCACAAGGCAATGGCCAGGCCAATCCTGGGACCCACAAGACCACAATAAGCCCAAGGCCAGGACCCACAAGGCCACGGTGAGGCCAAGGCCGGGACCCAGAAGGCCACGGTGAGGCCAAGGCCGGGACCAACAAGGCCACGGTAAGGCCAAGGCCGGGACCCACAAGGCCAAAGTGAGCCCAAGGCCGGGACCCACAAGGCCACGGTAAGGCCAAGGCTGGGACCTACAAGGCCACGGTGAGGCCAAGGCCAGGACCCACAAGGCCACGGTGAGGCCAAGGAGGCCGGGACCCACAAGGCCACAGGGGGGGGGGGCAAGGCCGCGGGGGGGGGGGGCAAGGCCGCGACCCACAAGGCCACGGTGAGGCCAAGGCCGGGACCCACAAGGCCACAGTGAGGCCAAGGCTGGGACCCACAAGGCCACGGTGAGGCCAAGGCTGAAAGTGTCTTATGCCAAGGCCGCTGTCAATGCCGGTCATGACGTGTGACATCATCACCTTGGTCGACAAGGCTTATCCACTAAGTGATGGCTTTAATCGCCAAATTCTGGGAATCCCAGTGATCAATGTGCCCGGTTTTGGCTCGGGTTATCTCCTAACAGAAACACGACTTTGCACTAAACTTGCAGGCGGTATTGAATCATCCATCCGAGAGTTTATCGTGATCCACATGCCACACCCCCCCCCAAACCCCTCCTCGCTACTGACAAGATGGACGTACGGACGGAACTCACGCATTTAACGCTTTCAGCCGCGGTTGGCAAGTGACCAGTCAGAAACACCCAGGGCCCTCCAAGCACTCACACCGAGGGCACCAAAGGCCAAAGTTCAAGCACGAGAGTTGAAGAAATTGTCCTCAGGAGCCCTCGCGGCCCAGGTCCTGTTCGAGGAAGTGACTCAATTTAGCCACTATTTAAAGTTTTATATATATATTTTTAACACTTTGAGCGGTTTATTCGGTTGTTTTCTTAAGAATAAAAATAAAATGAAATGTGTGAGCTGCCTGTGTAAATGTATGCGTTGAACGTGTGTGTGTGTGTGTGTTGACCACGTGTGTGTGTTGACCACATGTATGTGTGTTGACCACGTGTGTGTGTTGACCACGTGTGTGTGTTGACCACGTGTGTGTGTGTTGACCACGTGTGTGTGTTGACCACGTGCGTGTGTGTGGGGAGAAGCGGTTGCGGAGTGGTTAGCGCCCTGCGCTGGGAACCCGGCGACCTGAGTTCGATTCCCGCTCATGGCCAACACCAGTGACGAGAACCAGTCCTAGGCTACCCCTAGGTCGACTCGGCCTTCGTGTAACATCAGCACTGGGAAGACAAAGGCGGCCCGAGGGTTGTAAGGGGGATCTTTGTATTTGTCTGGACCAAGGGTGTAAATGGTGTGGGTGTCTCTTAGCCATATGTTTCTATGCATGTTGAACTTCTTTCGCACCGTACGTAGCCAACCGCGCTGATTGGAGGTGCGGGGGAAGGACAACAAACTAAACACAAAAAGCAGTTCTAAAAGAAATGAGTTTTCAATCGAGATTTACAAGTGGCATAGCCATCAGTGGCGTCCTAATGTGGTAAGAAAGAGCCGTTCCAGACGGCCGCAGAAGCGCATCTGAAGGGGCGCGACGCAGTGACCGTCTTTGTCTGACGGTCAGCCAAAACAATACGTGGCTGTGGCCCTGCCGCCAACCCCCAATCCCCACGCGCTCCCTCATCGTGACTCGCCGCTCGGACTCGGCGTGCGAGCGTGAGGCTCACACCTGTGGGAAGGACCCCTCGGGGTGCGAGTGTGAGGCTCGCACCTGTGGGAAGGACCCCTCGGGGTGCGAGCGTGAGGCTCACACCTGTGGGAAGGACCCCTCGGGGTGCGAGCGTGAGGCTCACACCTGTGGGAAGGACCCCTCGGGGTGCGAGCGTGAGGCTCACACCTGTGGGAAGGACCCCTCGGGGTGCGAGTGTGAGGCTCGCACCTGTGGGAAGGACCCCTCGGTGTGCGAGCGTGAGGCTCGCACCTGTGGGAAGGACCCCTCGGGGTGCGAGTGTGAGGCTCACACCTGTGGGAAGGACCCTTGATGTCCATCCTGCAAGGGTCCGTCCGACTCGACCGCACGACGCTGCTCTCCCCGTCTGTGCAGAGGGCTCCAGTTTTCCGATCTGTGCCTAACTGCAAAGTGTGAAAGGAAACAAAACAACGTCACAATGATCATCTCACGTGTACGCCCGCGCGCACGCACACACACACACACACGCATAATATGATATGGATGTGGGCTAAATCGGCATCATCACTGCGCTGTGGGCCAAAGATGTGCAAAATACATACAAATTGCTGGAATAACGTAACGTAATACAGACATTAGAAATTACCAATTCGAAACTCGCTTGTGCAACATCTGCAACCGCTCCAGCTGAGGGAGAGCGCTGTACGTGAAACGACAGGGCGCACCACTGAACCGTCCGCGAAACGTATTTCGGCGTTGGGCCGCGTGCGACATTCACGGTCTAGGCCGCACGCCGTTTCGAGTTTGCTCGACGTCCAACGTCCGCGCGCACGCGTGAGTCGTCCCCACGCGTTCGCTGCGCGAGGGCGAGTCGGGGACTGCCCCAGCAAAGGGCACTATCCGGGTGAAATATATTCATTAAAAACGTTTAGTTTTTTATTGTTTTACGCTTTAGATGACCAACTACTTCACTCGGAGGTGCCTGATTTATACGTCCACTGCAAATTGCAAATGTGATGAGATTCAATAGTTGAATTGCGGGGTCGTGTGGACACTGCCCATCTCAAAACAGGAGACTAAAGTACAGCAGTTCCTCGGTTAACGTGTTTAATCCGTTCCACGGAAAACGACTGTGAGGCGAAATAACTGTTCATCGAATTCACTTACAGTGAGGGAAAAAAGTATTTGATCCCCTGCTGATTTTGTACGTTTGCCCACTGATAAAAAAAATGATCAGTCTAGAATTTTAATGGTAGGTTTATTTGAACAGTGAGAGACAGAATAACAACAAGAAAATCCAGAAAAACACGTCAAAAATGTTATAAATTGATTTGCATTTTAATGAGGGAAATAAGTATTTGAAACCTCTGCAAAACATGACTTAGTACTTGGTGGCAAAACCTGTGTTGGCAATCACAGAGGTCAGACGTTTCTTGTAGTTGGCCACCAGGTTTGCACACATCTCAGGAGGGATTTTGTCCCACTCCTCTTTGCAGATCTTCTCCAAGTCATTAAGGTTTCGAGGCTGACGTTTGGCAACTCGAACCTTCAGCTCCCTCCACAGATTTTCTATGGGATTAAGGTCTGGAGACTGGCTAGTCCACTCCAGGACCTTAATGTGCTAAAATCTTCTTGAGCCACTCCTTTGTTGCCTTGGCCGTGTTTTGGGCCATTGTCATGCTGGAATACCCATCCACGACCCATTTTCAATGCCCTGGCTGAGGGAAGGAGGTTCTCACCCAAGATTTGACGGTACATGGCCCCGTCCATCGTCTCTTTGATGTGGTGAAGTTGTCCTGTCCCCTTAGCAGAAAAACACCCCCAAAGCATGATCTTTCCACCTCCATGTTTGATGGTGGGGATGGTGTTCTTGGGGTCATAGGCAGCATTCCTCCTCCTCCAAACACGGCGAGTTGAGTTGATGCCAAAGAGTTCCATTTTGGTCTCATCTGACCACAACACTTTCACCCAGTTGTCCTCTGAATCATTCAGATGTTCATTGGCAAACTTCAGACAGGCATGTATATGTGCTTTCTTGAGCAGGGGGACCTTGCGGGCGCTGCAGGATTTCAGTTCTTCACGGCGTAGTGTGTTACCAATTGTTTTCTTGGTGACTATGGTCCCAGCTACCTTGAGATCATTGACAAGATCCTCCCGTGTAGTTCTGGGCTGATTCCTCACCGTTCTCATGATCATTGCAACTCCACGAGGTGAGATCTTGCATGGAGCCCTAGGCCGAGGGATATTGACAGTTCTTTTGTGTTTCTTCCATTTGCGAATAATCGCACCAACTGTTGTCACCTTCTCACCAAGCTGCTTGACAATGGTCTTGTAGCCCATTCCAGCCTTGTGTAGGTCTACAATCTTGTCCCTGACATCCTTGGAGAGCTCTTTGGTCTTGGCCATGGTGGAGAGTTTGGAATATGATTGATCGATTGCTTCTCAGCTCATTACCTGTATAAAAGACACCTGGGAGCCAGAAATCTTTCTGATTGAGAGGGGGTCAACTACTTATTTCCCTCATTAAAATGGAAATCAATTTATAACATTTTTGACATGCGTTTTTCTGGATTTTTTTGTTGTTATTCTGTCTCTCACTGTTCAAATAAACCTACCATTAATATTATAGACTGATCATTTCTTCGTCAGTGGGCAAAAACTTACAAAATCAGCAGGGGATCAAATACTTTTTTCCCTCACTGTATAAGTTGAAAAATAAGTTTAAAAAAATCACCGAGTCTGCAAGAGGGCTGTTTCCACTGCCAAAACGGAAAGCGTATAATGTAAACAAAACCAGCAGCGGTCTAAACGCTCATAATTGGGCGTCGCTGATTGGCTGAGGGCACGGCTCAGCCAAAGTTACGAGCCCTCGGATTGGCCTAAATTGGCGCCCGCATGCACAACGTCAACGTACCGTGAGTGAAAAATGTGAACGTAAGTCGAAACCATGGGATCCTATGGGAGGCGAAACGTCAAACGAAAAGCCGTGAACCGATGTCACTGTTAACCGAGGGACTACTGCACTAGTATTCTTGGTTCTTTCGGTAAAGTCACGCAGAAAGAAAATAAGAATAAAATTGAAAATAAATAAAAAATAAAAATCACAAAACTCACGACGTTTCGATCGGAACACAAGCGGTCTTCAAAAACGTTTAGTTTTTTTGTTGTTGATGAAGACCACTTGTGTTGCGATCGAAACGTCATGGGGTTTTTTGCTTTTATTTCTCATTTTTATTTTTATTTTCAATCTTCGTGACTTTACCGAAAGAACCAAGAATATGAATTTCTGCAGTCACGAAAGTTTTAAGTCAAATATTTTTTTTACTGCGCTATTACTTATTATTACACTTGTTTTACCCAGGGAGGTCCTGCCGAGTTTTCGCAGGAGTGGGGGGGCGATAATTAGGTACGTCTGATCCCAATTGAGTACGCTACTTTGCACGTTGTGCTTTGTCAAATTTTGAAACCACGACCCTGGGGTGAAGTAGCCGACTTTTACAAACGATGTTAAGAGATCTTTAACACCCACTGGGCACCAGACGGCATGCATTATCACGTTCATTTTTTCATTACATGCCGCAGGAATAACCAGGGCGGGCCGTTGGATTAAAACCGTCAACCTAAACTAAGCAATTTTTTTTTCTATTAGGTAAGGCCGCACTGAGCTACGTAGCTCTTTTTCAGAAGTGGCCTAGCCACAAACGATAGCTCAACGAAGTGGCTTATCACGTGGACATTTATAGCAGTGCAGCCAAATACCATAAATGCGTGTTGATTCTAAACGTGGAGGGAATAACCAGAGGACCTGGAGAAAAATCCACGTGACAACAGGGAGAGACATACGCAAACTCCAAATATGCAGCAGGCGTCAGGGTCGGGATCGCACCCACGACCCCCTGTATACCAGGCGAGGTAGTTAACATCTCCTAGCCACCGTGATGATGATAGAGAGATACGCAAAACTCCAAATATACAACAGGCGTCAGGTTCTGGATCGCACCCACGACCGCCTGTATACCAGGCGAGGCAGTTAACATTTCCTAGCCACCGTGATGATGATAGAGAGACACGCAAACACCAAATATGCAGCAGGCGTCAGGGTCGGGATCGCACCCACGACCTCCTGTATACCAAGCGAGGCAGTTAACATTTCCTAGCCACCGTGGCGCTACCGCTGGGTCGCGTCACAGCCCAAGGAGTCGTTCGGAAGTTTAAGAGGTCAAAATTACGAATACATTCTGAACCCTTGACCTAATAATTTAGTGGGGGGGGGGGGGGGGGGGGTGGGGGTGTGTGTAGCCAGTTCTGTTTATCAGCTCTACCATTTTCCAGAGCCCGCCACGCAGCGCGAGACGCGTTTACTCAAATCGTACAACGGATAGGGATGACGCGGCACACACGATTACATCCCGCGTTCTAAACGCTGTCCCTTGGAGAGAGAGAGAGGGGCCTCAGGCCGTGCCGGATCAGTGCCCTGGCACGGCCACTGGCAAGCCTGTGGCGCCACTCGGCCACTCGAGTTGCTCGTGTGCAACACATTACATGTACAGAGTGAAACAATAAAATAATAAAAATATAATTTAAAAAAATATATTTTTATATATTTTTTATTTTATTGTTTCCCTTCTACGTGACTTTACCGAAATAAATGTCGATTTGAAGCTTTCGTGACTGCAAGGATTCATCTTCTTTGGTTCTTTCGGTAAAGTCACGTAGAATGAGAATAAAATAATAAAACAACAATAAAATTCTCACGACGTTTCGGCCACAACGCAAGCGGCCGTCTTCGAATGATCTTAAGGTTGTGTGAAATTTTGTTATTTTATTCTCATTCTACGTGACTTTACCGAAAGAACCAAAGAAGATGAATCCTTGCAGTCACGAAAGCTTCAAATCGAAATTTAACCGCCTCTACGGGGAGGGATTTCACACAACCTTAAGATCATTCGAAGACGGCCGCTTGCGTTGTGGCCGAAACGTCGTGAGAATTTTATTGTGTTATTTTATTATTTTATTCTCATTCTACGTGACTTTACCGAAAGAACCAAAGAAGATTTACCGAAAGAACCAAGAATATGAATTCCTGCAGTCACGAAAGCTTTAAATCAAAATGTACAGGGTGCTTAAAAAAAATGTGAACACTTGTGAGAATTTGCAACAACGCCACAAGAAATGTTTGTGCCTCCCGGGGCTCTGGGGATCACCTAGAGGAGATTCCAGGCCACGCGCTGACAATGATGGCGAGCACGTGGGGAGACTCTTGGAAGATATTAACATCACATTTGTTATCATGTTACAGCGTAAATCTTGACTTCAAGCTTTCGTGACGGCAGGGATTCATATTCTTTGGGTCTTTCGGTAAAGTCACGAGGATAGATTCAAAGAAAATAACAAAAAACTATGACGTTTCCACCGCAACACAAGCGGCCGTCATCAGGACGAGCGCTTGTGTTGAGATCGAAGCGTCGTAGTTTTTTGTTATTTTCTTTGAACCTATCCTCGTGACTTTACCGAAAGACCCAAATAACACGTTACAGTGTATTATTATCCGTTGCTTTTCCATTAAAAACGATAGTCCCATGTAAGCGTAAACATTTTTTCGAAGCACCCTGCATCCGTGAACTCCCGCACCTCCGATATGCACGGCTGGCCACGTACGGTGCGGAATAAGTTAAACACACGGCACGTACCAACTCACCGCGGGTGAGCGGCTGACTTGACGGGCACGCAGACACCAGGGGCTGGCCGCTGCCCGTCATTCGCACAGCCGAGTGTCGAGACCCAACAGAGGCACAGAGCGGACAGTTCCACTCACGAGTTTGGCTTCAACGTCGGGAGGGAAACCCGCGGAGGGCGACGTCTCCTCGCCGCCGCCTCGGCAGCCCCCACAGCCTACAGCACCTGGCAAGCCCTGTTCGGTGATCAGGGCTTGCCAGGTGTTGTACCTCATCGGCGCCCCTACCTCATTACAGAACAATTCAGACACTTGTCGGTCACGCCGCGCCACTTGTAAATCTCAACGTCCATCCATCCCACAAAGTCCCGTCACAGGGGAGACACACAAAGAAATGGATATTTAACCAAAAAAAGTTGCCCGTATTGAAACGGCTCTATGCGTTATGGACCTCAATTCCCCTGTACAAGAACACGGGCTAAGCCGTATGGGTTGACAGCTATGGACTTTGGCTGGCTCGACCACCTCAATGTCAACTTGTAGTCGCTGCTCTGCGACAAGAAGAATAATGTGTGTTTATTTGTATTTTTGAGCAGCGGTTTCAAATATTTTTTTTTTAAATATAGACGGGAAGAAAGGGTAGCGTGTTGTGTCAGGTTGACTGTGCTCTGTTAAAAGTGCGCGTGGCCGGCGATGGTGGGTAGTTAAGCGCTGGAACCCACACATCATTCGTGTTCGTGTTGTCAAGCATTGGTTCGTGTCTCGTTGACAAGAGCCCTCAAACTCTCTTGACCGAAAGGCCCCCAGTCTGCTGGGTTTTTTTTTCTTGATCCAATTCTCCCGCTCGCATTTCAAGGCACGCGGAGAGCTTTGGTAACGTTGCAACCCGAACGGGTAATAGGTGAAATACCATAAATGCGATAATAGGTTAAGTTCTATGAATCTAATAAGAGGTTAAACGGGTAGCCTTGGGATATTATTCTATATCAATGTGCTCCCATTTGCTATATTCCGATTACTTTGAGCAGGCAATTCCGACAATAGACCACTCCAACACCCACGCTCCCGACTCATATACAGCGCTCGCCATTTCCACTTCTTGCTAACGTCTTTAATATCGTCATCGTCATCATCATCATTGTGCACAGACGACGCACTCCGTTTGACCGTACGCGTTTGCTAATTTTCTCCGGCTTGTGCCCTCCCTCGGGAGCTGTTGCCGTGCATTTGAATATTTAATTTAAAAAGTAACCGAGGCGTTGTTCTGAAATATAAATTGTTTTTTTTTAATTATAAAAGTTGCAGCCGCTCTAGATTGCTTCAGATAGCCCCCCCCCCCCCGTAGAGGGTTTACTTGGTCTACTCTTCCACGCCGGCGAAACGTCTTGGCTAAGAGGTGGTGGGAGTAACCCACGCGTTGCACAACGCGACCGCACGCGAACCTGCCGAGCGGGTGCTGTGGTGTTCCAGGCAGGTTCTCGGGGGGAAAAACGCGCCGGTCCTCGTCGGTGCCTTCCCGAAGAGTTTCCGCGCAAAGCAAAACCCAGCGCTCATTCGGCGAAAAAAAAACCGATTTGAGCCGAAAAAAGTATGCGGCGGACACGGCTTTGGCGAGATGTGTTTGTAATGTACCACACGCGCACAAAGACAAAGATCCCCCGTATAGCCTTAACAGACTGTAGGGGCAAGTGCTGTTAGCGAGCACCTATGAAGGCCAGAACGATACACGAGGGGGTGAGAGGTCAGCACCACGCCCGACCGCCTTTGTCTCCCCAGTGGCGATGTCTACACACACCGCACCGGGTACTCGTTTTGAGGCTGAGACGACCTAGGGGAGGCCCAGGACCGGTTCAGATAATCGTCACCGGTGTTGGCTGTGAGCGGGAATCGAACCCGGGTCGCCGGGCTCGTAGTGCAGCGTTCTAACCGCTACACCACACGCACACACACACACGCGTGCTCAGTGAGATGCCGGGACAAATAACTGAGGGCACGCCGTCAATGCGTTACTGTATCATTCCGCGTACTCTACCACTCCGCTCAACAGCGCAGCTCGATAAAGGAGTTCGTCGTTGACCACTCAGAAACCGCGTCATAACGGGGAGCGTTCTGCGTCATAACGGAGTGCGTGTTCCACGTCATAACGGGGTGCGTGTTCCACGTTATAACGGAGTGCGTGTTCCACGTCATAACAGAGTGCGTGTTCCACGTCATAACGAAGTGCGTGTTCCACGTTATAACGGGTTGCGTGTTCCACGTTATAACAGAGTGCGTGTTACACGTCATAACGGGGTGCGTGTTCCACATTATAACGGAGTGCGTGTTCCACGTTATAACGGAGTGCATGTTCCACGTCATAACGGGGTGCGTGTTCCACGTCATAACAGAGTGCGTGTTCCACGTTATAACGGGGTGCGTGTTCCACGTTATAACAGAGTGCGTGTTCCACGTCATAACAGAGTGCGTGTTACACGTCATAACAGAGTGCGTGTTCCACGTTATAACGGAGTGTGTGTTCCACGTTATAACGGGGTGCGTGTTCCACGTTATAACGGAGTGCGTGTTCCACGTTATAACGGAGTGCGTGTTACACGTCATAACAGAGTGCGTGTTCCACGTTATAACGGAGTGCGTGTTCCACGTTATAACGGAGTGCGTGTTCCACGTCATAACAGAGTGCGTGTTCCACGTCATAACAGAGTGCGTGTTCCACGTCATAACAGAGTGCGTGTTCCACATTATAACGGGGTGCGTGTTCCGCGTTATAACGGAGTGCGCATTCCGCGTTGTACAAGTGTCCCCGAATGGAGGAACCGCGTTTCAGCGAAAACGCGTTTTTGTGTGAACACCAGGCGTCATACGAGGACTATACCAAACTTGGTCTACTCTTCCACGCTGGTCAGACGTCTTGGAAGGAGGTGGGAGTACCCATACCGTTATACGACCACACACTACCTGCCTGAGCGTGGACTGTGATAGTGCAACCCATTCATATCGCTGCATTGCATGAACTGCCGTGCCCAGAAATTAAGTTCGACCGGTGGCTTCTATCGGCCGCACATTGTTCCTGAAATCAGAAATAACCACGATCAACGCAACCTTGACGAATATTGCATTAATTATATTTGTATTCACTGGTGGAGCCAGTGGGGGGGGGGGGGTGGGGGGGGTGGCACGTGCCCCCCCCCCCCAATGATCCGATCGAAATCCCTAATTTTGATCGGATCATTGGGGTTTATTAGTAATAAATCGGCATTTTGCGACCACCACTGCCACTGTGTAGCATATTATTACGTGCCAGGGACTCTATGAGATGATAGGACAATAGTCTGAGTCCATAATTGGCAATAAGTAACGGCAAAGCGGTTATAAGTGACTCACATAATTGTGCGCAGTTGCGTATACAGAGTCCACGACTTCCCTGAAGGCATCAACACCTTCAGCGAACGCGATGCCGATCACACAACACGGTTCGAATTCGACCCCTCGATCGATGGCTGGGCCATCCCCGCACACGTAGAAGTCCTTACTTACTAACGACTCCTTACTTACTAACAACTCCTTACTTACTCACAACTCTTTACTTACTAACAACTCCTCCATCATTTTTCATTGCTGGAGGGGTTGCCCCCCCCCCCCTACCTGAAAATCTATTGTTTGTATTCGTAATAAGAGTGAATCCAGCAGTGTATGTATCATGCCTGACGACGATGACGACGACAAATATATGTTCCTAAATTATACTAAGACAGGAGAAAAAACACAATTACCCACAATTCATTTCATCAACTCTCCCACCACCACTTGCTTCAAGGGTGGCCCGGAGATGGCAGCACGTACAGCGACGGATTTCTTGAATCTATCTGTGTGGATCTTTGAGTATCACTAACCCCCCCTCCCCTACTACTCGTACACGTGGTGGGGTTTCTCCAGGGTTCTCCGACTTCCGGACGCGTGAAGACAAACAGACGTCAATGTAACCCCACGGCCTAAACGTCCCAAAAAGAAAGTCATCCTAATCAGTATTGCTTCTTCTTGACTCTTCTATGTCACCCATCATAGTGTGAACAAACATACACAGCCCCCCACAACCACCCCCCCCCCCACAACAGTCCGGGTATAGCAGCGACAAGCACAGGTATTTATAAACGTGTAGGCAGCAAGAGTCCCTGTTAATCGTGTCGGCAGGCCAGTGAGCCGACGTTATTTTAACTTTAATTGAAACACATTTCCCCCGAGTTATAGTGGAGTGGCGACAGAGGCGGTGTGGTTGACTCCCGGATGAAGCCTTCCCTAGGGCTTACGGTCGTAAGGGTTGTATGTCGTATGCATGTTGAACTTCTTTCGCACCGTACGTAGCCAATTGGAGGTGCGGGGGGAGAACATACATCACCATGATGTTGGTCAGCATGGGGTTAAGCTAAGACTATAAAACTAAACTATTTTATCAGGTAAAGGCCCCACTGAGCTGCGACGTAGCTCTTCTTCAGAAGCGACCTGGCCACAAATGATGGCTCAACGAAGTGGCTCGTCATCACGTGGAACTTTACAGCGGCCAAATATGCAGCGTCGATTCTAAACGTGGACGGAAAAAAACCGAAAGACTCGGAGAAAAATCCTCGCGACAGGGTCGGGATCGAACCCACGATCCTCCTGTATAGCGGGCGAGGTAGTCAACATTTCCTCGCCTCCCTTCACCAACCGTGGCTTGGGGGAGGGAGGCCCAGGACCTGGTTCAGGTGTCACACCTGTGCTGTGCAACTCTCTGCCACCGGTGCTCGTCAGCTGGCCGAGTCTGCCCTCGAAAAAAGAGCCGTACGGCTCAAGGGGCTTTATTTCCTTGTGGATATGCAAAATTCGGATTCTCAAGAACGGTTCTTTCCGATCACTCGCCGCCACCGATGTCAGCCGTGGCCGGGAGAGTCCAACTCGGGTTGGCGGGTCCGCAGTGCGGTGCGCTGACCACTACTCCATTGCCCCCTTCCACCCCAGGTCCGGGTGTCCTGGGCTCCATCCAGAACACCCGGACCACAACTCCTAAACTGCAGCAGCTGCACAAACCATGGCAGCGGCAGTAGATGCAGATCTCTTTATGACGACGACGACGACGTTGCACACGTGGGCATTTGAAAACTCGTGCAGAGGAGTGAGCAAAGTGACATTTGAATCGACTTTCGTGGCAGCCGTCACGCGCGGGTTGGCTACGTGATGCGCGAAAGAAGTCCGGCGAACGTACTCACGCACGCACGCACTCTGGTGCGGACCGCCCTTACGTTTCGATGACGCCTGAGACGACGTCATCGGAGCGCTCCTGACCACTGTCACTCCACTCGCTAAGGAGGTTTCAAACTGGCGTGCGGGGGGGGGGGGGGCAGCCCGGGACACGGAGCCTACGGTGGCAGCTACGGGAGAAGAGGCCACCGATGCCTTCTCTGTGCTAATAATGTCAACATCGGCACCGTGTGCTCATTTTAGGCTGAGTTTCCCTAAGGGAGGTCCACACCGCGTTCAGAAGAACCACGGCGCTGATGTGCAAGTATGTCACGGCCAGGAATATGACTCAGGTGAGCGGAAGTGCAGGGCTTCGACTGCTTTCCCCTGAATGACCGCACGGCACTGTGTCGTCATTCAAGATGTTTCTGCGACGACAGCACGGCTCAGGATTGAACTCAGCTTGCCAAAGGTCACCGGATATGGACCCTAACACCGGTGACCACAATGCACCAGGCACGACTTTTAGGCCGAGCTGACCCGCGTGAGAGTCACACGACATGCAGACGCAAACCAAGGTTATTATGGATATACTGTGTGTATATATAGCTGTGTGTGTGGCATTCCAACTGGCAAATTTGGGTCACTGATTACGTAAATAAGTGTTTAGACATGGAACACGTCACAAAAAACGTTATCGAGACAAAACCACAATGAACTCTGAAAGTAACAACACAAACAACCACACGAAACAAACTGGCAAAGCCAGCCCACACACGAAGCCTCCTACTGTAGCTATGCAAATTACACGCAAAGCAAAATCAAAGATCCCCCCCCGTGTAGCCTGTAGCAGACTGTCGGGGCAAGTGCTGTTAGCGAGCAGCACCTATGAAGGCCGGCACGGCACACGAGAGGGGGTGGGTGGCCAGCACCACGTCTGCCCGCCTCTGTCTCCCTAGCCGCGATGCTAACACACCGCACTGGGTGCTCATTTGAGGCTGAGTTGACCTAGGGCAGGCCCAGGACCCGGTTCAGATGATCGTCACCGGGGTTGGCCGTGAGCGGGAATCGAGGCCGGGCCCCTGGGCTCGTATCGCAGCATAGCGCTGACCGCTGCGCCACCGCTCCCCACTGTGTAGGCATGCGTCCACTCACACATGCGCGCACGTCACGCGACCTAACGCACGCGATGAACTCGCGATGGTAACGCGGGATGACGGTGCCATTTGTTTATCTTTTAAGCCCTCAGGTCTGGTGTCTGTGTTCCACGGAGTTTACGGCGTCAGACGGACAGACGGATGTACGGACAGAAAGAAGGATGGGCGAACAAGTGAAAATGAAACTAAACTAAACTTTTTATTTTACCAGGTAAGGCCCCACTGAGCTTCGTAGCTCTTTTCCCAGAAGCGACCCGGTCACAAATGGTAGCACAACAAAGCGGCTTATCACGTGGAAATTTACAGCAGCCAAAAAATATGCTTGAACGCATGACGATTCCAAATGTGGAGGGAGAAAACCGGAGGACCTGGAGAAAAATCCACGCGACCACGGGGAGAACTTGCAAACTCCAAATATACAGCAGGCGTCAGGGTCGGGATCAAACCCACGACCTCCTGTATACCAGGCGAGGTAGTGAATATCTCGCCACATCAGCCGGTAACTGGTTCCAGGCCTTTGGGCCGGTTCATTGCATAAGCAGTTAAACCGATATTTTTAATTCTCAGAGGTGGACTTTGGGCTGGATTAAGCACGGAACCAAATTTCACGCGATAGATCTTCTACCGCGCGGTCACCCGTGACGGGGCTGACTCTGTCACATGTCGACCCCGGTTATAATCGCGGGAGGGGCTGCTGCCTAGATTCGAACCCAGGCTCTCAGAGGTGCACGCTCAGCGCTCTGACCTCCGACCTCCTCTGGCGCCACCGGGCCAACCAAACTCTTAGGAACTGAATTTGCCACTCCGTGTTCACTGCCAGAAAACTTCCCTCTCGAGCGCGTCAATTCAAATCTGCTCATTCGTAAACTTTCTTAAAATGTCCCGGTTCTCACAGTGGCGAGTCTGTCGGCCAGGGCCGAGGAACCTTCTTCCCTTCCCGAGAGTCGCATTGGACTTTCAAATACACGTGGCAGGCAACCGCACGTTCGCGACTCAACCTCTGTCACCGACTCCCGCCGCTGCCAGCGCTGAGCGTCGTCACCAGGTCGAACATATCCCCCTCCCCCCCACCCCCCACCCCTCTAGTACCCGATTAGTGCGGCAAGGACGCTCGCAGCCACGGATAGGGGATAGGTCGCGGGCTCGAATCCAAGTGGGAGGCCTCGTGCGGTCGCGGGGAAAACGAACCGGCACACGTGCCGTCTGTTTCCTGGACGTGGCCTACGGGAAGGTGTCCCGTCGCCGATCAGCGCGGCTTGCTACGTACGGTGCGAAAGAATCTTCTTTGGTTCTTTCGGTAACGTCACGTAGAATGAGAATAAAATAATAAATTGATAGAATAAAATAACACGATAATATCCTCACGACGTTTCGGCCGCAACACAAGCGGCCTTCATCAGGTGAAGGGACGAGACTGTCTGGAGGACAGCGAAAGAAGTTCAACATATGTACACGCATCACCAGCCCCCCCCGCCGCAACCCTGCCCCCACCGCCACCCCTGATCGAACCCCCACCGACCACTCCTTCCGCCCTTTCACCCTCGTGTCTGGTTTGTGGCGACGGCTCCAATGCGGCTGGGCTAAATCAAAATCACGGATTGCGGTGTGGCACATAGGCAGAGAGACAGACAGGCAGACGTGCGCGCGCACACAAACACGCGCGCGATAGCTCACCGCGCAAACACCTCTCACACGGCATTGTTATGCTCAGACATTGTGCAAATGAGCGCGGTAATTTATGTAACGGTGGAGCACACACAGACGCACGCACGCACGCACGCGCACACAACGAGCGTTCACGCAACAACAACAAAAAATCTCAAAGGCAGGTGTACTGCCTGGGACCATGGAAGGCAAAGATTCAACATAATGATGATGATCACGATTGATATTACTATATTTTACAATTGACATGACCATATTTTACAGGCCTTTTGTCAGTCCATTGCTGGATGGATGCCTTAACCGTGCAGCGTCAGTCACGGGGCCTGTTTGACCACACTTCGCCACGCTGGTGAGCGCGGGTTTGGTAAAGCGGCGGACCGGTTGGGATGTTGCTCGCCGCTGATGTCGGCCGTGGCCGCGAAACGAACTCAGAAAGCCGGGCTCATGGCGCCGTGTCGTGGCCGCTGCACCGCTGGCATCGCTGCGATGATAAAACCTTCTAATTATTTATCCAGGGATAAATAAATAATGGACTTCACATCGCCGAGTCTCAAGGTATATTTCACGAGGGGGTCCCGCTACGTTGGGATGGTTGGCCATGGATTCCATTCACGAGCGCGAGCGTCGTCACGTCGGAGCAAAATCCGCCGAGAACCCGGAGAGGGACCACAAACACCCGACGGGATGACGCTCTGAAGGGGCTCGGCACAGACAGATTGATGAATCACTTCCTCTACCAGCACCTCGCAGCTCACTCCTACAGCACCTCCGCTATTCCCAGACAGTCTCCCGTCCGACCTGCAAGCAGGCACGACCTCGGCTCGGCCGTGGCGATTGGGCCACTGCTGCTCACCGTCTGGGATTGCAATGCGGGCGGTGGGGGCGGAGGTTGATGGGAGAAGGGGGGCGAGGTTGATGGGAGAAGGGGGCGAGGTTGATGGGAGAAGGGGAGAGGTTGATGGGAGGAGAGAGGTTGATGGGAGAAGGAGAGAGGTAGATGGGAGAAGGGGGCGAGGTTGATGGGAGAAGGGGGCGAGGTTGATGAGAGAAAGGGGCGAGGTTGATGGGAGAAGAGGGCGAGGTTGATGGGAGAAGGAGAGAGGTTGATGGGAGAAGGAGAGAGGTTGATGGGAGAAGGGGGAAAGGTTGATGGGAGAAGGAGAGAGGTTGATGGGAGAAGGGGGAGAGGTTGATGGGAGAAAGGGGCAAGGTTGATGGGAGAAGAGGGCGAGGTTGATGGGAGAAGGAGAGAGGTTGATGGGAGAAGGAGAGAGGTTGATGGGAGAGGGGGGTGAGGTTGATGGGAGAAGGGGGCGAGGTTGATGTGAGAAGGGGGCGAGGTTGATGTGAGAAGGGGGGCGAGGTTGATGGGACAAGAGGGGCGAGGTTGATGGGAGAAGGGGGCGAGGTTGATGGGAGAAGGGGGAGAGGTTGATGGGAGAAGGGGGAGAGGTTGATGGGAGAAGGGGGGCGAGGTTGATGGGAGAAGAGGGGCGAGGTTGATGGGAGAAGGGGGAGAGGTTGATGGGAGAAGGGGGAGAGGTTGATGGGAGAAGGGGGCGAGGTTGATGGGAGAAGGGGGCGAGGTTGATGGGAGAAGGGGGAGAGGTTGATGGGAGAGGGGGGCGAGGTTGATGGGAGAAGGGGGAGAGGTTGATGGGAGAAGGGGGCGAGGTTGATGTGAGAAGAGGGGAGAGGTTGATGGGAGAAGGAGAGAGGTTGATGGGAGAAGGAGAGAGGTTGATGAGAGAAGGAGACCTGGGGGGAGAGAGGAGGCGAATTTCTAAAGGGGAGGAGGCAGAGTGACATTGTGTCTGCCCCCACGTGTACACAAAGGACTGGCAGAACACAGTCGTTTTATATATTAATAATGATAACAGTCATAACAATAATCCATAATGTATTGAATCGATGGGAGAGGCGGCGCAGCAGTTACCGCGATGCGCCTGTGAACCCGATGAACCCGAGTTCGATTCCCAGACGGGGCCCTACGGTCGGCGGAGGCTGAGCGACGTCCGAGCAAACCGTGGTGTCGCCAAACGACCTTCACCAAACCGCACTGCCCAGAGTGGTGAAGTATGGTCACGCGATGGGAGCCTTCATCCAATCGTCCAGCAGTGGATCTTAATAACGGGGGCTGTAGGGTTCATTATTCTCTTCCAAATAAATATCTCGCAGCCTCCAGTAACAAAAACAACACACACACACAATTCCACACAAATGCTATTTCGATAACATTTAAAATTATGTACTGTCAAACCTCACCACCCCGACAAGGACCCCCCCCCCCATCATCAACAACAATCTGCAACTAACATGCCCCCCCCCACCAAATATATAAAAACCTCACAAACGTAAACACGCAACAACCAAGAGAACAGAGAGAAAGAATAATTATCATAATCATTAGTTTTAAAATTAAAATTGTTTTCCTTTTTTCCATGAAACAAACACACAAAAATCACAAGAAATATCGCGTCTCAAAAAATTAAAATACAACAAAAATAATAATGATAAAACGGCAGCCAGCCAGTCTAGCCCGGGCTGTCGCGACACTTGTGAATTTAGTTTGGTGGTGGCGTAGAATATTAAGCACCTCAAAGGGCATGGAGATCGTTATTAATTAACAGGTAATAAAGCAGCCCCGATTCGCGCCGTTCTATTATTCATGTGCTTCCGTCCGTGCACCACACACACGATGCACGGGTAGCAGAGGGAGGGGGAGAGGGAGGGGGGAGGGGAGAGGGGAGGGAGAGGGGAGGGAGAGGGGAGAGATGGAACGGAGGCACCAGGGACAACGTATGGGGGGGGAGGGAGGAGGGAGAAAAAAATTATCAGACGTCTGAACTAATTTTCACCTGAAACGTCAAAATCGTGGATATAAATGCCATCTATCTTGTACAATGGCGCTCTCGCTCTCACTCACTCTCTCGATTTCTTCCAGTTCCCCTCGCTCATCATCTAACCCACCTCGTCCCGTCCCCTCCTCTGTCTCATCCTCGTCAACATTCTCTCTCCTCCTCCACCTCCTCTCATCCGCCATCCCCTCCGCTCTCTCCCCCTATCCCCCCCCCCTCCTTATCCCCACATCCCCCTGCACATTCCTCCACCTCCTCTTTCTCCACCTCATCTCTCCTCTTCACGCTCATGCTTACTCGCCCGTTCCCTCCTCTCTGATTGTATTTGTAGGTTTTAAAATGCACCGGTCTCATCATCATCATCATCACTGTCATCATCGTCACTGTCATCATCACTGTCATCATCACAGTCATCATCATCACTGTTATCATCACTATCATCATCATCACTGCCATCATCATCATCACTGTCATCATCATAATCATCACTGTCATCATCATCACTGTTATCATCATCACTGTCATCATCACTGTCATCATCATCATCACTGTCATCATCATCATCACTGTCGTCATCATCATCACTGTCATCATCACTGCCATCATCATCACTGTCATCATCATCACTGTCATCATCATCACTATCATCATCATTGTCATCATCATCATCACTATTATCATCATCACTGTCATCATCATCATGATTGTTTTCACAATTGCTAGCACATGCACTGTCATCATTGTTGCCGGTGCAAGTCATTGGATTGATACCACATCATCATCAATGGCACGTTCATGTAATTAATGCTCCCGCCTTGAAAATTACAATTCAATTTTCGTCTTCACGATCGTCATTACGAGTTTTATTCCCAGCATTACCGCAGTTACCATCCTTATCACAGTGCTCTATCGTGGTGACTGTCACTTGTAACCATGGACACCATCGTTACCATCATCATCATCGTTGCCATAGCTACCACGATTACTATTATTTACTTGTCAGCATGACATCCAAATAAGCACCATTATAATCACTCTCATTACTAAAATCATCATCATCATCATCCCATGTAAAATACAGATGCATCATCATTTCATATCACATCAGAATCATTATTATCATCATTAGCAATCGTTATCAATATCAATACTTTATCATAAATACAAGCAACCTTGCCATCACCATTAATATCAGCCACCAGCAAGCATCTTCCTCCCAACACTAACATTACAAATTCCACCACTAACTATCACCACTATCATCATCATCACCAGCACCATCACCACCGCCATCATCAACGAGCATCATCATCACAAGCACCATTATCATTATGAGTATCATTACATCATCTTCCTCCCAACACTAACATCACACATTTCACCATCATCATCATCACCACCATCACCACCATCACCACCACCAGCAGCAACATCGTCCCATCAGTGGTGATACTTGTCATCTCCCATCCTCCACGGTGCTACGCTGAGCGGCTGAAATTAAAGACTCGGAGCGCAGACACACACACACCTACCATCGCCAGCGGTCTAATGAACTAATTTATAACATTTTTACTTCATAACCCCTCGCCCGTCTCCTGCCCCTCCCCCCTCACCATCCCCTCCCCTCCGCTCCCCCAGGTAGCTCCAGCCCCCTCCTTCCCCCCTCTCTATTAAACATTGATGTTGTGCCTACTACACAGATCACTCTCGCGTTCCTGTATAAATATTTTGCACGAGTACATACACACATATACACACGTGCGCACACACACACACACGTGCTTATAGACAAAGATCCCCCTTCACCCGGTGTAGCCTTCGACAGACTGCTGGGGAAAGTGCTGTTAGCGAGCACTTTTGGAGGCCAGAACGGGCACACGGGAGGGGGGGGGGGGGTTGGGTTGAATGTGGCCAGCACCACACCCGGCCGCCTTTGTCTCCCCGGTGTTGATCTTTATACACCGCAGCAGTGGCTCGTCTAAGGCCTCGCCCGACCTAGGGGAGCCCCACGATCGCTGCGGATATTCGTCGCTGGTGTTGGCGGCCGTGAGCGGGGAGTCGAACTCGCCGAGTCTCTTGCCCGGTGTGTCACGCGCAGCGCATCAACACTCGCTGCACTTAGGGGGCCGCCCATAAATGACGTCACGCGATTTTGGACGATTTTTGACCCCCCCCCCCCATCTTCGTCACACGGCGTCACAAAAAGTCAGACCCCCCCCCTCCCTCAAATATGACGTCACAAAGCTCTGCCCCCCCCCCGCCCCCAAAATAAAACATGCTTCAAATCGCTTTAAACTATTGTCATTGTAGTGCGTATTTAATGTGGCGCTGCACTCTGATGTTGTAGGAGAAAACATTTATAAAAAGTATATTTAATTAAGTAGAACGTGTTGTCTATACTTATTTAAAGTTGCGTATTTTGATGTGACGTCACATTTCTCAAACACCCCCCCCCCTCGTCACGCAGCGTCACAAATGTCTGACCCTGCCCCCCAGGTGCGTGACGTCATTTATGGACGGCCCCTTACGAAGTCCAGAGTTCGCTTGCTTCAACAAACGTTGCTGGTCACCACGGTGTTGGTCTGGGGGGGGGGACCCAACGGGCTGACAAACTGAAGACGTTTTTCTATACGTATCTGACGATTTGCAGAAAGGGCCTCTGCTTAAAGGTCGCCACTCAGTAGTAGTGACGTTACTACAGCGTTCGTGCCAGGCTAGGTGCACCTTGAAGGCCATGGGAAGTGTGGAAGGCTCGCTCCTGGCGAGAGGATCACGACTCAGACCCAGGTGCCATGGGTTGACTGACTGAGATGGCTGGCAGTTGCACCACCTGTGCCCCCTACTGTGCCAACTTGCTGCGATTTATCTGCCCGCGCTCCGCTCGTTGTTGTGAGCGTCGCTCCTCCTCCACCTTCCGTTGTTGGAGGGCGACTGCCTTCAACTGCCCAGTAGCGTCCTTCACGAGCCTCCTCCTCCACAGAGGCCGATCTTGACACAACTGAGAGCGGTCTTTGGCAAATCCACTCAGCTCCACATCCTCCCGTACCGCATCAGCTCCATCTCTTCTCCAGCCCGTGCCATGCCAAATAGAAGCTGTCTGGGCACGTGGTTAGCCAGGCGTGCGGGCTGCATGACCCAGCCAACGCAGCCTCGCCTGCCGGAGGAGCTCACCGATTGGGACATGATCCAATGTCCAACACCCGCCGTTCGCCACGGCGGGGTATCGGCGGCGCCTGTGCCAGGCCACGTGCACTTTGAGGCTGCCACGTGAAGTGTCGAAGGCCTCGCTGACGGGAGGCCTCGGGACAGACCCAGCAGGTGCCGTGGGTTGGCTGACTGAGATGACCGCGTAGATACACCACCAGCGGTACCCCCTACCGTGGGACACTATACACTTTACAGTACATATAATTGATACCCCCCCCATAGAGCTTAGTGAGACCGTTGAGGAAAATGCTGTTAGCCAGTGCATTTTAGTCGGGGAGCGGTGGCGCAGCGGTTAACGCGGTGGCGGATACGGCGTGGTGAAAGGCCCCCCACATCCAGCAGTGGCTTGCGAGGTTGGTCGCTGTGCGTGGATTGCATTGCCCCACACGACAAGACAGAAGAGCACACAGCCGCTTATGTAATCGTTCGCGGTGTACTGTACACAGGTGATCATGGATTCAGAATTTGTTTACACAAAATCAATTTGCATTGTAAACAGCCCATATACGAACATGGGATAATTGTGACGGTGCCCTTCAATGTTGCCCAGCGAAGCCTCGCCTGTCTCGGACTCTGTGTGTGTGTGTTGGGGTGGCAGGGTGGGTGCCGCCGCCGCCGCTGCTGCTAACACCTTGGGTGAGTTATTTTGTTTTTAGCCACGAATTACATTTCGTGCATTGGAAGAAGAACCCCCCCACCACCACGGATGCGAAGGATGGGGGAGTTACTACTTCTACCGCTGCTGCTACTACACCACACCTGTCAACCCCCTTATCAGTGCCCTACCTTATTACAGACCAATCCAGACCTTGTCGGTCACCCCGTGCCCCTTATAAATCTCAACGTGCATCCTGCAAAGTCCCATCACAAGGGAGAAACACAAACAAATGACAATCTTTGTTTTGCCCGCGTTGAAACGTGTGTACGCCGTACGGATCTAAAAACTCAATTTCCCTGTCAAAGCACACGGGGTAAGCCGAATGGGTCGACAGGTACGCTACACCACCCAAGGCCTCCACCAATACAGACGAGTTCACGCACCTACTTGCTGTACTCCCATTGTATCGACCACCTACGTTTTTCCCCGTAGCCAACAATGCCCGGGTATTGGCATTCTCAGGCACGGGAGGGCCACGTTATATGGTCCCGCGATTCCGAAATCTTGCTCAGCTCTGCGAGATCCCGATGATGGTAATATTGGGCCACTGGCAAACGCACACGAGACGAGACAAAGGTGCACCGGATAGCCTCTATTTAGACGGCGGGGGGGGGGGGGGCCAAGTGCTTGCTGCTGGTGGCCGGAACTTGACCGAGATCCGCGCGGTGCCCCACATGGTTCAGTGTGGGCAAAAGCACGCCCGGCCGCCTTTGTCTCCCCACCGCTGCTAATGTTCAAAGGCAAAAGCGCGTGCGCGCACGCACGTATACTGTACACGCGAAAATAAAACGGCCAAGAAGAGGCTTAAAACTCAGGCAAGTTTTACAGAGATATATTAATAGAGTTATACAATAATAACTCACACTCACCCACCCCCCACCGGGTCTCGCCTAGGTCGACTCGGACTCAAATAAGTACCTGGCGCAGTGCGTAAACATCGCCACTGGGTGAGACAAAGGCGGAGCGGGCGTGGTTGCTGGCCACTGGCAGCTGTGCACTTTTAAATCAACCTCATCTGTTTAGAACTGCTTTGTGTTTAGTTTGTTGTCCTTCCCCCCGCACCTCTGATTAGTGCGGTTGGCTACGTACGGCGTGAAAGAAGTTCGACACACCGTGCATACATAACCCTCCAAGTCAACGTCGTCCCTATCCGTTCTGTGCAGCGCTGGTGCCCCGATCTTTGACCAACGACGAAACATCGCGGAACAAAAGCTGAAAAAAAGTGTGCAGAGGAGGAGCCGCGCTGGGAATGAGCCCGAGAGACAGGGAGGGAGGAAGGGAGTAGCGGGGAAAGGAAGTGGCGTCACCGTCTTCCTTCTGCTAGATCCTCACACTCGTCAACGGCTCCAATGGCGGGGCAGCTGACAGTCTCTGCACCTCCATCGCCTCCATGATTGACGCGGGGGCTTCCCCTCGGTCACTGGCACTGAACTGAAAATGTGTAAACAGAACTGTCGGGACGACAGAACTGTCGGGACGACAGCGCTGTTCCTTTACCTGAAGAAGGCTACTTGTGTCGTGGCCGAAACGTCGTGAGAATTTTATTGTCTTATTTTGTTTTATTGTTTTATTCTCATTTTATGTGACTTTACCGAAAGGAGCAAGAAGATGAATCCTTGCAGTCACGAAAGATTTAAATCGAAATTTACGTGTAAACTATTTTTTTATTTTTACCAGGTAAGCCTCCACTGAGCCGATGTATCTCTTTTTCAGAAGCGACCTGGCCCAAACTAGACAATGTTTAATTTTACCAACTAGAGCCCACTCTGCCATATAGTTATTTTTCAGAAGCGATCTGGCCACAAATTAAACCTTTTTTTAATTTTACCAGGCAAGGCCGCATTTCAAACTAAGCCGGGAGTATTACATCTAACACAGTGACATCAAAGCGTGCCCCCCCCCCCAAAACGCGGGGCCCGGGGCAGTCACCCCAATTCGCCGCTACCCAAGAGACAGCTCTAGCCCTCCACCCTGCACACACGGTCCCACCCATCTCAACCTCCTCCCCTGGAATGCAACCGACACAGAACTTTCACTCCACCGTCTATCCTGACCCTCCAAGTTGCTTTACCCTATCCTTCCAAAAACGCCCTTCGTAATCCTCCCATGTATGCACATGGTGCGCTTCAGCCGGGCCCTCCGAGTCATTCAGCCGCACAGACGTCACGACCACCAGGCTGTCGTGGCTACGCTGCACGCGGCTGCTGCCTGTGATCCAGCGCCGTGCGGAGGAGGCAGCAGCAGCGAGGGTTGGTGGGTGACCGTAACTCGTCTTGTTGTGGTGAAACTCCCCTTCTTCCCGTGGGTGGGCATCGAGGAGGAGGTGCTCGTATCCCTGGCTGGCCAGGAGAATGCGGTACGGCAAGTGGGCTCATCGCTATCTGTTTCAATCTGTACGGGGATAGAGCGTTGTTCCCTCGCGCAAGGCGTGGGTTTCTCCGGGTGCTCCGCTTTCCTCCCCACGTGAATAAAAAATGTAAAACCAAACTATTTTTTCTTTATTTTATTTTACCAGGTAAGGCCCCATTGAGCCTACCTAGCTCTTGTTAAGAAGCGACCTGGCAAATGATAGTTCAACAAAGTGGGCGCATCATCATCACGTGTGGAAGTTTGTAGTGGCCAATAAGCACGGCTCATCATTAATTTGGGGCCGAAAAGGTCTTCAAAACACGAGACCAAATGAAGCAGCGTGCAGGAAGACCCTCCTGAAAACGAGTGGCTCTCCTGGATAAGATGGGTAAATAAAAGTAAAAAAATAACTCCCGCTTACAAACAAAGACAAAGATCCCCCGTATAGCCTTAACAGACTGTAGGGGCAAGTGCTGTTAGCGAGCACCTATGAAGGCCGGAACGGTACACGAGGGGGTGGGTGGCCAGCACCACGCCCGACCGCCTTTGTCTCCCCAGTGGCGATGTTTACACACCGCACCAGGTACTCACTTCAGGCTGAGTCGACCTAGGGGAGGCCCAGTACCGCTCCCCCACACACACGCACACACTCTCTCGCCTCCGTCCGCCACCGGAGAGAGAGAGAGACCTCTCTCTCTCTCTCTCCGCGCTGCCAAATCGGTTCGACGGTTCACGCAGTTCGATCGGACCCGATAGCAAGTCTCCAACGAGCCACTCGCGCACGCCCATCAGCACCAGCAGCGGCGTTGTCAACGACAATTATCCGGGAACGTGGCAATATCAGCCAGCTGTGTGCGACAGCAAAAATCATAGCACTGCATGTATGTATGCTGAACTCTTTTCGCACCGTACGTAGCCAACCGTGATAATCGATGGGTCTCTGTGGGTCTCTGTGGGTTTGGGCGTCTGTGGGTCTCTATGTATGTATGTTGAACTTTTTTGCACCGTACGTAGCCAACCGTGATAATCGGTGGGTCTCTGTGGGTCTCTATGGGTTTGGGTGTCTGTGGGTCTCTGTATGTATGCTGAACTTCTTTCGCACCGTACGTAGCCAACCGTGATAATCGATGGGTCTCTGTGGGTTTGGGTGTCTGTGGGTCTCTATGTATGTATGTTGAACTTTTTTTGCACCGTACGTAGCCAACCGTGATAATCGGTGGGTCTCTGTGGGTGTCTATGGGTTTGGGTGTCTGTGGGTCTCTATGTATGTATGTTTAACTTTTTTTGCACCGTACGTAGCCAACCGTGATAATCGGTGGGTCTCTGTGGGTGTCTATGGGTTTGGGTGTCTGTGGGTCTCTGTGTGTGTACGCTGAACTTCTTTCGGACCGTACGTAGCCAACCGTTATAATCGCAGGTGCTGACCATTCTAGAGCACCACCCCCACCAAAGACCACCCCGTATAGCACGTAACAGACCACCGATGAAGGCCGGAACGGCACACACGAGGGGGTGGGTGGCTAACACCACGCCCGGACGCCTTTGTCTCCCCAGCGGTGATGTTTACACACCGCACCAGGACTGTACCCACAATCACATGTACGTACACACAACAATTCCGCAACATATGGCGTGTAGGATAAATGTAAATATATTGAACTTCTTTTGTGCCGTATGTAGCCAACCGTGCAAATCGGTGGTGCGGGTGCATCGATACCATCGATAGCAAATACTGTGAACCCATACATGTTCATCTTCTCATCATTTGCCATTCATCATCGTCTTCGCCCACAACAAACATACGAAACAACTCATCATCACCACGATCATCATGATCGTGGTGATGATGATGATGTTGATTGAGCACCATTGGCACCATCAAAAAACCGCTACGTATACAACAAAGCACACTCATCATCATCATCATCCTCGTCGTCAAGATCCAGAGGGACGGTGCCATCGCTCGAGACGAGCCGTGTGGATGACGAGAGACAGGAGGGCACCACGCAAATATAAAATCGTGATCATCATGACTACCACTACAATTTGTATTATTCTTGACCCAGCAAGCATGCTTACAGCAACTCTAACCTGCTTCTCAAATACCGCAACACGTTAGACACAATCGAAACTACTGTCGCTATCGTCACGATAGTTGTCGTTGATATGATGTTACTGATGCAAGTACTGTAATAAATGCTGCTGATGATACCGTTGCTGTTGGTGAATACTGCTGCTGATGATGATAGTGAAGGCGACGCTAGTGCTGCTGCTGCTGCTGCTATGGATGCTGCTGTTGCTACTATGAATACTGATACTGCTGCCGATGTTAATACCGACAATGAATGATGTTCTACGGATGCTGCTGCTGATACTATTGCTGCCTGCAACACGCTGCTACAGGGAGGGAAAAAAGTATTTGATCCCCTGCTGATTTTGTACGTTTGCCCACTGACAAATAAATGATCAGTCTATAATTTTAATGGTAGGTTTATTTGAACAGTGAGAGACAGAATAACAACAAGAAAGTCCAGAAAAAACGCAAGTCAAAAATGTTATAAATTGATTTGTATTTTAATGAGGGAAATAAGTATTTGACCCCCTCTCAATCAGAAAGATTTCTGGCTCCCAGGTGTATTTTATACAGGTAACGAGCTGAGATTAGGAGCACTCCCTTTAAGAGTGTGCTCCTAATCTCAGCTTGTTACCTGTATAAAAGACACCTGTCCACAGAAGCAATCAATCAGATTCCAAACTCTCCACCATGGCTAAGACCAAAGAGTTCTCCAAGGATGTCAGGGACAAGATTGTAGACCTATACAAGGCTGGAATGGGCTACAAGACCATTGCCAAGCAGCTTGGTGAGAAGGTAACAACAGTTGCTGCGATTATTCGCAAATGGAAAAAAAACAAAAGAACTGTCAATCTCCCTCGGCCTGGGGCTCCATCCAAGATCTCACCTCGTGGAGTTGCAATGATCATGAGAACGGCGAGGAATCAGCCCAGAACTACACGGGAGGATCTTGTCAATGATCTCAAGGCAGCTGGGACCATATTCACCAAGAAAACAATTGGTAACACACTACGCCGTGAAGGACTGAAATCCTGCAGCGCCCGCAAGGTCCCCCTGCTCGAGAAAGCACATATACATGCCCGTCTAAAGTTTGCCAATGAACATCTGAATGATTCAGAGGACAACTGGGTGAAAGTGTTGTGGTCAGATGAGACCAAAATGGAGCTCTATGGCATCAATTCAACTCGCCGTGTTTGGAGGAGGAGGAATGCTGCCTATGACCCCGAGAACACCATCCCCACCGTCAAACATGGAGGTGGAAACATGATGCTTTGGGGGTGTTTTTCTGCTAAAGGGACAGAACAACTTCACCGCATCAAAGGGACGATGGACGGGCCATGTACCGTCAAATCTTGGGTGAGAACCTCCTTCCCTCAGCCAGGGCATTGAAAATGGGTCGTGGAAGGGTATTCCAGCATGACGATGACCCAAAACATACGGCCAAGGCAACAAAGGAGTGGCTCAAGAAGAAGCACATTAAGGTCCTGGAGTGGCTAGCCAGTCTCCAGACCTTAATCCCATAGAAAATCTGTGGAGGGAGCTGAAGGTTCGAGTTGCCAAACGTCAGCCTCGAAACCTTCATGACATGGAGAAAATCTGCAAAGAGGAGTGGGACAAAATCCCTCCTGAGATGCGTGCAAACCTGGTGGCCAACTACACGAAACGTCTGACCTCTGTGATTGCCAACAAGGGTTTTGCCACCAAGTACTAAGTCATGTTTTGCAGAGGGGTCAAATATTTATTTCCCTCATTAAAATGCAAATCAATTTATAACATTTTTGACATGCGTTTTTCTGGATTTTGTTGTTGTTATTCTGTCTCTCATTGTTCAAATAAACCTACCATTAAAATTATAGACTGATCATTTCTTTGGCAGTGGGCAAATCACAGTGGATCAAATACTTTTTCCCTCACTGTAGGTCATACAACTGCTGATGATAATTATGACAATGAAGATGACGATACCGCTGATGACACTGCTGTTACTGCTTCTGCTGCTACTGATGATAATAACAACGATGATCCACTCCTTGAGACGATACTCTTATTTACAAAGACAAATCGCCCACGCGCCACGTGCTCGGTCACTCACTCGGTCACTCACTCGGTCACTCACTCGGTCACTCACTCAGTCACTAACTCAGTCACTAACTCAGTTGCTCACTCATTCGGTCACTTAGTCACTCACTTAGTCGGTCATTCACTCAGTCACTCACTCGGTCACTAACTCGGTCACGAACTCAGTTGGTCACTCACTCGGTCACTCACTCGGTCACTCACTCAGTCACTAACTCAGTCACTAACTCAGTTGCTCACTCATTCGGTCACTTAGTCACTCACTCAGTCGGTCATTCACTCAGTCACTCACTCGGTCACTAACTCGGTCACGAACTCAATTGGTTACTCACTTGGTCACTCACTCGGTCACTCACTCCGTCACTCACTCAATCACTAACTCAGTCGGTCACTCATTCAGTCACTCACTTGGTCACTCACTCGGTCACTCAGTCGCTCACTCACTCAGTCACTCACTCGGTCACTCACTCGGTCACTCACTCGGTCACTCAGTCGCTCACTCACTCGGTCACTCACTCAGTCACTCACTCGGTCACTCACTCAGTCACTCACTCGGTCACTCACTCAGTCACTCACTTGGTCACTCATTCGGTCACTCACTCGGTCACTCACTCGGTCACTCACTCAGTCGCTCACTCACTCGGTCACTCACTCAGTCACTCACTCGGTCGGTCACTCGGTCACTCACTGGGTCACTCACTGGGTCACTCACTCGGTCACTCACTCGGTCACTCACTGGGTCACTCACTGGGTCACTCACTCGGTCACTCACTGGGTCACTCACTCGGTCACTCACTCGGTCACTCACCCAGCAGCAGCGGTGGCGGCATCAGCAGGTGGAGCAGCAGACACCACCGCCACCACCACCGCTACACGCACTCCGCCACTCTGAGGAGGCGAGGAGTGACACAGTGAACAGCACTCCGTGCGTGCGCACCCACAGGAGGCGACGCGACCACGGGGCGGACGGGAGGCGGGGATGGCCTGGCAGGGAGCAACACACACACACAGGTGTGTGTGTGTGTGTTGCTCTCTCCCCTCCCTCCCTCCCTCCCCCTCTCTCTCTGTCTCAAGACCCCCCCCCCTCAATCGTCTCTCTCTATTTTACTCTCCCCTCCACTCTGCTGTCTCTCTTCACTCTCCTCCTGCCTCTCTCCACTCTCCTGTCTCTCTCCACTCTCCTCCTGTCTCTCTCCACTCTCCTGTCTCTCTCCACTCTCCTGTCTCTCTCCACTCTCCTGTCTCTCTCCACTCTCCTCCTGCCTCTCTCCACTCTCCTGTCTCTCTCCACTCTCCTCCTGTCTCTCTCCACTCTCCTGTCTCTCTCCACTCTCCTGTCTCTCTCCACTCTCCTGTCTCTCTCCACTCTCCTCCTGTCTCTCTCCACTCTCCTGTCTCTCTCCACTCTCCTGTCTCTCTCCACTCTCCTGTCTCTCTTCACTCTCCTCCTGCCTCTCTTCACTCTCCTCCTGTCTCTCTCCACTCTACTCCTGTCTCTCTCCACTCTCCTCCTGTCTCTCTCCACTCTCCTCCTGCCTCTCTTCACTCTCCTCCTGTCTCTCTCCACTCTCCTCCTGTCTCTCTCCACTCTCCTCCTGTCTCTCTCCACTCTCCTCCTGCCTCTCTTCACTCTCCTCTCCCTCTCTACAGTCTCCCCGCCCCCCTCTCTCCCTCTCTCTCCCCCCACTCCCCCCCCCCTCTCTCTCCCCCCACTCCCCCCTCTCTCTCCCTCCCACTCCCCCCCACTCTCCTCCCCTCTGTATTTCTGTCCCCCCTCTCCCCCTCTCAATTATCCCCAGCAATGGACTCGGAGGGTGGAGGCGATGGGGTGGGGGGTAATGAAACAAAAGAACAGATGATTGCAATTTCAATTCATCATCATCGGCCGCCATGGTCACTCCACTGCTGGATGAAGGCCACTCCAATCTGCCGGCATCTCTCACGATCCTGCGATGCAACAAAGACAAAAATTCCCCCCCCCCCGTGTAGCCTTTAACAGACTGTTGGGGCAAGTGCTGTTAGCAAGCACCTATGAAGGCCAGCACTGTGGCACACGAGGTGGGGGGGGGGGGGGGGAGGTGGAGGGCCAACACCACGCCCGGCCGCCTTTGTCTCCCCTAGTGCCGCCGATGTTTTTCGCACACCGCACCAGGTTACCCAATCGGGGCCGGGTCGACGTAGGGGAGGAGGCACGGGACACGGTGCAGGTGGGCATTCGCCACCGTTGTTGGTCACGAGCGGGAATCTCGGCGCGGGGCTCGCTGAAAGCGCTGCGCCACCGCTCCACCCGCCGACGACAAAGGGGCACGGCAGGACCGTGCCCATCGCCGCGACTGCATCGAAGGGGACCTCGTTTGCGAGCGGGAATCGCGAATGCGTAAACGCGTTCATACTCTCCGAAAGGCACAGAACTCGTCCAGCGCGTCTAGCGGTTGTTAAAGCGGATCGACTGGCTCGCCCCACGTGGCTCGCCCCACGTGGCTCGCCCCACGTGGCTCGCCCCACGTGGCTCGCCCCACGTGGCTCGCCCCACGTGGCTCGCCCCACGTGGCTCGCCCCACGTGGCTCGCCCCACGTGGCTCGCCCCACGTGGCTCGCCCCACGTGGCTCGCCCCACGTGGCTCGCCCCACGTGGCTCGCCCCACGTGGCTCGCCCCACGTGGCTCGCCCCACGTGGCTCGCCCCACGTGGCTCGCCCCACGTGGCTCGCCCCACGTGGCTCGCCCCACGTGGCTCGCCCCACGTGGCTCGCCCCACGTGGCTCGCCCCACGTGGCTCGCCCCACGTGGCTCGCCCCACGTGGCTCGCCCCACGTGGCTCGCCCCACGTGGCTCGCCCCACGTGGCTCGCCCCACGTGGCTCGCCCCACGTGGCTCGCCCCACGTGGCTCGCCCCACGTGGCTCGCCCCACGTGGCTCGCCCCACGTGGCTCGCCCCACGTGGCTCGCCCCACGTGGCTCGCCCCACGTGGCTCGCCCCACGTGGCTCGCCCCACGTGGCTCGCCCCACGTGGCTCGCCCCACGTGGCTCGCCCCACGTGGCTCGCCCCACGTGGCTCGCCCCACGTGGCTCGCCCCACGTGGCTCGCCCCACGTGGCTCGCCCCACGTGGCTCGCCCCACGTGGCTCGCCCCACGTGGCTCGCCCCACGTGGCTCGCCCCACGTGGCTCGCCCCACGTGGCTCGCCCCACGTGGCTCGCCCCACGTGGCTCGCCCCACGTGGCTCGCCCCACGTGGCTCGCCCCACGTGGCTCGCCCCACGTGGCTCGCCCCACGTGGCTCGCCCCACGTGGCTCGCCCCACGTGGCTCGCCCCACGTGGCTCGCCCCACGTGGCTCGCCCCACGTGGCTCGCCCCACGTGGCTCGCCCCACGTGGCTCGCCCCACGTGGCTCGCCCCACGTGGCTCGCCCCACGTGGCTCGCCCCACGTGGCTCGCCCCACGTGGCTCGCCCCACGTGGCTCGCCCCACGTGGCTCGCCCCACGTGGCTCGCCCCACGTGGCTCGCCCCACGTGGCTCGCCCCACGTGGCTCGCCCCACGTGGCTCGCCCCACGTGGCTCGCCCCACGTGGCTCGCCCCACGTGGCTCGCCCCACGTGGCTCGCCCCACGTGGCTCGCCCCACGTGGCTCGCCCCACGTGGCTCGCCCCACGTGGCTCGCCCCACGTGGCTCGCCCCACGTGGCTCGCCCCACGTGGCTCGCCCCACGTGGCTCGCCCCACGTGGCTCGCCCCACGTGGCTCGCCCCACGTGGCTCGCCCCACGTGGCTCGCCCCACGTGGCTCGCCCCACGTGGCTCGCCCCACGTGGCTCGCCCCACGTGGCTCGCCCCACGTGGCTCGCCCCACGTGGCTCGCCCCACGTGGCTCGCCCCACGTGGCTCGCCCCACGTGGCTCGCCCCACGTGGCTCGCCCCACGTGGCTCGCCCCACGTGGCTCGCCCCACGTGGCTCGCCCCACGTGGCTCGCCCCACGTGGCTCGCCCCACGTGGCTCGCCCCACGTGGCTCGCCCCACGTGGCTCGCCCCACGTGGCTCGCCCCACGTGGCTCGCCCCACGTGGCTCGCCCCACGTGGCTCGCCCCACGTGGCTCGCCCCACGTGGCTCGCCCCACGTGGCTCGCCCCACGTGGCTCGCCCCACGTGGCTCGCCCCACGTGGCTCGCCCCACGTGGCTCGCCCCACGTGGCTCGCCCCACGTGGCTCGCCCCACGTGGCTCGCCCCACGTGGCTCGCCCCACGTGGCTCGCCCCACGTGGCTCGCCCCACGTGGCTCGCCCCACGTGGCTCGCCCCACGTGGCTCGCCCCACGTGGCTCGCCCCACGTGGCTCGCCCCACGTGGCTCGCCCCACGTGGCTCGCCCCACGTGGCTCGCCCCACGTGGCTCGCCCCACGTGGCTCGCCCCACGTGGCTCGCCCCACGTGGCTCGCCCCACGTGGCTCGCCCCACGTGGCTCGCCCCACGTGGCTCGCCCCACGTGGCTCGCCCCACGTGGCTCGCCCCACGTGGCTCGCCCCACGTGGCTCGCCCCACGTTCACGTGAACACCGAAGTCGCTGCCCCCTCATCGTGCGGACGACATAGGGCGGTACCGGGACCTCCTCGATTTACGAACGAGTTAGGTTCCAGCCGTCTGTTCGTAAGTCGATTTGTCCATAAGTCCAACTTTACTCCTGTCGATTCCAAACGCGTTGCACGGCGTGTACACTAATACTATACATTATACACTACTATACTGCATTATACACTACTACACTACATGATATACTACTATATACTACACTACATGATATACTACTATATACTACATTATACACTACTACACTACATGATATACTACTATATACTACATTATACACTACTATACTACATGATATACTACTATATACATTATATACTACACTACAGTACAAATGCGTTGTACGGCTGCCATTCAGCGATGTGAGCGTGGTGGGACCGAGGCGACCCGAATCGAGTTGCGGTGTGAGTAGTGAAAGTGACGATGTGTTTGCGAAAATGACGTAAAACTGGGGAGAGACGTGAATCGGAGTATTACTTGAACGGGCGTCGCGTTGGCGAGATGTTAACTACCTCGCCTGGTACGCAGGAGGTCGTGGGTTCGATCCCGACCCTGACGCCTGCTGCTGTATATTTGGAGTCTGCGTGTCTCTCTCTCTCTCATCCTCATCATGGTGGCTAGGAGATGTTAACTACCTCGCCTGGTGTGCAGGAGGTCGTGGGTTCGATCCCGACCCTGGCG
The DNA here is from genome assembly GCF_048934315.1 of Petromyzon marinus. Taxonomy (NCBI): domain Eukaryota; kingdom Metazoa; phylum Chordata; class Hyperoartia; order Petromyzontiformes; family Petromyzontidae; genus Petromyzon; species Petromyzon marinus. Next base: position 10,065,653 of record NC_133698.1, read on the forward strand.
CCTGCTGTATATTTGGAGTTTGCGTGTCTCTCTCATCATCATCATCATCACGGTGGCTAGGAGATGTTAACTACCTCGCCTGGTGTGCAGAAGGTCGTGGGTTCGATCCCGACCCTGGCGCCTGCTGTATATTTGGAGTTTGCGTGTCTCTCTCATCATCATCATCACGGTGGCTAGGAGATGTTAACTACCTCGCCTGGTATACAGGAGGTCTGCTGTATATTTGGAGTTTGCGCGTCTCTCCCTCTCATCATCATCACGGTGGCTCGGAGATGTTAACTGCCTCGCCTGGTATACAGGAGGTCTGCTGTATATTTGGAGTCTGCGCGTCTCTCTCTCTCTCCCCGTGGTGGCTTACATTTTTCTCCGGGTCCTCTGGTTTTTCCCTCCACATTTAGAAACTTTCGTTTTACAGAGTAATTGGCTGCTCCTATAAATGACAAGCCACTTCACTGGGCGATCATTTGTCGTGGCCAGGTCGCTTCTGTATAAAAGCTATAGAGCTCCGTGGGCCGTAGTGGCCATCCATTGAGTCCGTACGCATGGAGGGGGGAGGGGGGGTTAACCCAAATGCGTACGCTTGCGTATGGAGGGGGGGGTCTACTGACAATGTACGTACGTATTAGGGACGTGTGGTCAGGGGAGGCAGGGGAGGCAGAGCCTCACCTGTCATACTCCCAATGAAAATAGCTGTTTGGAAAAGTAAAAAAAAAGGAATAATCAAATAAAATAAATATTAAGATTTTTTCCCACTGATCTGTGTTATGAATGTCATTTCTGTACGATCCCAATCATTTTTAGAGTCAAAATCGCCAAATTTGCGGAGCTCCGCTGCAAATACGGCAAGAGACGAGAGGTGAGGCAGCGACGAGCTCAGCCTCCCCTCTGATTGCGCAACCCCTCAGTAACTGGATGGAGCGTGGGCAATACGCGCGTGCCTGTTACTATCTCAGTATGTCACCAATGTGATGTTTGTAGACCCCTTCATTTCATGTCCTTGCCTTCCATACCCCAGGTAACTTATTTCACGTGTGTGTGTATAAAGATATTTAGGCTCAATGGTCTCGTCATGAAACTGCAATGAAAAAGCACCAGGGGAGGCAGCTATCACATCTGCCTCACTGAGGGGGACGTGTCTAACACGCCCCCCTCAGTGAGGCCACGCCCACCACCGTGAGGCCACGCCCCCCTCAGTGTGTGAATCTGGCTCTGACACTAGCCAGTGCCTCCCCAGCCATTGATCTCACCGCACGTCACTGGTACGCATATGAAACGGGGGGGGGGTGGGGGGGGTGGCTGAAGCCTCGATGATAATTTGTCTACATTGGCCTTCAAATGAGCCACAGTTCAGTGTCTTCAGCTGTGTGACTGTGGGAGAGGTGTCACTTGCACCGTGCCCCTGACTGCGAGCCATCACGCAGCTCAGCAAAATCAGTGGCTTAACTCTTTAATGCAGCCGGCGGTGGACTATCTGTTTGCTTCAACACGTTAATATTATTATTATTCCTTGATCGTTTCTGCGTATATTAAATATCGGCCGTTCTATAGGATTTGGGGGGGGGAGGGGGGTGCGTCAGGCGTACGTACGCAGGTGGGTGGTGGTGGTGGGGGGGTGTAAAAAGTCCACGTGCCTACAGGGAGGGTTGGGAGGGGTCAGGTTTTGACAGATTTTTGCCTGCCTACTCCATGGATCGCCCCTTAGCTGGTGATATAAAATAAAAACTGGTTTAGTTTTAGTTCGTCACTTGTTGGACGAGTACGGTTGTTTTAATCCACCCACCGCGGGTAATCGCGGATTAAAAACTCCATTCTGGCAACAAAACTGACACCTTTTTTTTTAGAAGGAGTCATGTTTACATTGACCACAATACCTGCGGTCGGAACGCAAATAAAAAACAACTCTGATAATGTATGTGGCACTGTCCTTGAAATTGATTGGTCCACACCCGAGACGGCTTTCTTTAGAGCCTCGTCTCACATGGTGTTGGACCAGAAGATGCCAAAAGGCGCACAACTCAAAGACAATGCACCATCAGAAAAAAAGTTGTCAGTTTTGTTGCTAGATAAAAGGGTAAAAAAAAATAATCATCATATTTTGTTACTGGCAAATGAGGTTTCCAATGGTGCAAATGCTTACCCCGAGCTCTCATACTCTGATGGTGCATTGTCTTTGAGTTGTGCGCCTTTTGGCGTCTTCTGGTCCAACACCATGTGAGACGAGGCTCTAAAGAAAGCTAACTCGGGTGTGGACCAATAAATTTCAAGGACAGTGCCACATACATTATCAGAGTTGTTGTTTTTTTGTTTGCGTTCCGACCACAGGTATTGTGGTCAATGTAAACATGACTCCTTGTAAAAAAAGGTGTCAGTTTTGTTGCCAGATAAAAGGGTAAAAAAACAATTATCAACTCCATTCTGCTCGTCTTATCTCCTCCTACCCCTCCTGCCGTGGCGGTCCAGCCTAGCGAGTGTGCAGGCGGTGGTCCTATGGACGGGAGGAGCCCAGTGGCGGGGGGGGAGGGGTGATTTCAACAGGGGGAGGGGGCGGGGCGGGGGAGGGGGCGGGGCGGTGGAGGGCATTTAAATTTTGGCCATCCGTACCACGGCTCGCTGCTGCACGCCACCGGATTCCAGTGTTGTTAACTGGGGCTCATAGAGCCACACTAAGGCTCATCTAGGTCCTCACGTGCCGTGGCTGTGGCGTGTGTCACTGTCGTCCCCCCATCATCTCGACGAGGAGTTGTACACCCCTAGCTGCCACTGCTATTCAGTGGCCTAAAATATGGCTCTAGGGGTTGGTGTTGCATGTTATTTATGTAGTTTATTGTTAAAAATTCGGTCACAGTCCCTATGATCACTGTTACATTGCATTTATGGATTTTATTTTGGTGTTTTCGAAAACGTTTTTTTTTGGTTTGGCCATGTTTTTGTTTATTGTAGTACGGAGTTAGACTGATGACCTTAATCTTAGTTGTCTTGTGGTTGTTGTTGTTGTTTGACTTGCATCCCACTGGGATTTTTGCACACAGCGTTGGTGTACGGTGATATTTTCAGGAATATTTTGATGTTTTTTTTCCTGGATTTTCTGTTTGCACAGTCACATAGTCACTTTAAGATGTTTTCTTGTTCGTGTTTTTGTTTTTTGTTTGTTGCTGTTGCACCCGATTCAAGAGCCGAATGGCTCACAGGGCTATACCAAATAAATGGAACTATGGAAATGGAACGGTCCGTCTCTCCCTATCGAATTAGCTGCACCCTCCTGTCCACACAACAACAGCCGCCATTCGTCACTAAGTGGCGGTGGCGTCACCACGGCGCTTGTGCCAGACTAGGTGCACTTTGACGCCGTTACGTGAAGTGTCGAAAGCACGCTGCTAGCAGGTCACGAGACATACCCAGGTGCCATGGGTCGCCTGACTGAGATGGCTGGCAGATGCACCACCTGTGCCCCCTACCGTGCCAACTTTCTGGGTTTTATCCGCCCGACGCTCAGCTCGATGTTGTGAGCGTCGCTCCCTCTGCCCTCCGTTGTTTGCTGGACGGCGACTGCCCTCCAACTTCCCGGTAGCAGCAGCGTCCTTCACGCCGATCTTGACACCGCTGGTATCAGTCATCGACTCACTCGCTCTCTCCTCTCTTCCTATCTCTACTCTCCCTCCCCACACTCATTTAACTCTCTGCAATGTGCCTTCTTTCTCACGGCCCCCCCTCTCCCCTACATCTTCGCCACCTCTCGCCTCGCTCTCTATTCCTCTCCCGTCTTTATCTCCCCTCTCCTCTGCACTCCCTTCCCCTCCCCCACCCGCTCCTTCTCTCTCTCTAAATTTATTTTTTAAACTGCAAATATTGCCAGCTAGGTTTAAATACAAACGGTCAACATTTGAGAAACGACCTTAGGCTGGCGAGGCAGGGATATGCGATTTTTTTTTTGCATGTGTACACAGTCCTTTGAAAGCTACACTATAGACCACGAACCACCTCGGTTCGACTCCCCCTTAAGCGAGCACACCCGCATCGGCCACGGGGGAGACAAAGGCGGCCGGGTGTAGTTCTGGTCCCAGAGCACACACTCACGATCCGTTCCGGACTTAATAAGACGCTCGCTAACATCACTTATACCCCCCACCCCCCCGCCCCAAGAGTATATCGGCTGCACGGGGGGATCTTTGTCTTTGCACACACGACACATCATATGCGGGCTGGTGATATACAAAGACCTCCCCCCCCCGTGAAGCATCAACAAACTTGAGGGGCTGTTCGCGAGAAGCGACTATGGGGGGGGGAGGGGGGGGGTGACCCACGGCCGGTTCAAGTAATCGTCACTGGGTGTTGGCCGTGAGCGGGAATCGAACTCGGGTTCGCCGGGTTCGTAGCGCAGCGCGCTAACCGCTACACCACCGCTCCCCCCCCCCCCCCGTGCACACACACACGTGCCACACCCACGTGCCACACACACACACACGTGCCACACACACACACACACGTGCCACACACACGTGCCACACACACACGTGCCACACGCACGTGCCACACACACACGCACGTGCCACACACACACGTATCACACACACGCACGTGCCACACCCATACACACACACGCACGTGCCACACACACACGCACGTGCCACACACACACGTATCACACACACGCACGTGCCACACACACACGTATCACACACGCACGTGCCACACACACACGTATCACACACACGCACGTGCCACACACACGTATCACACACACGCACGTGCCACACCCACACACACACACGCACGTGCCACACACACACGCACGTGCCACACACACACACACACGCACGTGCCACACACACACACACACGTACCACACACACACGTACCACACACACACGCACGTGCCATACACGCACGTGCCACACACGCACGTGCCACACACGCACGTGCCACACACGCACGTGCCACACACGCACACGTGCCACACACACACGTGCCACACACACACGTGCCACACACACACGCACGTGCCACACACACACGCACGTGCCACACACACACGCGTTATACACGCGTGGCGTTACTCATTTCCCCCCACCCCCCTTGCATTCGCCAGCACGTGTACATGTAAACAGGCGGCCGGAACGTACACACATATTTGTATTATTATAAACACAGCGGGACGCAGGCGACACAAACATGTATACCGATAAACACTGGACGTACATCCATCAACATTCTGTGCCACAAACCCGCCGATAAACATTTCACGTCAAAAGTAAACGTAAACTTCGGAACGTTGCATACTCGGCGGTTATGAATGCAGCGCATCACTTCGCGAGCAGTTTTAACGAGCAATGGATGGACTGTCACTGGCCGTGGGGATGTGGAATGCCAGCCACTGTTAATGTTTTTTTTTATGCTGACAGAAAACTGTTTTTGATACGTTACTCGTTCGAGAAGGGAGTCAATGGAAATGTTTTGCTTCGTAAATATATTGTTTTGCATTAATCGCGTTGAATTACCGACGTTATAGACCGGCGTCAATATCAATGGTGAGGAGACTTCGTGGAGGAGAATATTTTCACGAAATGTCACGATTGAATTCCCACCCTCACAACAAAGATTGTATCTGTCCTACAAAGGCATACAGTACTCACATGTGTAAAGACACACAGACAAAGACACACAGACAAAGATCAACCCCGCACCCACCCACCACCACCCATACAGCCTACATAAGCTGTTGGGGCAAGTGCTGTTAGCGAACACTGAATGAGGTCGGCAGGGCACAGACAAAGGCGCGGGTGGGTGGCTGGGGTAAAAGAGTGGCCAGCTCCATGCCCGGCCGCCTTTGTCTCCCCAGTGGCGATATTTACACAATGCACCAGGTACTAATTTGAGGCCGAGTCGACCTAGGGGAGGCCCATGACCGGTTCAGATAATTGTCACTCGTGTTGGTGGCCGTGGGCGCGCTAACCGCTATGCCACCGCTCCCCCTACACACACACACGCATCTACACACACACACGCATCTACACACACACATCTACACACACGCATCTACACACACACACACATCTACACACACACAAACACACATCTACACACACACAAACACGCATCTACACACACACGCATCTACACACACACGCATCTACACAACAACAACAACAACAACCGCCATTCGCCACTAAGTGGCGGTGACGTCACCACGACGCTTGTGCCAGGCTATGTGCACCCTGAGGCCACGTGAAGTGTCGAACGCCCGCTGGCAGGAGGTCACGGGGCAGACCCAGGTGCCACGGGTCGACTGACTGAGATGACTGGCTGATGCACCACCTGTGCCCCCTACTGTGCCAACCTGCTGTGCTTTAGCCACCCGGCGCTCCGCTCGCTGTTGTGAGCGTCGCTCCTCCGCCCTCCGTTGTTGTTGGAGGGCGACTGCCTCCAACTGCCCAGTAGCATCCTTCACGAGCCTCCTCCACAGAGGCCGATCTTGACACCGCTGGTACCAGTCATCGGCAAGTCCACTCAGCTCCACGTCCTCCTGTACCACATCACTCCATCTCTTCTCTAGCCCGTGCCGCGCCCGCTTAGCCCCCTCAATCCGGCCAAACAAAAGCTGTTTCGGCATGCGGTGGCTGGGCATGCGGGCTACATGACCCAGCCATCGCAGCCTTGCCTGCCGGAGGAGCTCACCGATGGGACCCTGCCCAGATCTTTCAAGGATTTGTGAGCTCCTCACACAATCCAGTCTGGTTAAACCCAGGATGGATCGTAGGCAGGTCAGCCTAAATGTTTCTAACCGGCGAAGATGTTCCATTAGGGGGGTCCACGTTTCGCAAGCGTAGAGAAGGGAGGGAATGACCGTGGCCGAGAAGACCTGAAGCTTAGTGCGGAGCGATAGACCAGGTAGCTTCCACACAGCGTTACGCAACCGATGAAAAGATATTGCCGCTCGACTGATTCGGAGTGAGACCTCTGCTGTTAAACTGGAGCCAGTCATAAGCACACTGCCCAGGTATGGGAAACTCTCCACTCTCTCCACAACTGCCCCATCACCGATTGGGAGTTGTGGGGGTGGAGTGTCCGATGGTACAAAATACCCAGGCAGGTGCTTAGTTTTGGTGGGGCTGATGGTAAGGCCCCACCTCTTAGTGGCACGCTCCAGTCTCAGCAGCAGCGTCTCCAACTCCTCCTCTGACTGAGCAGCTATTACCAAGTCATCAGCATACATAACGTGGTTGAGCAATAGGGAGCCATCCCTTGACCGCACCCGGGCATCGATTAGCCTCCCATTATATCTGTACCATATGGAGATTCCCCCGGTACAGCTATTGAAGGCTTCACGAACTACGTGGTCAAAATAGATGTTAAATAATGTGGGAGCCAGAGGACATCCCTGTCGCACCCCAAGGTGTACAGGGAATGGCTCTGACTCCCGGCCACGTAGTTTTACCCGGGCCCGCTCACCATCATGAAGGTCCTTAATGATCGTGAGCAGAGGGTCAGGTACTCCAAAAGCACGAAGAACGACTCAGAGCCCAGGCCTACTGATGGTATCATAGGCCTTGACCAGGTCAATAAAGCAGAGATGTAGGTCTTGTTGGAATTCCCTACACCTCTGCTGTAGCAGACGGACAGAAAATATGGCATCTGTGCAGGACCGCCCTTTCCTGAAACCGCATTGGGGCTCCGCAAGCCTCTCCTCAGCGTGCCTGGCAAGGCGATGCTGAATAATCCTTGCCAGGACCTTTCCCGGCACACTGAGGAGTGAGATGCCCCTGTAGTTGTTACAGTCTGTGCGGTCCCCCTTCTTAAAAAGGGGGACCACCAGGGCATCCTTCCAATCCTGCGGAACCCGTCCAGTGGTCCAGACTGTTGTTATGATGTCATATAGGGCAGTCTGTGCACAAACGCCACCCTCCCTCAGCATTTCGCTTGGGAGATCATCTCTGCCCGCTGCCTTTCCTGGTCTCAGACTCCGGATCGCCTTCAATACTTCCTCAGCAGATGGCACCTCAGCCAGCCACTCACAGGGGGTGACTTCATCCAATATTTGAGGCACCGCAGCCTCAGCAGGGTCATCCTCACTTTGTGCCACGATGTTTTCCTGGCTGTGGGATTTTCCCTCCCCCAGGACCTCACAGAAATGCTCAGCAAATCTGCGAACCTGTTCCTGGGGGTCGGAAATTGGATCACCGTTTTTTCCCCTAATGATGGTAATAGGTGCGGCGCTGCAGGTTACTTTTTTGATGGAGTTAAATAGCGATTTGTGATCACGGGCCACTGAGGCAGACTCCATCTCCTCAGCAACCCGCGACCACCACCCATCCTTGCAGCGCCTCACGGCTCTCCGAACCTCCGAGCGAAGGCTGCGGTAAGCCTCCTCATTCTCTGACGTGGGATTCTGTAGCCGATGACAGTGGGCCTGTCGCTTTTTCTCAACCATCCTGAACAACTCCTCTGTCATCCAGGGTGTCTGGGGAGGTCTGGACCGCGTACCCAAAGCAGCCATTGCAGCTGCATGAGTCACAGTCCTAAACCTCGCCCATTTACCCTCGACATCAGGAGGAGTCGGGGACGATGCCAATCCCAGCCGCAAGCGATGATGAAATTCTCGCTTGCAACTTTCATCAGATAACTGAGACCAGGCCACTTTAGGTTGGAATGGGGTCCTGGGTGTACACCCACCACCGGAGTGGAAGAATGGCAGGCGCATCTTACAGATGACTAGTCGATGGTCAGAGGGCAGATCAGCTCCACGGTAGGTCCTGGTGTCAAGGACATGAGCTCGCATTCGCTGGTCCGTCACTATGTAGTCCAGCAGATGTTCTTGCTTGCACCCGGCATGCATCCATGATGTTGTGTGGATGCGCCGATGCCGGAACAGCGTGTTGGTAATTACAAGCCCATGGGCTGCACAAAAATCTAGCAGCCTCCTACCATTGTTATTGAGCTGATCTGGCCCATGCCCTCCAATCACTCCAGACCAGGTGCCAGTATCATGACCAACTCGGGCATTGAAGTCACCCAACATGATGACTCTATCCCGAGGGGCCACTTTAGCCAGCACCTGTGACAGGAGGTCATAGAAGGCATCTGACTCATCGGCTTTGCCTGCATCCCTCCACGGATGTTCATCTTCGGTGGGGGCATAAGTAACCACGACCACCATTCCTCGCCTCCGGTTGATGGGAAGGCGAGCCCAAAGTAGCCTGGGGCTTACAGCTTCCCACACCTCACCGCCACGCTCCCACGCCCCCTTCATTCTTTTGTTCAAAAGAAGACCCACACCCTGTTGTTTGGCAGTCTGCTGCCCCGAGTAGAGGACTGTCCACCCCTCATGGTGGCAGGAGCCAGAGCCGGTCCACCGGACCTCCTGAATGCCGCATAGATCCAGGCGGTACCGGTCCAGCTCCCGACAGAGGAGTGGCAGCCTCTCCTCTGCAGTGAGCGTTCGAACATTCCACGTGGCCACCCGTAGTGGCTTTTCGTTGTTTCTGGAGTAGCCCCGAGGGTAGGTATTCAATCTCCTGGCTCCGCCAATTGGGGTTTGGCCAGGAGACGTCATAGACGCCTGGCCCCCCGGGGCCTCCGGCACAAGCTTAGTTGTTACATATTTCACTTTAATTCGTGGTTTTGTGGTAATTAATTGAAGGTGGAGGGGTTACCAGCCCCTCGCACCCGTCCAGAGCCCCCGTTTAGCCCCTGTGGTGGACACATATGCCATGAGGGGAGGAGCCAATCAAAATTGGAACTCCCCCCACCGCACTGTCCATGACAGAGTTGCCCGTCCTGCACCGCGAGGAGGTAGGGGGTTGTTTTGCCGGACAAAACAAAGGACCCCCATATAGCCTTAACAGACTGTAGGGGCAAGTGCTGTTAGCGAGCACCTATGAAGGCCGGAACGGTACACGAGGGGGTGGGTGGCCAACACCACGCCCGACCGCCTTTGTCTCCCTAGTGGCAATGTTTACACACCGCACCAGGTACTCATTTGAGGCTGAGTCGACCTAGGGGAGGCCCGGAACCTGTTCAGATAATCGTCACTGGTGTTGGCTGTGAGCGGGAATCGAACCTGGGTGGCCAGGTTCATAGCGCAGCGCGCTAACCGCTACACTATCGCTCCCCATCTACACACACACACATCTACACACACACACACACACGCATACACACACACCCACGCATCTACACACACACACAAAGACAAAGATCCCCCATATAGCCTTAACAGACTGTAGGGGCAAGTGCTGTTAGCGAGCACCTATGAAGGCCGGAACGGTACACGAGGGGGTGGGTGGCCAGCACCACGCCCGACCGCCTTTGTCTCCCTAGTGGCAATGTCTACACACCGCACCAGGTACTCATTTGAGGCTGAGTCGACCTAGGGGAGGCCCGGGACCGGTTCAGATAATCGTCACTGGTGTTGGCCGTGAGCGGGAATCGAACCCGGGTCGCCAGGTTCATAGCGCAGCGCGCTAACCGCTACACTACCGTTCCCCACACACACACACACGCATCTACACACACACGCATCTACACACACACATCTACACACACACATCTACACACACAGAAACACACATCTACACACACACAAACACACGCATCTACACACACACGCATCTACACACACACACGCATCTACACACACACGCAGTATACAACTAATGTACCCACAGAGGGTACCCATGTGATGTTGCACGTGTTTATATATAAACACGGGGAACATATACACTCTCATATTACACACACTGTGAACGTGGAGAGCGTGCTTCCAATGATGACGATCCATCAGGGCCGAGCGATATCAGAACCACCGATTCCCCCCCCCCACCGCCCCTCATTCACCAAGCCACAGTGACCAGCGCGGTGAAGTATGGTCAAACAAGCCTGGCGACCGATCCACAAGTAGCCGTGCCTTTTGACTGTTACGTAACAACCGCTGATCAGGGGTGCGAAAATACAACAGAGACACGGGGTATACTCTCAGGATATGTTTTCGAATTCCGGGCTAAATCCCAAAGATTCTGTCAATTGCGGCTCGATACGCATTATCGGATGATCCGAATATATATTTGGTTTCAGATTTATCCCAGGGGTATGACGAGGACCCCCTCTGTGCCTTATGAGGCAGCATGGGATGACGTCACTTTTGTCAGCACAGACGAATTGTGCTCACGATGCAAATAGTCCGAAAAATCCAAAATATGAGTTAGGTCGCGTAAATATAAATGTGGCATTAAACCGGCCACCGGCCACCACCACCACCACGAAACGATAAAGCCGATTAGTAAGGGTTGTCACGGAAACAAAACGTGCCAATTAGTTAACTAGTTCAGCGCACCGGTTGTGTGTTGGAGAGTAAAAAAACCACTGCAACGTTTACAATTCGGGTTCCGTGAAGTTTCGCCGGTAATTACAATGACAACCAGCTTCATCAGGCGACACCACGAATTGATAGGAAAATCAAAAATATTATTCCCTTAAAAGTCTGAACACCGACAATGTCTCATCCAAAACCTTCCCTAATCAACACACACACTCTCTCTCTCAAATATACACATTCGTAACCTAGCTTACGATTGATTGACATAAGGTCATACATACAAAAACAAAGATCCCCCGTATACCCTTAACAGACTGTAGGGGCAAGTGCTGTTAGCGAGCACCTATGAAGGCCGGAATGGTACACGAGGATGTTGGGTGGCCAGCACCTCGCCCGACCGCCTTTGTCTCCCCAGTGGCAATGTTTTTATCCACCGCACCAGGTTCTCATTTGAGGCTGAGTCGACCTAGGGGAGGCCCAGGAACGGTTCAGATAATCGTCACTGGTGTTGGCCGTGAGCGGGAACCGAACCCGGGTCGCCAGGTTCATACATACACACACGCGCGCGCGGTATTTACATATACAGTGCACATGCTCAAATATGGTCACTCGCTTGTACACTCATCCATCCATCCGGAAGATAAACTCGTACATAACATACACGGATGCATTCGAGATTGGAGTTCGCCAGCGGAGAGGACTTAAACGTGGCGAAGGGTAGTAAGCCGTGGGTTCACTCTCCCGATACACAACCGGTGTTGCTGAACCGGTAACGAATCGGCCACGTTTTTGTTCACGCGACAAAACTCACTAATTGTGCTGCGTTGGGTGGCAGCGGGGTTTAGCGACGACACATTCATATTTACGCGATCTAACCCAACAACAACAACAACAAAACCCATCCTCGATTATCGATAACATTAGCCGCGCAAGCCTCCTCCCAACTACCGCGTGTTTTCGAGCAGTCATCCGATGCAATGGAAGCGAAGGAATAATCGCGCACGGTGCTTAGCGGCGTGCGACCATCGCCACCAGAAATGTCGATTTTTTTGTTTTGTTTTGGGTCTCATTCGTGACGACTCAGGAAAGACGAAGAGCGCGGGGATGACGACGTCATCACACGGCACGTGGCGACGTCGTCACACGGCACGTGGCGACGTCGTCATACGCCTGCAGCGATGTCGTCACACGGCACGTGGCGACGTCGTCACGCGCGCACGTGGCGACGTCGTCATACGCGTGCGGCGATGTCGTCACGCGCGCAGGTGGCGGGACGCCATCGCCTTGGCTGGCAAGCCGCCGGGTTGCTGTTTTTGTTGTTGTTGTTGTTTTTGTTGTTGTTGTTGTTTTTGTTGTTGTTGTTTTTGTTGTTGTTAAGATCACTTGTGGGACTTGGTTGGCGATAACAGGGCGAGTCTACTTCACCAGAGTTGTTTCAACCCCCCCCCCCTCAATCCCTCTCCCCCACCCCCTGCCTCCCCCCCCCCATTAATTTGAATATAATTTTGACGAAGGTGGGACACAGGCAAGGTGAACACTATTGTTAATGTACAATTTAAACGAACTGGAATTATGACTTTGTGCTCCCCATAGAACGCCACACACATGTACGGCGAGTCCTCGTTTAACGCGGCGTGTACGTAGGCGCGTTGAACTTCTCTCACGCTAACCGTACGTAGCCGACCGTGCTAATCGGAGGTGCAGGGTGGAGGGCAACAAGCTAAAGATTCCGATTCTGCTTCTTGGCCGCGTTTCCCTCCCTTTGGGCTGCCATTCCAATCCCCCCCCCCCGCCGCCACCCCGTCTCGTCCACCGGGCCACCAGCCTTCCCTGGCCCTGGTGCGCGTTCTGCACCAGGGCACTCGCCGTGCCACCCTGCACAGTCGATGAGGCGACACCAGTAGCGGCAGCAGTAGCAGCACCCCGCTGCGTCTCTCCGTGTCAAATCCAAGACGACGGTGGACTCGTCCACGCCAACTTTTCACGCTTTTCTTCCCTTCAAATGATTCCTCGTCAAAGCGTGGATGTCAACAATTACAATAATTTGCGGTATAATATAATATCATTACTCGACAACGGTCGATTAGCTGGCTGAATCCGGAGAGGGGGGGGGTGTTGGAGGGAGGGGAGAGGGAGTCCGCTGGATTAAACGAACAAAACGGATAAAGGAAGAAAAAAGCTTTCGTGACTGCAGGAATCCATACTGTTTGGTTCTTTCGGTAAAGTCACGTGGGTAGAAAAATAATAATAATAATAGGACGCGACGTTTCGATCGCAACGCAAGCAATCGTCATCAGGTGTGAAACAAAGACAGCCAGGAGGACTGCTGAGGCTGTGTGTTGTCTCACCTGATTGACGAAACAAAACAAGGACTCCACGCGTCAATTAGTCGACGCGGGGACGTTCATCCGTCTCGTTCAACTGCGGCGCGCCCAACTCCGGAGGAGCAGGCAAAGAAAAGGGCGAAGCCATTTCCCATGACAGGGCAACCGCACGCAGGGAATCCAAACACCGAGACTTATTCCGTCCACCCAGGTCAGGGGTCGGCATCACCAAAATAGCAAGGGGAGGCATTTTTTTTCATTCAAATTCGCTAGTTAAAATACAACCCCCCCCCCCCCCCACGAAGCTGAATATTCGGAGAGCCACAATACAACGTGCATACGAGACGGTGGCATCCTAATAAAATGACGTCACGACGCGGCCCTTCGAAGAGCCGCACGCTCCTCCGGAGCCGCAGGTTTGCCGACCCCTGACCCCCCCCGCCCCCCCCCCCTCCCCCAGATGGAGACAACCGCGGGGCTCACGCAACATGCCCTGGACTTCTTTCGCGCCGTGCCGTAGGCCCACCGTTCATACGTGACGGCCCTTTAATCGCTGGCCCAGCAGTCTCCGACCTCCCTCCAAGGCAGTGGGCGGCACTCAACCGACTGTGCACAATGGGACACGGCGGGGCGTAGGGCGAGGTGGCGATGACGCGCTGACCACCCGCTTCACGAGTGGACGAGGGATGTGATGCCCCAAGTGTGTATGCGTGTATGTTGAACTTCTTTCGCACCTTATGTAGCCAACCGCGCTAATCGGAAGTGCGGAGCAAGGACAAAAAAAAGAACTAAACGCAAAAAACGCAGTTCCGAAGAAGTGAGTTTATCAATCTAGATGATGATGTTGATGATAATTTAAAAGTGCAGAGCTCCAGTGGCATCCTAACATCGGAAGGGAAGAGCGTTCCAGACGGCCGCGGAAGCGCGTCCGAAAGCGCCGAGGCGACCGCCGCCTTTGGTTGCTAGCGGCCGCGGTCGGGAACGGGAAACTCTGGTGGGGCGCGGCCCCGCAGCCCGCTCGCCACGGCTTAACCCGCGTGGCGATACGCCGTCGATCGAGCGCAGGCTCAACCTGTCCAACAAATCGACCAACGCGTCGGGATCGGTTGCGGTCTCCGGTCGCGGGACCGCTGACCGACTCCGTGCTCCTCGTGTTGTCCCCGCGGGGGGGGGGGGCCCACGCGCCCACGCACCCTTCTTGACGACTCCGTCTAATTGTCGTGCGTGCGCGCGACGCTCACCGCCGCCAGACGTTTAACGTCCCCGCGAGTCGTCCTCACGAGTCGTCCCCACGAGTCGTCCCCACGTGTGCACTATGCTAGGGTGAGTCAGTCACCCCCCCCCACCCCCCACCCCCGGCCGATACGCACCTTGCAAACGATGCGTCCCATCTCAACTCGAGCGACTGCTGCTATTATAATAAGCATTATGTATGCAGTGTAATCACCAAAGGCAAATACAAATATCCCCTGTGTAGCCGCAACAGAATTTTTCGGGGCGAGTGCTGTTAGCGAGCAGCACCCTATGGAGGTCGGCACGGCACGCGAGGGGGGTGGGTGGCCAGCAGCACGCCCGGCCGCCTTTGTCTCCCCAGTGGCGATGTTTACTACACACCGCACCAGGTAACTCATTTGAGGCTGAGTCGACTTAGGGAAGGCCCAACATCAGTTCGGATAGTCGTCACTGGTGTTGGACTGTCAGCGGGAATCGAACTCGGGTCGCCGGGTTCAAAGCGAAGCGTTACGCTAACTGCTGCACCACCGCTCCTGACACACAGACGCAGACACGCACGTCCGCACTCTCACACCCTAAACCCCTGACATGTACCGGCGACGCACATCCCCCCCCCCCCCCCCTTTTCCAAAATCCTGCACGGCGAAGAACACAAAGGAATGAGAAACATTAACGCTTGGCGACAGAATGACTGACACCCAATATGAATGAAACGAGGGACAAAGCCAGGCTGAGAGAGAACGGAGAGAGAAAAGGAAGAAAAACCACGCACGCGCATGGATTCCGCGACGCATTCCGACGCGCGCCTCTCCTCGTAAGTCTTTCATTAGCGACGATAATCACCACGGCAGCGCGCGCCCACGCCAGCACCCAGGGGAAGTGGTGGCGGTGGTGGTCTATCCGTAAACCCCCCGACCTCGACAGACAACGGTGCTCCGATAGGCGTACGAGCAACCCAATCATCATAAGTGGCCGATTTAATGCGGCGGGGAGGGGGTGGTGGGCGAGTCCCTAACGGCACCGTAATTTTACTGGACATCTGTGGAAAAAGAGCTTCGTAGCTCATCGGATTTCTCCGTTCTAAATTAAGGTTCTGATTCTTTAGCCGTACAGCGGTGGCGGCCATGCCTGTGATCCAGCGCTGTGCAGGAGGCAGCAGCAGCAGCAGCGAGGGTTGGTGGGTCACCGAGGCGTTGTTGCGAAACTCTCCTTCCTCCCGCGAGGTGGGCGTCGAGGTGCCGTACCCCTGGCACGCCGGGAGAAGGCGGTAACGGCAAACAATGTGGGCACCGCCTGTTCCGTCTGTACGGGATCGAGTGTTGCCCCCTCGCACGCATTAATCGCCCGATAGCACCTCCACATATGTAGATGACCGCAGAGCTGGGGCAATTGTTGGCGGCGACGGCTCACCACCGCGTGGCTGCTGCTTCCGCCGCCTTCCCCGCTCGTCCGTGGTTCGGGATCAGAATCTTTATTTTAGACTTCCAGGAGGAATCCGATGAGCTGCGAAGCTCTTTTTTGTTGTTGTCGCCTGGTGCCTCCGAGTCGTCCTCTCCCAACGAGAGCTAGCCGACACTGTATTACAAGTTGACATTATTATTATTACGAAACAATTGTATATAACTTCAAGCTTCGCCCGTCTTAGATCAGACGGGCGGGACGGGCGGACAAAGAAAGAGCCAACGCACGGACGCTCTCAAACCCAAGTTGGAAAGCAGCAGCGGCAGCGGCGGCGGCTGCGGTGGCGGCGGCAGCGGCTGCGGCTGGATCAGAATCTTTATTTTAGACTTCCAGGAGGAATCCGATGAGCTACAAACCTCGCCTTTTTTTTTTGCCCCCCACAGATGTCGAGCGCGGGGCCCACGGGGTCAGCAGCGATTCGAAGGGTCCGTATCGATACCGAGGCCGGTTGTGTTGCGCGTCCAAAACCCGCCACCTCCGCCGCCGATTAAAGAGAGTAAAGCAGTTGTCTATTGGATTCCGATCACAAATACGTACAGGTCACCTTTAAAAAGAATCAAGCACCCAGACAGAGGGAGAGAGATGCAGGCATGGAGGGAGAGAGGGAGACAGGTTGTTATTAACGATTTATTTTGAGTTAAGTCGGGCGTGTAATGAGCAGACGGGTAAGGAATAGCAATGGCGTATGGGTGTTTGGTGAGTGTGTGTGTGCATGTGTGTGTGACAATTGGTGTGTGTGTGTATGCACGTGTGTATTTGTATATTGGGGAGCGGTGGTGGAGCGGTTAGCGCGCTGCGCTACGAACTTGGCGACCCGGGTTCGATTCCCGCTCACGGCCAACGCCAGTGACGATTATTTGAACCGGTCCTGGGCCTCCCCTAGGTCGACTCAGCCTCAAATGAGTATCTGGTTCGGTGTGTAAACATCACCGCTGGGGAGACAAAGGCGGCCGGGCGTGGTGTTGGCCACCCACCCTCTCCTGTACTGTTCCGGCCTTCATAGGTGCTCGCTAACAGCGCTTGCATCAACATTCTGTTAGGTTATACGGGAATCTTTGTATTTGTATATGTTTGCCTGTATATACAGTGAGGGAAAAAAATATTTGATCCCCTGCTGATTTTGTACGTTTCCCCACTGACAAAGAAATTATCAGTGTATAATTTTAATGGTAGGTTTATTTGAACAGTGAGAGACAGAAAAACAACAAAAAAATCCAGAAAAACGCATGTCAAAAATGTTATAAATTGATTTGCATTTTAGTAAGGGAAATAAGTATTTGACCCCCTCTCAATCTGAAAGATTTCTGGCTCCCAGGTGTCTTTTATACAGGTAACGAGCTGAGATTAGGAGCACACTCTTAAATGGAGTGCTCCTAATCTCAGCTTGTTACCTGTATAAAAGACACCTGTCCACAGAAGCAATCAATAAATCAGATTCCAAACTCTCCACCATGGCCAAGACCAAAGAGCTCTCCAAGGATGTCAGGGACAAGATTGCAGACCTACACAAAGCTGGAATGGGCTACAAAACCATTGCCAAGCAGATTGGTGAGAAGGTGACAACAGTTGGTGCGATTATTCGCAAATGGAAGAAACACAAAAGAACTGTCAATCTCCCTCGGCCTGGGGCTCCATGCAAGATCTCACCTCGTGGAGTTGCAATGATCATGAGAACGGTGAGGAATCAGCCCAGAACTACACGGAAGGATCTTGTCAATGATCTCAAGGCAGCTGGGATCATAGTCACCAAGAAAACAATTGGTAACACTACGCCGTGAAGGACTGAAATCCTGCAGCGCCCGCAAGGTCCTCCTGCTCAAGAAAGCATATATACATGCCCGTCTGAAGTTTGCCAATGAACATCGGAATGATTCAGAGGACAACTAGCTGAAAGTGTTGTGGTCAGATGAGACCAAAATGGATCTCTTTGGCATCAACTCAACTCGCCGTGTTTGGAGGAGGAGGAATGCTGCCTATGACCCCAAGAACATCATCCCCACCGTCAAACATGGAGGTGGAAAAATGCTTTGGGGGTGTTTTTTTGCTAAGGGGACAGGACAACTTCACCGCATCAAAGGGACGATGGACGGGGCCATATACCGTCAAATCTTGGGTGAGAACCTCCTTCCCTCAGCCAGGGCATTGAAAATGGGTCGTGGATGGGTATTCCAGCATGACAAAGACCCAAAACACACGGCCAAGGTAACAAAGGAGTGGCTCAAGAAGAAGCACATTAAGGTCCTGGAGTGGCTAGCCAGTCTCCAGACCTTAATCCCATAGAAAATCTGTGGAGGGAGCTGAAGGTTCGAGTTGTCAAACGTCAGCCTCGAAACCTTAATGACTTGGAGAAGATCTGCAAAGAGGAGTGGGACAAAATCCCTCCTGAGATATGTGCAAACCTGGTGACCAACTACAAGAAACGTCTGACCTCTGTGATTGCCAACAAGGGTTTTGCCACCAAGTACTAAGTTATGTTTTGCAGAGGGGTCAAATACTTATATCCCTCAATAAAATGCAAATCAATTTATAACATTTTTGACATGCGTGTTTCCGGATTTTGTTGTTGTTATTCTGTCTCTCACTGTTCAAATAAACCTACCATTAAAATTATAGACTGATCATTTCTTTGTCAGTGGGCAAACGTACAAAATCAGCAGGGGATCAAATACTTTTTTGCCTCACTGTATGTGTGTGTGTATCTGGTGCTCGATAACAATACTTGCCTTAACAGTCTGTTAAAGGCTATTTTGGGGGGGGGGGGGGTCTTTGCCTTTGTGTGTGTGACAATTGGTGTGTGTATGTTGGTATGTATATTCGGATATATGTATACGTATATGTATGTATGCATAATAAAGTTTTTTGGGTTAGATCGCGTTATTTATAAATGTGTCGCAACCCTCCACCACACGACATGTGTCATGTTGACAAAAGACAAAATAGTTCACTACTTTAGCCCACCGCTGTGTTGAAGAGTGAATCCACAGCATTTACTATTTTTGAGTACGACGTTTCGCTGGTAATTACATCCAGCATCATCGGGCAATTTGCCAGAATAGTGAAGCCCTCCACCTGCTCACGGTCTTAACTAGAGCAGCAGGGTGACCGTCATCAATTAACACAACCCAAGTTGGATTCCCGATCAAGGCCAACACTGGTGACGGTTATCTGAACCGATCCTGAGCCTCCCCTAGGTCGACTCAGCCTCAAACGAATACTTGGTGCGGTGTGTAAACATCGCCACTGGGGGAGACAGTCTGTCAAAGGCTACATGGGGGATCTTTGTCGTCGTGTGGCTATGTGTGAATAGAGGTGTGTGTGTGTGTGTGACAAGTGATGGAGCGGTATGTGTGTGGTATGTGTTCTGTCATTATGAATGTGTGTGTATGAATTAATTTGTGTATAAGTGTGTTTGTGTACACCTAGCCTGGTACAAGCGCTCCGGTTGTTGTTGTATATGTGTGTATCTGTGTGAAAATTGTGTTGTGTTGCTTTGTGTAAGTGCGTGTGCGTACGCATGCATGTATTTGTGCATGTATGTATGGATGCACAAATTGCGCGTGTGTGTGTCATTGTGCGCTAACGGTGAGCGGTGGTGTAGCGGTTAGCGCGCCACGAACCCGGCGGCCTGAGTTGAATTCCCGCTCACGGCCAACACCGGCGACGATTAATTGAACCGGTCATGGGCTTCCTCCAGGTCGACTCAGCCTCAAAATGAGTACCCGGTGCGGTGCGTGAACACCGCCACTCGGGAGACGAAGGCAGCCGGGCCTGGTGCTGGCCACCCACCCCCGGGTGTGCCGTTCCGGCCTCCATAGGTGCTGCTCACTAACAGCACTTGCCCCAACAGTCTGTTGAGGCTATACGGGGGAATCTTTGTCTTACCTGTGTAATGACGCGCAATGGCACAAGCGCGCACGCACACGCGCCAAGCCCGAGTTCGATTCCCGCTCACGGGCCAACGCCGGCGGCCGAATGTACGAGCCCCCCTACGTCAAGGGGGGGCGGGCAACCAAAACGACAAGAGGAACCACTTTTTTTGTTCCAATTCGGTAGCAGTAAGTAAATAAGGTGAAGGAAAAAAAACAAACCCAAACTCAATATTTCAAGAGCCGCAATGCAATGCGAGTAACGCGACGAAGCTGCCCTCTAAAGAGGCCCCCCCCCCCCGTGGCCAGCTCCAGAGCCGCAGGGTTCTGCCTGACCAACTCCCCCCACCCCCCTTGCCCCAGGTCATCGACTCGGCCCTAAATGAACGAGTAATCTGGCGCGGCGTTATAGAGACGGGCACACAGTGCCGGATGATCCAAGTAGCAAAAGTAGCTACATATGTAGTAGTAGCTACTGGCCCCGCAACTCTCAAGGGCCCCACGCTAAATGCTTTCGAGCTATCACTCCCGATTTAGTGATTCTGCACTTGCTCTATTACTGTAGTACTATACCGCCTTCAACTTTTACGAACGAGTGAGTGTTTAAGGTTAGCGATTTGACGTATTATCCGGCTGTATAGAAAATGAAACAATACAATAACTTTACTATGCAAGTACAAAATTTGTGTTTTAATATTAGGCATTTATTTATTTAGGGCCCCTTTATAACAGGCTCCATAGCACGGGGGGGGATCTCCACAAATAGAGGTTTTTTGGGCTAGGTCGCGTGAGTATAAATTGTGTGTCGTGAAACCCGCCACCGCCCGACTACACAGCCAATTAGTAAAGTTTGTGACGTAAAGAAAAACACGCCAATTCGTTACTGGTACATCACGCCGGGTACTCGAATTGTAAATGTTGTCGGTGTCCTTGTGGGTTTTCTCTCCAACACACGCGGTGTGCTGAACTGCCAACGAATCGTCACGTTCTGTCGACGTGACAAACCCCCTTACTAACTGGTCGTGTCGGGTGGCGGCGGGTTTAACGGCACATTTATTTTTACGCGTTCTCACCCAACAACAACAACAACGACGACAACAACAAAAATCCCATCCTCGATCATCGATAATGTTGGCCGCGCAAGCCAACGTAAGAGCTATGCTGTGTCTTGATTCGAAGCTTTCGTGACTGCAGGAATCCATACCCTTTGGTTCTCGCGGCAAAGTGATAACATAGTTAGAAATAAAATAAAATAAAACGAAACAAATCACGACGTTCCGATCGCAACACGACCGCTTGTGTCGCGATCGGAACGTCGTGCTTTGTTTTATTTTATGTTACTCTAACTACGTGACTTTACGGACAGAACCAAAGAGTGTGGCGCCTGCTGTGTGTTAAACAGTACGAGGGGGAATATTTGTCCGTTACGAATTGACTTAAAGCATCGCACGCATTGACATGAGCGATATTTCTTTTGTCGCGATTCAACCCAGGAAAGCCTCGAGACACTTTTATCCGGCGGGCGCTGCTCCACTGGGGATAACACCTTGCATGCTTTCGCGACCAATATTATTCATAATAAAGGTTTTTGGGGTTAGATCGCGTTATTTATAAACGTGTCGTAACCCTCCACCACCCGACACGGCCAATCGGCAAAAAAAGTGTCACGTTGACAAAAGACGAAATAGTTCACTACTTTAGCCCACCGGTGTGTTGTGGATTCACTCTTCAACACACCGGTGGGCTTAAGTAGTGAACTATTTTGTCTTTTGTCAACGTGACACTTTTTTTTGCTGATTGGCCGTGTCGGGTGGTGGAGGGTTACGACACATTTATAAATAATGCGATCTAACCCAAAAACGTTGATTGACTGCTGGATGAAGGCCTCCACCCAGCCCATTGCCATCCCTTTAAAATCCATCAGCAGCGCCTAAAGATACACGAGGATCCGATTTCACATCTCCATCTCCATCCTCATTGTCCCTGGGTTTCTCGCTACGCATCACGGTGGCTAGGAGATGTTAACTACCTCACCTGGTCTACAGGAGGTCGGTTCGATCCCAACCCTGATACCGGTATATTTGGAATTTGTGTGTCTCTCTCCCTGTGGTCGCGTGGATTTTCCTCCGGTTTTCCCCCTCCACATTGAGAATCAAAATCACGCGTTCAGAGTATTTGGCTGCTGTACATTTCCACGTGGTGATGAGCCCACTTCGCTGAGCTGTCATTTGTGAATAGCAAGGTCGCTTTAACACGTAGGCTTTCGCGACCAATATTATTCATAATAAAGGTTTTTGGGTTAAATGTGTCGTAACCCTCCACCACCCGACATGGCCAATCAGCGAAAAAAGTGTCACGTTGACAAAAGACAAAATAGTTCACTACTTTAACCCACCGGTGTGTTGTTGAAGAGTGAATCCACAACATTTACAGTTTGAGTTGTACTGTGACGTTTCGCTGGTAATCACATCCAGCTTCATCGGGCAATTCGCTAGGTCGCTTCTGAAAAAAAGGGCTCCACAGCTCAGTGGGGCCCTTGCTGGTAACGTACAAAACACAATCAAAATAAAATAAATCCAGTTTAGTTCACGCGTCTCTCCATCCGAGCCGCCTAAGTCGCTATTGCGCGCGGACTTGATTTCGGCGTTCGCGCGACGAGCCGCTCCGTTTGTGGTGGCCGGTTCGCTTCGGACAAGAGAGAAAGAGCGGGCCAGCTCAGTTGGGGAGGGACCTCGCCTGGCAAGACGAGAGAGAGAAAGGAGAAAGGCAGTCGAGCTTCATAGCTGAATGCGGTCGGTACTCCTGCCCGGGAGCCGTCGCCGTCTGTGACAATGAGCTACTGGAAGCCAGGAAACAAAAGGAAAAGTGGTAACAACGGAGTAAAAGAGGATGATGGCTGGGGGGGGGTCTCCCGGGGGGACGGGTTGGGAAGTGGGGGGAGGGGGCAGACGGGGGGAGGGGATCGGGGGGGGGAGTGGAAATCCCACTTAACCTTTTAGGTTCCTGCATCACATCCTCCGCAGCCCCATTAAAGCGCCAGGCACCCCGCGGCTAATGCGAGTATACGCGGTTCACGTGCAGATGCGTGGAAAGACAAAGTTCCCCCGCGTAGCCTCCGATACTGTCGGCAGAGGGGGTGGGTGGCCAGCACCACGCCCGACTGCCTTTGTCTCCCCAGTGGCGATGTTTACTACACCGAACCAGGTACTCATTTGAGGCTGAGTCGACCTAGGGGAGGCCCACGACCGGTTCAGATAATCGTCACTGGGTGTTGACCATGAGCGGGAATCGAACCCGGGTCACCGGGTTTCATAGCGCAGCGCGCTCACCGCTACACCACCACTCCCCACACAGAGACACACACATACAGTGAGGGAAAAAAGTATTTGATCCCCTGCTGATTTTGTACGTTTGCCCACTGACGAAGAAATTATCAGTCTATAATATTAATGGTAGGTTTATTTGAACAGTGAGAGACAGAATAACAACAAAAATCCAGAAAAACGCATGTCAAAAATGTTATAAATTGATTTCCATTTTAATGAGGGAAATAAGTATTTGACCCCCTCTCAATCAGAATGATTTCTGGCTCCCAGGTGTCTTTTATACAGGTAACGAGCTGAGGTTAGGAGCACACTCTTAAAGGGAGTGCTCCTAATCTCAGCTTGTTACCTGTATAAAATGTACCTGTCCACAGAAGCAATCAATCAGATTCCAAACTTTCCACCATGGCCAAGACCAAAGAGCTCTCCAAGGATGTCAGGGACAAGATTGTAGACCTACACAAGGCTGGAATGGGCTACAAGATCATTGCCAAGCAGCTTGGTGAGAAGGTGACAACAGTTGGTGCGATTATTCGCAAATGGAAGAAACACAAAAGAACTGTCAATCTCCCTCGGCCTGGGGCTCCATGCAAGATCTCACCTCGTGGAGTTGCAATGATCATGATAACGGTGAGGAATTAGCCCAGAACTACACGGGAGGATCTTGTCAATGATCTCAAGGCAGCTGGGACCATAGTCACCAAGAAAACAATTGGTAACACACTACGCCGTGAAGGACTGAAATCCTGCAGCGCCCGCAAGGTCCCCCTGCTCAAGAAAGCACATATACATGCCCGTCTGAAGTTTGCCAATGAACATCTGAATGATTCAGAGGACAACTGGGTGAAAGTGTTGTGGTCAGATGAGACCAAAATGGAGCTCTTTAGCATCAACTCAACTCGCCATGTTTGGAGGAGGAGGAATGCTGCCTATGACCCCAAGAACACCATCCACACCGTCAAACATGGAAGTGGAAATGTTATGCTTTGGGGGTGTTTTTCTGTTAAGGGTACAGGACAACTTCACCGCATCAAAGGGACGATGGACGGGGCCATGTACCGTCAAATCTTGGGTGAGAACCTCCTTCCCTCAGCCAGGGCATTGAAAATGGGTTGTGGATGGGTATTCCAGCATGACAATGACCCAAAATACACGGCCAAGGCAACAAAGGAGTGGCTCAAGAAGAAGCACATTAAGGTCCTGGAGTGGCCTAGCCAGTCTCCAGACCTTAATCCCATAGAAAATCTGTGGAGGGAGCTGAAGGTTCGAGTTGCCAAACGTCAGCCTCGAAACCTTAATGACTTGGAGAAGATCTGCAAAGAGGAGTGGGACAAAATCCCTCCTGAGATATGTGCAAACCTGGTGGCCAACTACAAGAAACGTCTGACCTCTGTGATTGCCAACAAGGGTTTTGCCACCAAATACTAAGTCATGTTTTGCAGAGGGGTCAAATACTTATTTCCCTCATTAAAATGCAAATCATTTTTTTACATTTTTGACATGCGTTTTTCTGGATTTTTGTTGTTGTTAGTCTGTCTCTCACTGTTCAAATAAACCTACCATTAAAATTATAGACTGATCATTTCTTTGTCAGTGGGCAAACGTACAAAATCAGCAGGGGATCAAATACTTTTTTTCCCTCACTGTACATGTAGGCACGCACATATACAAGGCACACAGACTCACACGTAACGGTGATGCACCAATATACAGGGTGGCCCAAAAGTCAGGGCACGTCGGGTTCTTTTGATTTGTTTTAACAAACGTTCAAATCGCCTTCCATTCCCGTCGATGCACATGCGCGAGTTCCGTTTTGAAATTAATTTAAGGACACTTTCTTTTCGCGTCTTCAAGACGCGTGACGTGACACGTGCAATCTTCAAACATCCATCGCTGATCTTTTGTTGGCTCAATTTCATTCACAGTAGTTTCATCCTGGTCCAGTTTCATCATCGACACATTTCAAGTGACCCCCACATGAAGAAGAAGAAATACTGATATAAATAACGATAACAGACACAATATTAACTTAAAGGAATAAACAGCAGATATTAACGCCGGTGTTAAAATAAAATAAATAACCCTCCTATGCGCCCTGACATTTGGACTGCCCCAATGCGGACACAATACACAGAGGTGAAAACGCACACTCACGTGCACACGTGAATTACATGAAGACGAAAGTTAGTATTTTAAAAGTTTTCATATTTTTTCTAAGATCAATATCATTATTTATTTACAATGACCCAACCTCTGCGGTCCTCTATGTGCGTGCACGTACGTTGAACTTCTTTCGCACCCTACGTAGCCAACTGTGGCAATCGGAATGTGCGGGGGGAAGGACAACAAACTGAGCACAAGAAGCGAAAATTCGTCCTTCAATCTAGACGATGATTTCAAAGTGCACAGCTCCACAGCGGCTTCTTAATATCTGATGGAAAGAGCGTTCCAGACGGCCGCCGTGGAGGCGCATCTGAAAGCGCCGCGCGATGCGGCGGCCACCGTCTTTGTTCGATGGCCGAGCCGCGAGGATGATCGGAGTTCGCGTGATCGTCTACGCTCCCCTTAAGGTGTTTTTAGCCAATTAATGAGCACCCGTACACGTGACAGGAAACCGGAGCGCCTGGAGAAATCTCACGCATGCTTGCGAGGGGACACGCTCTATCCCCGCACAGATGGAACGGATCGAGTCCACTATTTTTGCTGTACCTAATCCTTCTCGTGGCGAGCCAGGGGGTATGGCACCTCCCCCCGGACACCAACGGGAAGAAGGCAGTTTCACGACATTACTGCGGTGAACCACCAACCCTCGCTGCTGCCTCCACGGTGGTGGATTACAGGACTGGACTACAGCGCTGGACTACAGCGCTGAATGTCAGCGCTGTAGTGCAGCACTGAGTCACGGCGCTGACATCCAGAGCTGGGTCTCTCGGCTCTGGATCACAGCGCTGTTGGATCAGAGCGCCGTGATTACAGCGCTGGAACTTAGTGCTGGATCACAGGGCTGGATCACATTGCTGGGTTACAGTGCTGTGATCCAGAGCTGGGTTACAGGCAGCCACGTGTTGCAGGGCCACCACCACGGCCCAGTTGGTCCGTGTTGGGAGTTTCATCCACGCCACCCCCTGCCAAGCATTTACACAGCCAACCGAGCGTTGACTCGGTTACATGCGCAGAGGGTATGAGGTGTCGTCAATGCAGGCTAATTCCAAACAACGGAGGCTTTGGCGTTTTTTCTTCTCTTTCACGTCAAAATAATTCAAGCACCAAATCCACGAAACTCTCGTCCCGCAACACAAACTCCCGCCCCCCTCCCCTGCGTGCTCTTCCTCTGCACGCTCCGTTCACGATTGATCGCGGAGTTCCGCCTCTTATTTTTCCCTCACCGCCTATTTTTTTTATTTTGTTTAGTTTTGTATTTTAGCAGGTAAGGCCCCACCGAGCAACGTAGCTCTTTTTTTTCAGAAGCGACCTGTCCGTCACGAATGATGGCTCAACGAAGTGGCTTATCATCACCACGTGGAAATGTCTAGCGGGAGCCAAATACTCTCCGAACGCGTGACGTTGATTCTAAATGTGGAGAGGAAAACCCGGAGGACCCGGGGAAAAGTCCACGCGACCACGGGGAGAGAGACACGCAAACTCCAAATATACAGCAGGCGTCAGGGTCGGGATCGAACCCACGACCTCTTGTATACCAGGCGATGTAGTTAACATCTCCTAGCCACCGTGATGATGATGAGAGAGAGACACCGCAAACTCCAAATATACAGCAGCAGCAGGCGTCAGGGTCGGGATCGAACCCACGACCTCCTGCATACCAGGCGATGTAGTTAACATCTCCTAGCCACCATGATGATGATGAGAGAGAGACACGCAAACTCTAAATATACAGCAGCAGGCGTCAGGGTCGGGATCGAACCCCCCCCCCCCCCCGACATCCTGTATACTCGGCGAAGCAGTTAACATCTCGCCACCACGGCGCCTTTTCGATGACCATCATTGCCAAATCGTTGCAATCTTCGCGGGGGAATCAAAACCGGCGGGGGGGGGGGTCACCTTCATCACGGACATTATTTTTAAAAATAATCGGAAGCTGTTTCCCCAAACGAAAACAAATCGTCGACTGCTCACATCCATAGACGAGTACAGGTCTGGGACAACAAATTATCATCGTCAGCCGTGATCAATCCACTGCCGGATGAAGGCCCTCCCCGAACAACAACCAATTTGAATGGTCCGTGAAGGCTGGGGGGTGGCGGTGCAGTGATTTTCGCGCAGCGCGGTACGCCACAACTGGCCCTGACATCAGCTCAACCTCCCCGGCTCACTTCACCAACTCGCACCGCAGCAGTGCGGTGAAGTATGGCCCCAGAACCAGGACAACCGATGCAGCTCTGGGGGAGGAGGCCTTCGTTCAAAAGTGGATTGCTAAAAGAGCCGATAAAAAGAGACACACGCACGCACACAACTCACTCGCTCGGGAATTTAACCCAGGTTTGCCTGAATCGTGGTCGAATAAATGTATCCCATTGGTTTTCCCACTCAGAGATCAATAATCTATTACCGACGTAAATAAGCCAGCGGTGGGCATTCCATATTCCTATGACAAGGACGTGGAGTGTCTTGGGACAACCATTAAGGGGCGCCACGATGGATCGACCATGGCTACTGCTGATGATTAAATTCCACACAGTGTGGTGGAGGCCTTCATCCAGCAGTGGGTAGACCAAGGCTACTGCTGCTGATGAAATTCCACACAGTGTGGTGGAGGCCTTCATCCAACAGTGGATAGACCAAGGCTACTGCTGCTGATGAAAGTCCACACAGTGTGGTGGAGGCCTTCATCCAGCAGTGGATAGACGGGGGGGGGGGGAGGACGAGGACTGTGCTGTGTCCACACGAGTGCCGGGCTGCTACGGTCGGCGCGGAGCCATGCGCAGCGTTGGGTTGGGGGCGGGGGCGGCGGCGGCGGAGATCGCTGGGCCTCGTCCACGCCGGCAGGGAAAGGGTTAAGACGCCTGTCGGCGAGACACAATTTAATTACAATTTTTATGTGGGGTGGGTAGAACAATAAACCCGCGTGCCAGGATGCACGCGCCGCCCTCAACCCTCCACTTAGAGAGGCAGTGAGATCTTCCCCAAAGCCTCCTCCCCCCACCTCTCACTCTCACTCCCTGCAACCACAGACAAAGATCTCCCGTGCGAGCCTTAACAGACTGTTTGGGGGTAAGTGCTGTTCGCGAGTAGTAACCCTACGAAGGCCGCCTTTGTTTCCCCACTGGGTAATTCATTTGAGGCTGAGTCGACCTAGGAGAGGCCCAGGATCGGGGTTCCAGATAATCGCCACCGGGTGTTGGTGGCTATGAGCGTGAATCAAACCCGGGTCGCCGGGTTCGCAGCGCAGCGCGCTAACCGCTCCACCACCGCTCCCTGCAACCACCACAACAACCACAACCACCAACCCACCCATCTCCCCGTCTGTCCCTCCCTGCCCATCGGTCCATCTAAACCACACACAGCCGCACCTCCTACGATGTCGTGTAGACGATTCCTAATAGAGGATCGTGGCAGGACCCTCCTGGGTAAACAAGTGGGATAACAATTATTATTATTTGAATAAATGTGTCTTATTCGATGTTCGAATAGACACTGACCCGTGTCTTCTTTCTCACACATGAGACCAGCTCTCCCTTCTGATGTACACCGCGCCCATAACCTCCCGTCCCAGTATAGAACGTCAAAAATCTCCCGCACTGTGTAGCCTGAACAGACTTTTGGCACAAGGCGCTGTCAGCGAGCACCTATGAAGGCCGGCACAACACACAAGGGGAGGGGTGGGTGGCCAGTCTTGAATAACAACAGCAGCAGCAGCAGACATTCACCACTAAGCGGCGGTGCCATCGCCACGCCGCCGCGTGCCAGGCCAGGTGCGCGCCGAGGCCGTCACGTGAAGCGTCGACGGCTCGCTGCTGGCAAGGAGGTCACGGGACAGACCCAGATGCCACGGGTTCGCCGACTGAGATGACCGACAGATGCGCCACCCGTGCCGCGCCGCACCGTGCCAATTCGCTGCGTTTTAGCCGCCCGGCGCCCCGCTCTCTCCTCTCTCTCTCTTTGCCCCTCCGTCGCCTCTGCCACACTCGACGACCTCTTTAAATTCTCCCAATTTCATCCCCGCTCGTTCCCCCCCCCCCCCTACCCATAAAGAAAACCCCAGTCCGTTTACGTAAACCGATGACGTTGACTTTTCGACGACTGCGCGAGACGGGGGCCGGTGGAGCCAATCGGTGGGACGCGTCGCGTCGCCTGGTGGGAGAGGTGGAGGGGGCCCCTTTGGGGACAGGGGACAAGACGGGGGACGGAACGGCAGTCAAAGGAGGGGGGGGGGGGGGAAAAGCACGGCCGGTATGGGGCGGCGAGGGAGGGGGGGGGCGACTGCCGCCGTGGAGGTGGAGCGACGAGGTGGCCCGTCGTGATGCGCGGGAGCGAAACGGCTCGTGGCATTTTGCGGGACCACGGCGGACGGTTCGTGGAGACCTTTTATGCAGCAGTGGATAGACTATGGCTGAGACAATGATGACGGTTTAGTATGTATGTGTGCTGAGACTTATTCTCTGGCTCTTTCGGTGAAGTCACGTAGGTAGGCTCAAAGAAAATGACAAAAATCTACGACGTTTCGATCGCAGCACAAGCGGTGGAAACGTCGTAGTTTGTGTTTGTTATTTTCTTTGCACCTATCCTCGTGACTTTACCGAAAGACCCAAAGAATATGAATTCCTGCAGTCACGAAAGCTTTAAGTCAAGATTTGTGCCGAACTTCTTTCGCACCGCACGTGGACAACCGCGCTGATTATCGCAGGCGCGGAGGAAGAACGACACACAAAAAGCAGTTTAATAGAAAATTAGTTTGTCAATCTAGATGAGGCGTGGGGAACCTCTTTTCTGCCAAGGGCCATTTGGGTATTTATAACATCATTCGCGGGCCATACAAAATTATCAACTTAAAAATTAGCCTCTTATATTTGGTCAAACATTTAATTAACTCACCCCTAATGCGATGGCCTGGAACTGCTTCTCTTTGGTGAGGCGTGTGATGATGTTAGCTGGTATCGACGATGTCGCTACTCGCAACTGCTTTTCCAGGTGTGCTCCTAGATTTGTTGAATTTCGAGTCCCGCCTGCGGTTGCCTTGGCAGGGCCACACCGAATGATTTTGCAGGCCTTACACGGCCCGCGGGCCGGACGTTCCACACCCCTGATGTAGATGATGATGATGATTTAAACGTTGTGTAGCTCCAGTGGCTTCCTAACATCGGGAGGAGGAAGAACGTTCCGGACGGCCGCCGCAGAAGCGCGTCCGAGAGCGCCGCGCGACGACCATCGCAGTCTTTGTCCGACCCCAAACCAGAACGCCACCACTGTCGCGAGGATGACCTGGAGGTCGCGCGGTGGTGGTGGTGGTGGTGGTTGTTGTTGTTGTTCACACTCCTTGACGACGTCGGCGAGGTAGATGGGCAGGTGGTGAGACGGACCACCGTTATCGGCGGTGTAGAGCCAAATGACACCGGGAGCGGGATTGTCCATTGGACGCCTGGTGGTGGTGGTGGTTGTTGTTGTTGTTGTTCACGCTCCTTGACGGCATCGGCTCCCTGCGCTTGGTGCAACAAGGCCACGGTTCAACCCCCCCCCTCCCCCCCATCACAAGCCACTCAGGCCAGGTCTGAGAGGCAATCATTACCAAAGCGCGCCCTCTGTCGTGACGTGGGTGGTTAAAGGCCCCGTCGATGTACACCGGCGTTGTCCCGCTGGCAGGCAACGAACTCACGAATTATGAAGCGCAGCGGCGGTGGTCACCGCGTCGCTAGGCCCTTTCGGACTCGCTTCTGCGTCCGTCCGGAACGCTCTTCCTTCCAATATCGGGAGGCTACTGGAGCTAAGCATCTTTTAAATCACCGTCTCGATTTCACAAACGCCCTTCTCTAGCACCGCTTTGGTTGCGCGCGTGTGTGTGTGGGTCGTTCCCCCGCACCTCCGTTTGGCTACGTACGGTGCGAAAGAAGTCCAACCGCCCGATACATTGTTATCAAGGTCACGTGACATTTCCCCCAGTTCAATCCCACATTGGAGCCGATAGTGATAACCGTATCGTCGGCAAAAACACACGCACACACCTGCGGTGGCTATTTAAAGGGTTTCCAACCATGAATATTGATGCCTTCATTTCTCTCACCCTAATTTTTGGTAAATGTCTGAACACACACGCACACAGGCATCTTAAATGACGACCATCGCACGTGGGAAGGTGGTGAAACCTGTGTGTACACACAAATGCGCGCATACAAAACAACGGACATACTGGCACGATTATCTCAACCGGTTCTGGGTCTCCCCTAGGTCGACTCAGCCTCAAATGAGTTCCCGGTGCGGTGTGTAGTAAAACATCGCCGCCTGGGTGAGACAAAGGCGGCCGGGCGGGCGTGGTCCTGGCCACCCACCCACTCGTGTGTGCCGTGCCGGGCTTCACAGGTGCTGCTCGCTAACAGCACTTGCCCCTACAGTCCGTTACAGGCTGCACGGGGCGGGGGGGTGGGAGTTGGGGGATCTTTGTGTATATAAAAGTGAAAGACTGACACCTAAATGGTCCTTAAAGAATATGTTCACGTAAATTCTCTAATCCTATTTTACAGATTAATGCGCACCCCCCCCACCCCTTCCACGTACAGTGGAATTGTGTCACACACACACAGAGCTCCAGTGTGGCCGCCGATTCAAAAGCTCCGCTCCCAATCCTCTGCCAACCTTGGTTATTTTTTTTTGCACGTGTGAGCATTTACCTATCGCGCCGTGGTGCCGAGGAGATGTTAACTCCTTCGCCTGGTATGCAGGAGGTCGTGGGTTCGATCCTGACCCTGACGCCTGCTGTATATTTGGAGTTTGCGTATCTCTCTCATCATCATCACGGTGCCTAGGAGATGTTAACTCCTTCGCCAGGTATGCAGGAGGTCGTGGGTTCGATCCTGACCCTGACGCCTGCTGTATATTTGGAGTTTGCGTATATCTCTCTCTCTCTCTCATCATCATCACGGTGCCGATCGTGGAGTCTGTGCCTCGATCGCTCTCCGAAATCGAGAAGCGATAAGGGAGCTCGATTTGAGAACATGTTCACACGTATCTTACTTCGCTCCCCGTGAACGGACGCGCGTACAACATCGTGAACGGCGATCTTGCAAAAAGCGAATAATTTCGAGTTCAACCTGAGGCGCCAGTTGGATGGCTTCAGACAAAGAGAGGGCGGTGTTTCTTCCACTCCTTCTTGCACTTATTAATTCGATTCTAGAAAGCCGCGTGTGTGTGTGTCTGCGTGTGCATCAAGAACCCTGGCGATCGGAGTTCGATTCCCGCTCACGGCCAATACCAGTGACGAATATCTGAACCGGTTCTGGGCCTCCCCTAGGTCGACTCAGCCTCAAATGAGTACCTGGTGCGGTGTGTAAACATCGCCACTGGGGAGACAAAGGCGGCCGGGCGTGGTGCTGGCCACCCACCCCCCTCGTGTGCCGTTCTGGTCTTCATAGGCGCTCGCAAACAGCACTTGCCCCTAAAGTCTGTTAAGGCTACGCGGGGGACCTTTGTCTTTGATCTTTGTATCAAGAACCATTGTTGCCAGAGGCTTTTCGAAGGCTATGAATACACATAAAAAAAAAGCCAGTGGAAATTGATGCGGCCACTCCAAACTCTCACAGTAGGAACGCAGGCACAGGTTGAAAAAACAATATCCATTCGAAATGGGACGAAAACCAACCTTGCGGAGTGAGACAGACGGAAGGACGGATGGACGCGTGGGAGAACGTGGACAGCGGAGGGACAAACGCGTGCATATCGACACAGCGTGCCATGTCGGCAGCCTTCATAGGTGCTGCTACTCGCTCACCGCACTTTCCCCAACAGTCTGTTGAGGCTACACGGGGGATATTTGGCTTTGTGTGTGTATATATATACTGTAGTGTGTAGGTTTAGGTGTAGGTATATATGGGTTATGTGGGTATCTGTGTAGTGTATATATGTGATGTGTGTGTATATACAGTGAGGGAAAAAAAGTATTTGATCCCCTGCTGATTTTGTACGTTTGCCCACTGACAAAGAAATTATCAGTCTATAATTTTAATGGTAGGTTTATTTGAACAGTGAGAGACAGAATAACAACAAAAACATCCAGAAAAACGCATGTCAAAAATGTTATAAAATGATTTGCATTTTAATGAGGGAAATAAGTATTTGACCCCCTCTCAATCAGAAAGATTTCTGGCTCCCAGGTGTCTTTTATACAGGTAACGAGCTGAGATTAGGAGCACACTCTTAAAGGGAGTGCTCCTAATCTCAGCTTGTTACCTGTATAAAAGACACCTGTCCACAGAAACAATCAATCAATCAGATTCCAAACTCTCCACCATGGCCAAGACCAAAGAGCTCTCCAAGGATGTCAGGGACAAGATTGTAGACCTACACAAGGCTGGAATGGGCTACAAGACCATTGCCAAGCAGCTTGGTGATAAGGTGACAACAGTTGGTGCGATTATTCGCAAATGGAAGAAACACACAAGAACTGTCAATCTCCCTCGGCTTGGGGCTCCATGCAAGATCTCACCTCGTGGAGTTGCAATGATCATGAGAACGGTGAGGAATCAGCCCAGAACTACACGGGAGGATCTTGTCAATGATCTCAAGGCAGCTGGGACCATAGTCACCAAGAAAACAATTGGTAACACACTACGCCGCGAAGGACTGAAATCCTGCAGCGCCTGCAAGGTCCCCCTGCTCAAAAAAGCACATATACATGCCCGTCTGAAGTTTGCCAATGAACATCTAAATGATTCAAAGGACAACTGGGTGAAAGTGTTGTGATCAGATGAGACCAAAATGGAGCTCTTTGGCATCAACTCAACTCGCCGTGTTTGGAGGAGGAGGAATGCTGCCTATGACCCCAAGAACACCATCCCCACCGTCAAACATGGAGGTGGAAACATTATGCTTTGGGGGTGTTTTTCTGCTAAGGGGACAGGACAACTTCACCGCATCAAAGGGACGATGGACGGGGCCATGTACCGTCAAATCTTGGGTGAGAACCTCCTTCCCTCAGCCAGGGCATCGAAAATGGGTCGTGGATGGGTATTCCAGCATGACAATGACCCAAAACACATGGCCAAGGCAACAAAGGAGTGGCTCAAGAAAAAGCACATGAAGGTCCTGGAGTGGCCTAGCCAGTCTCCAGACCTTAATCCCATAAAAAAATCTGTGGAGGGAGCTGAAGGTTCGAGTTGCAAAACGTCAGCCTCGAAACCTTAATGACTTGGAGAAGATCTGCAAAGAGGAGTGGGACAAAATCCCTCTTGAGATGTGTGCAAACCTGGTGGTCAACTACAAGAAACGTCTGACCTCTGTGATTGCCAACAAGGGTTTTGCCACCAAGTACTACGTCATGTTTTGCAGAGGGGTCAAATACTTATTTCCCTCATTAAAATGCAAATCAATTTATAACGTTTTTGACATGCGTTTT
This sequence comes from Petromyzon marinus, assembly GCF_048934315.1. NCBI lineage: Eukaryota > Metazoa > Chordata > Hyperoartia > Petromyzontiformes > Petromyzontidae > Petromyzon > Petromyzon marinus. The sequence goes on from NC_133698.1 coordinate 10,100,725, forward strand.
TCTGGATTTTGTTGTTGTTATTCTGTCTCTCACTGTTCAAATAAACCTACCATTAAAATTATAGACTGATCAGTTCTTCGTCAGTGGGCAAACGTACAAAATCAGCAGGGGATCAAATACTTGTTTCCCTCACTGTATATGGGCATGTGTGTAGTGTGTATATGAGCTGTGTGTGTAGTGTGTATATGAGCTGTGTGTATATATGGGTTATGTGTGTAGTGTGTATATATGGGTTATGTGTGTAGTGTGTATATATGGGCTATGTGTATATAAGGGCAAACCTGTCAACCCCATATCAGTGCCCTACCTTATTACAGACCAATTCAGAGCTTATTGGTCACCCCCCGTTCCCCTAATATATCTCAATGTTCATCCTACAAAGTCCCATCACGATGGAGAAACACAAACACACGCAGAGGCGAAATAAAAAAAAAACGTTTTGCTGCCCGTATTGACAACGGCTGTACGCCGCGTGGACCTGCAAACTCAATTTCCCTGCACAAGAACACGGGGAAAACCCGTATGGGTTGACAGCGATGTTTGTGTGCAGTGTGTATATATGGGCTATTTGTCTGTGTATATATGAGGTATTTGTGTGTATATATGGGCTGTGTGTGTGTATATATATGGGCTGTGTGTGACCCCCATAATGGAACATCTTCGCAGGTTAAAAACATTTAGGTTAGCCTTGCCTACGATCCATCCTGGGTTTAACCAGGCTGGATTGTGTGAGGAGCTCACAAATCTTTGAAAGATCTGGGCAAGATCCCATCGGTGAGCTCCTCCTGCAGGCAAGGCTGCGTTGGCTGGGTCATGTAGCCCGCATGCCCACCCACCGCATGCCGACACAGCTTTTGTTCGGCCGGATCGAGGGGGCTAAACGGGCGCGGCACGGGCTAGAGAAGAGATGGAGTGATGTGGTACGGGAGGACGTGGAGCTGAGTGGACTTGCCGATGACTGGTACCAGTGGTGTCAAGATCGGCCTCTGTGGAGGAGGCTCGTGAAGGATGCTACTGGGCAGTTGGAGGCAGTCGCCCTCCAACAACAACGGAGGGCGGAGGAGCGACGCTCACAACAACGAGCGGAGTGTCGGGTGGCTAAAGCACAGCAGGTTGGCACAGTAGGGGGCACAGGTGGTGCATCAGCCAGTCATCTCATACATCTTAGTCAGTCGACCCGTGGCACCTGGGTCTGCCCCGTGACCTCCTGCCAGCGGGCGTTCGACACTTCACGTGGCCTCAAGGTGCACATGGCCTGGCACAAGCGTCGTGGTGACGTCACCGCCACTTAGTGGCGAATGGGGGTTGTTGTTGTGTGTATATATATGGGCTATGTGTGTGCATATATATGGGGTATGTGTGTAGTGTGTATATGGGCTGTATATATGGGCTATGTGTGTATATATGAGCTAAATGTGTGTATATATATGGGCTAAGTGTGTATATATGAGCTGTGTGTGTAGTATATATTGGCTATGTGTGTATATATGGGTGTGTGTAGCGGTTAGCGCGCTGCGCTATGAACCTGGCGACCCGGGTTCGATTCCCGCTCACGGCCAACACCAGTGACGATTACCTGAACCGCTCCCGGGCCTCCCCTAGGTCGACTCAGCCTCAAATGAGTAACTGGTGCGGTGGATAAAAACATCGCCACTAGGGAGACAAAGGCGGTCGGGCGTGGTGCTGGCCACCCACCCCCTCGTGTACCATTCCGGCCTTCATAGGTGCTCGCTAACAGCACTTGCCCCTCCAGTCTGTTAGGAGGGGATCTTTGATCTTTGTTGTGTGTCTATACATACGGGCCATGTGTACACAGGAGCCGCGCGTGGTGCGTGCGGGGGGTGCACGCACCACGGACGGGGGGGGGGCGGTGCGAGGGGCGCGTGCCAGGCCGGCCTGCCCTCGCCACGCACGCGGCCAGGTTGGGGGGGGGGGGGCACACCGGGGTGAGACACGGGGGGTGTGTGTGTAGAGCGGGTGCATGTGTGGACATGTGTGTGTGTACATGTGTGTGTGTGTACATGTGTGTGTCTACTTGTATGTGTGTACATGTGTATGTATGTACATGTGTATGTCTACTTGTATGTATGTACATGTGTATGTCTACTTGTATGTGTGTACATGTGTGTGTATGTACATGTGTATGTACATGTGTGTACATGTGTGTATGAACATGTGTGTGTATGTACATGTGTATGTATGTACATGTGTATATCTTCATAGATGTGAGTTTGTGGGTATCTGTGCGTGTGAACGTGGGTGTGTTAAGTTCAATTCCCGCTACACGGCCAACACCGGTGACGATTATCTGAACCGGTCCTGGGCCCCCCCTAGGTCGACTCAGCCTCAAATGAGTACCTGGTGCGGTGTGTACACATCGCCACTGGGGAGACAAAGGCGGTCGGGCGTGGTGCTGGCCACCCACCCCCTCGTGTGCCGTGCCGCCCTTCATAGTTGTTCGCTAACAGCACTTGCCCCAACAGCATGGTTAAGGCTATACGGGGGGTCTTTGTCTTTGTTCTATATCCACGTGTGTCCGTGCGCGTGCGTGTGTAAGGAACTGGCTTCGTGATAAAGAGGAAGGAGAGGGAAGGGTGGGGGGGGGAGGCGAGGCTTGTGTCCAGGAATTGAGACCAAAATCTTGGAAGAATTTGGGAACGGCAAAGAAAAGGTGGGATGGGATGGGGTGGGGGTGGGGGTGGGGGGTGGGGTGGGGGGCGGAGCGGGTTGAGATGCAAGGAGCGAGAGCTGTGGGGCCGCAGTGGTGAGCGCCCCACTCTGGACCCTGGCCGAACCGAGTTCGACCGCGGGTCTTCAACAACTTGGTGTGGATGGGTTCTGGGCGGTGTGTGTTGGTGGTGGTGTTGGTGGTGGTGTTGGTGGTGGTGTTGGTGGTGGTGCTGGTGGTGGTGGTGGTGGCCGGGTTAAGAGTTTGATGCGGCGAGCGATACGCGAACTGATCCGGCCGATTTCATGCGTCCCCTTTTCCACGCGAACCTCCGGTGAGCGCGTGATGGCTACGTACGGCGCGAAAGAAGTTCAACGCACAGCGCGTACATGCAACAGCGACAGCATGCAACAGCGACAGCATGCAACAGCATGCGACAGCGACAGCATGCAACAGCGACAGCATGCAACGACAAAAGCCTCGGCGAGCGATTTTGGCGAAGCATGGTCAATGCAACTCGCATGGAGCGACACGGCTGTTGGAGAGGTCATTGATCCAGCCTGTGGATTGAAAGAGGTCCGCAGAGTGCTTGCAGGACGCTTATTGTCGTTATTGTACTTAGTTTACAATCACACGCATGCTAGTTAGAACCAGAAATCGGCTGACGGAGTAAAGCGTTTACTAGCCGAGCACCTATGAAGATCGGAACAGACAGACACAAAACAAAGACAAAGATCCCCCCCCCCCCGTGTAGCCTTCAACAGACTGTTGGGGCAAGTGCTGTTAGCGAGCAGCACCTATAGTGAGGGAAAAAAAGTATTTGATCCCCTGCTGATTTTGTACGTTTGCCCACTGACAGAATAACAACAAGAATCCAGAAAAAAACGCATGTCAAAAATGTTACAAATTGATTTGCATTTTAATGAGGGAAATAAGTATTTAACCCCCTCTCAATCAGAAAGATTTCTGATTGAGAGGGGGTGCCGGTGACCCGTGCCAGACTATCCTAGTAGTAAAAGTAGCTACTAGATATGTAGTAGCTACTACATATGTAGCTACGGGCCCCGAACTTTCAAGGGCCCCGCACTAAATGCTTTCAAGCTATCAATTCCGGTTCAGTGATTCTGCACTTGCTCTATTACCATAGTACTATACCGCCTTCAACTTTTACTAACGACCTGGTTGTTTAAGGTCAGCGATTTGTCGTATTATCTGGCTGTATAGCAAAATGAAAAAAAAATACAATAACTTTACTCTGCAAGTAAAAATAATGAGTGTGTTTTAATATTTACGTGTTTTTTATTTATTTTCTAAATTTCGGACCCCTTTATAGCATATGCTACAGGCCCCGCAACTACTGGCTTGATCCGGCACCCCTGGTGGCCACGTGCGCACCCACGGGTGAGCTTCTTGCACGCCGGGCACAGCCGTCGTGCGTCCTGCTCTCGGGGTGCCGTCGGCGGCGGCTTTGGGTGCCGTTTGCCGCCGGTTTCATGTTCCCCGCCACATTTAGATTCGACGGTCGTCGCGATCGTTTCGATCATTTGGCTGCTTTGAATGTCCGCGCGGTGAGTCCCCTGTCGTTTGTGGCCAAGTCTCCGCTGACAAACAAGTTCATACCTCGGTGGGCGGCCTATACCTGGTATGATACAACAGCAAAAAAATTGGTTTATTTGTATATTTTTTAAAATCATTTGTTTACCTTTCCAAAACGTGGCACTCCCATCGTGTTTGTTGCTGTGACGTTCTGACCCCGTGCCCGCGACTGGACATTTGTGACAAAAAAAGGGGCTTTATAGCTCATCGGATTCCTTCCGCAGCGCGCATGAATGCGCCGATTCTGACGTTTCCTGCCTTGACCAAACGGCACGATCCACAGTGGGGGCTCTTGTCCAGCACGGGGAGCGACAAATGGGCCCTTTACGTGGGACAGTAAAACTGCGCACGCACATCGAGTCGACTGGTGGACACTCTCGCGATGTTCACGAAGGACTAAAGGCGGAGCTGGACTATGGCACGGATACGGACCAACAACGTCGGTGCAACGTTGGCATGTGGGTTGGAACCGTTGGACCAACGTTGGTTCGACGTTGCAGCAACGTTCGTGCAACGTTAAGACGTGGGCTGGAACCGTTATACCAACGTTGGTACAACGTTGGAGTAACGCTCGAAATGGGCACAGCCCAAATGTCAGTCAGCCAATGTTAATTTAAGTGGTGGATAGCGACCGCGACGGTGGTTGGGTTTTCCCACCAATCAAAGGGCTGCCCGGTACAAAATTAGCATGACAATGTAAGATCGTTCAGCAGCTTCCATGGGGGGGGGGGGGGGGGGGGGCCTGAGTTGGCTATGTTAATGTGAGAAATTAGCATGTTAATGGAAGATCGCAAAGCAAAAACCTCGAGCTCGGTGAGCGAAGTGGCTGTGTTAGTGTGGGAAATTTAACGTGTTAATGCTAGATCAGAGAGCCGAAAATAACAACTAACATCGGAAGGTGGTAGGGTGGGAACATCACAGTCAGTTATGACTTAAACTGGTTGATAACGTCCTTCCAATGATTGCTCAGTTTATGCCCATCTTCTAGATTGAAATTGTGTCTGTGCCTATATATATGGATGGCTTCATGAACGATTCTTTGTTGATAGCCAGTGGGTTTGCAAAGTACTTCGTCTTAGAGAAATCAATTTCGTGTGAGCCCACCGCATTAAAACAATGATCAGCCACGGCCGAGGTACTGGTCCTACCGTGTTTCAGATCTGCCTTATGTTCATGAACACGGTCCGAGACATGTCGCTTAGTTTCTTCAATGTAACTACTGCCGCAGACACAGCTTAGTTTATAGACGCCGGAGTATTGCATGTCAGGGATCACATCCTTCACAGATGGGATCAGATCACGAATTATCAGTGACTATGTCACTGATAAAGTAGTCACTACGCGACTGATAATGTAGTGACTACATCACTGATAATGTAATGACTACGTTACTGATGATGTAGTTACTACGCCACTTATAATTTAGTAACTACATCACTGATAATGTAGTTACTACGCCACTGATGATGTAGTTACTACGCGACTGATAATGTAGTTACTACACCACTGATAATGTAGTTACTACACCACTGATAATGTAGTTACTACGCCACTGATAATGTAGTTACTACACCACTGATAATGTAGTTACTACACCACTTATTATGTAGTTACTACGCCACTGATAATTTAGTTACTACGCCACTGATAATGTAGTTACTACGCCACTGATGATGTAGTCACAACGTCACTGATGATGTGGTCACAGCGTCACTGATAATGTAGTTACTACACCACTGATAATGTAGTCACTACGTCACTGATAATGTAGTTACTACATTACTGATAATGTAGTTACTACACCACTGATAATGTAGTTACTACACCACTGATAATGTAGTTACTACACCACTGATAATGTAGTTACTACGCCACTGATAATGTAGTTACTACGCCACTGATAATGTAGTTACTACACCACTGATAATGTAGTCACTACACCACTGATAATGTAGTTACTACGCCACTGATGATGCAGTTACTACACCACTGATAATGTAGTTGCTACACCACTGATAATGTAGTTACTACGCCACTGATGATGTAGTTACTACGTCACTGATAATGTAGTTACTACGCCACTGATAATGTAGTTACTACACCACTGATAATGTAGTTACTACGCCACTGATAATGTAGTTACTACACCACTGATAATGTAGTTACTACATCACTGATAATGTAGTTACTACACTGCTGATGATGTAGTTACTACACCACTGATAATGTAGTTACTACATCACTGATAATGTAGTTACTACACCACTGATAATGTAGTTACTACACCACTGATAATGTAGTTACTACACTGATAATGTAGTTACTACACCACTGATAATGTAGTCACTACACCACTGATAATGTAGTTACTACGTCACTAATGATGTAGTTACTACATCACTGATAATGTAGTCACTACACCACTGATAATGTAGTTACTACGTCACTGATGATGTAGTTACTACACTACTGATAATGTAGTTACTACGTCACTGATGATGTAGTTACTACACTACTGATAATGTAGTTACTACGTCACTGATGATGTAGTTACTACGTCACTGATGATGTAGTTACTACGTCACTGATGATGTAGTTACTACACCACTGATAATTAGGAGGAGACACTGGCTGTTGCTATTTTGATATCGCGCGCTTTCTCGCCCACTCACGATGGAGAAAAACAAACTCGAGAGAGAGACAGAGGGGCTGAGATGAATTTGTGGAAGGTGGAGTGGGAAGTAGAGAGTTGGTAGGTGTGGGGGAGCCACTGAGAAGAGGGGAGATGAAGGTGGCTGTGTTTGGGGGGGGGGGAGGGAACCTGGTAGCATCGTGGTTAACGCACCGCACTACGAACCCGGCGACCCGAGTTCGATATTGGCAAATTCAATGGCCAATACATGATTATCTGAAGCGGTCCTGGGCCTCTCCTCGGTCGACTCAACCTCAAGTGAATACCTGGCGCGGTGTGTAAACATCACCACTGGGGAGACAAAGGCGGCCGGGCGTGGTGCCGGCCTTCATAGGTGCTCGCTAACAGCACTTACCCCAACAATCTGTTACAGGCTACATGGGGGGGGGGGGGGGGGGGGGGGGTGGGGGTAGGGATCTTTGCCTTTGCCTCTAGATAAGGAAAAGTGTCACCACGATCACCAGCAGCAAAGACGAGAGCGTAGCCCGACACCACCGACACAATCAGCGGCAGAATCACCACCGCCACGATTGTACTCATCGGCACCGCTGCTCGCGAGTCAAACGTCCCCCACCACCCCACCGCTCGGAGGCTCGTTGAAGTGTCACGATTCGACGGAGAGAAGAATAGAAAAAACACATTCCACCACGACGATATTCCGCTTTGTGTTCCGCATGCTGCTCTGTCCGCCGCATTCGCACCGGGACGTCGGTGCGACTCGTGCGGACAGCCGCGTGACGGGCGAGGAGTCGATTTTAACCGACGAATCCATCGACGCCTCGTCACTTGCCTCATCACCACCAGCAGCACCACCAACACCACCAGCAGCACCAGCAGCAGCAGCAGCACCACCGCTTCCACGGAAAAAACAAAACATCACCGCAGACAAAGGTTCCCCGTGTAGCCTAACACAGGCTGTTGGGGGCAAGAGCTGTGGGCACTGGCGGAGCCAGTGTGGGGGGGGGGGAGGGTGGCACGTGCCCCCCCCCCCAATGATCCGCTGCCACTGTGCAGCATATTATGACGTGCCAGGGACTCTGTGAGATGATAGGACAATAGTCTGAGTCCATAATTGGCAATAAGTAACGGCAAAATAGTTATAAGTGACTCACAGAATTGTGCGCAGTTGCGTATACAGAGTCCACGACTTCCCTGAAGGCATCAACACCTTCAGCGAGCGCGATGCCGATCACACACGGTTCGAATTCGACCCTCGAATAAGAAGCAAGGGACAAGTCCTTACTTACTAACAACTCTTTACTTACTAACAACTCCTTACTTACTAACAACTCTTTACTTACTAACAACTCCTTACTTACTAACAACTCCTTACTTACTAACTCCTTACTTACTAACAACTCTTCTATAATTTTTCATTGCTGGAGGGGTTGCCCCCCTACCTGAAAATCCTGGTTCCGCCATTGGCTGTGGAAGATGTATTTTATGAAGGCCGGCACGGCACACGAGTTTTGGCCAGCACCACGCCCAATCACCTTTGTCCCCAGGCACTGAGGTTTACACGCACCCCAGACACGTGCTCATTTAAGGTTGAGTCGACCTCGGGCAGACCGCTTCAGATTCAACTCTGCACTGATGCTGGGAATCAAACCGGGGTCGCCGGGTTCGCAGAGCGGCTCGCGAGCCGCTGCGCCGCCATCACCATCGCCGTCACCACAATTACCACCACCTGCATCACCAACAACCATTCCATCACCAACATCACAATCACCGCCACCACCGCCACCATCTCCGATTAGCACGGTTGGCTATGCACGGTGCGAAAGAAGTTCAACAACATACACATACACACACCAATCTTCAACATAACCAACCATAATCACCACCACCACCACCAATCATCACCATCAACCAAAATCATTACCACCACCATCAATGCTACATTTTTGGGGTATTATCATGATGCTGATCATCTACCATGATATATACACTGCTGAATGAGGGCCCTCTGTTCAACTTGCCCGGTGCATTTTTTTGACAGGAAAATGACCAAATCATTCTTGGTTTGGTTGCGCACCAGTTGGGACACTGCACTAAGAACGCGGGCGTCTGGGTTTGATTCCCTATCCTAGGAATGCGATCAGAATCAATGTATTTATACTGGAGGAATCCGATGGGCTATAAAAGCTCATTTTGTCACACATGTCCAGTAGACGTGCTATCAGATCGTGAAAGCTAATCAGGTCTGACCCTGGCTTAGTAGAGTACATATTTTTTTTATATATATAAACAGGTAAGGCCCACTGAGCTATATATCTCTTCGTGAGAAGTGGCCTGGCTTCCACGAATGACAGCTCAACGAAGTGGCTTATCGTGTGGAAATGTATAGCAGCCAACTGCGCTAAATGCATGTTTCTAAATGTGTAGGGAAAAACCGGAGGACCTGGAGAAAAATCCATGTGACCACGAAGAGAACACGCAAAAACTTCGAATATACAGCAGGCGTCAGGGTCGGGATCGAACCCACAACCTCCTGTATACCAGGCGAGGTAGTTAACATCTCCTAGCCTCAACTAGCCCAACCCAGCGGAGTCGAGCTGAGTCAGCCCAGCCGACCCGAGCCAGCCCAGCTGACCCGAGCCAGCCCAGCCGACCCGAGCCAGCCCAGCCGACTCGAGCCAGCCCAGCTCACCCGAGCCAGCCCAGCTGACCCGAGCCAGCCCTGCTGACCCGAGCCAGCCCAGCTGACCCGAGCCAGCCCAGCCAACCCGAGCCAGCCCAGCCGACCCGAGCCAGCCCAGCTCACCCGAGCCAGCCCAGCTCACGCGAGCCAGTCCAGCCGACCCGAGCCAGCCCAGCCGACCCGAGCCAGCCCAGCTCACCCGAGCCAGCCCAGCTGACCCGAGCCAGCCCAGCCGACTCGAGCCAGCCCAGCTCACCCGAGCCAGCCCAGCTGACCCGAGCCAGCCCTGCTGACCCGAGCCAGCCCAGCTGACCCGAGCCAGCCCAGCCAACCCGAGCCAGCCCAGCTGACCCGAGCCAGCCCAGCTCACCCGAGCCAGCCCAGCTGACCCGAGCCAGCCCAGCTGACCCGAGCCAGCCCAGCCAACCCGAGCCAGCCCAGCTGACCCGAGCCAGCCCAGCTCACCCGAGCCAGCCCTGCCGAGCCAGCCCAGATAACCCGAGCCAGCAGCCCCCACAGGGCGAGCCGGGCCGACCTCGGGTGAGCCAGCCCTGCACAGTGTGGCCCCCCACGTGGCATCGCGGGGGTCGCGGTGCTGGGGGGCGTGGGGGGGGGGCAAGGGGGGGGGCACAGAGGCGCCGCCTGTGTGCCTCACAGCGAGAAGGACCCGGGTTCGAGTCCCGACGCGGACGCCTCAACCGCGTGTAGTTTCTACGCTATCGCCCTGCGTACCACTGCATGGGTTTCCTCCGGAGAGGTCTGGTTCCCTCCCATAGATTATAACAAAGACAACAACGACAACGACGCACTATGCAGTTGGTGATGGCCAAACGTCCCAACGTTGCAAGGACAATCGTGAAAACGTCTTCAGATTCAAGTGTGCCTTTTCCTGGGTACATAGGAAGTAAGTATCATGTTGAGGATGTATTCCGTAGATGGTCAATTGATGGTACTGAATCATCATCAGTACTACTGATGATGATGATGCTAATGATGGATTCTGCTGCTGCTAGTTACGATGGATTGGGGCAGATGGTCACCTCTCCATGACGATGAATTGTAATAGCTTGGATAGATGGTCAGTTCATGATGATTATGTAGATGATGATGATAATGATGGTGGTGATAATGATGATGGTGATAATAATGGTGATAATGACGATGGTGATGGTAAACTGAAGAATAATGATATTTCATTGATGGTGACGATTAATCATGAGGTATGAATAGACGATAAGCTGATGATGATGATGATTATTTTTGTTATTATGAAGATTGTGAATAACGAAAATGTTACTTTGGTGTGCGGTTGACGAAAACAATTGACGACTACAAAGAGCTGATGCCGTTAGTAATTGAACAATAATGCATAACGTAGGTAGCTGATGGTGATCCTGATATAGTTGGTATATCGTAAGTTAATTATGATGATGATTCTGTTAGAGTTGGTATTTAGTAAGTTGATGATGATTCTGATAGAGTTGGAATATAGTAAGTTGATGATGATGATTCTGATACAGTTGGTATATCGTAAGTTGATGATGAGTGTGTTCGAGTTGTTATATAATAAGTTGATGATCATGATAGAGTTGGTATTTAGTAAGATGATAGTGACTCTGAAAAAGTTCGTATATAGTAATTTGACAATTCTGATAGAATTCGTACAGTGAGGGAAAAAAGTATTTGATCCCCTGCTGATTTTGTACGTTTGCCCACTGACAAAGAAATGATCAGTCTATAATTTTAATGGTAGGTTTATTTGAACAGTGAGAGTCAGAATAACAACAACAAAATCCAGAAAAACGCATGTCAAAAATGTAAAAAATTGATTTGCATTTTAATGAGGGAAATAAGTATTTGACCCCCTCTCAATCAGAAAGATTTCTGGCTCCCAGGTGTCTTTTATACAGGTAACGAGCTGAGATTAGGAGCACACTCTTAAAGGGAGTGCTCCTAATCTCAGCTTGTTACCTGTATAAAAGACACCTGTTCACAGAAGCAATCAATCAATCAGATTCCAAACTCTCCACCATGGCCAAGACCAAAGAGCTCTCCAAGGATGTCAGGGACAAGATTGTAGACCTACACAAGGCTGGAATAGGCTACAAGACCATTGCCAAGCAGCTTGGTGAGAAGGTGACAACAGTTGGTGCGATTATTCGCAAATGGAATAAACACAAAATAACTGTCAATCTCCCTCGGCCTGAGGCTCCATGCAAGATCTCACCTCGTGGAGTTGCAATGATCATGAGAACGGCGAGGAATCGGCCCAGAACTACACGGGAGGATCTTGTCAATGATCTCAAGGCAGCTGGGACCATAGTCACCAAGAAAACAATTGGTAACATACTACGCCGTGAGGGACTGAAATCCTGCTGCGCCCGCAAGGTCCTCCTGCTCAAGAAAGCACATATACATGCCCGTCTGAAGTTTGCCAATGCACATCTGAATGATTCAAGAGGACAACTGAGTGAAAGTGTTGTGGTCAGATGAGACCAAAATGGAGCTCTTTGGCATCAACTCAACTCGCCGTGTTTGGAGGAGGAGGAATGCTGCCTATGACCCCAAGAACACCATCCCCACCGTCAAACATGGAGGTGGAAACATTATGCTTTGGGGGTGTTTTTCTGCTAAGGGGACAGGACAACTTCACCGCATCAAAGGGACGATGGACGGGGCCATGTACCGTCAAATCATGGGTGAGAACCTCCTTCCCTCAGCCAGGGCATTGAAAATGGGTCGTGGATGGGTATTCCAGCATGACAATGACCCAAAACACACGGCCAAGGCAACAAAGGAGTGGCTCAAGAAGAAGCACATTAAGGTCCTGGAGTGGCCTAGCCAGTCTCCAGACCTTAATCCCATAGAAAATCTGTGGAGGGAGCTGAAGGTTCGAGTTGCCAAACGTCAGCCTCGAAACCTTAATGACTTGGAGAAGATCTGCAAAGAGGAGTGGGACAAAATCCCTCCTGAGATGTATGCAAACCTGGTGGCCAACTACAAGAAACGTCTGACCTCTGTGATTGCCAACAAGGGTTTTGCCACCAAGTACTAAGTCATGTTTTGCAGAGGGGTCAAATACTTATTTCCCTCATTAAAATGCAAATCAATTTATAACATTTTTGACATGCGTTTTTCTGGATTTTTTTGTTGGTGTTCTGTCTCTCACTGTTCAAATAACCCTACCATTACAATTATAGACTGATCATTTCTTTGTCAGTGGGCAAACGTACAAAATCAGCAGGGGATCAAATACTTTTTCCCTCACTGTATATAGTAAGATGATAGTGACTCTGAAATAGTTGGTATATAGTAATTTGATAATTCTGATAGAATTGGTATATAGTAAGATGATGGTGACGATTCTAATAGAGTTGGTATATAGTAATCTGATGCTGCTGTATAAGCCGTTTAGTTATCCATGCCTCTGTATAAACTACCCGCTGCATTATTTATATGCAGCGTTTACTGTTTCGAAAAATGCACGTAACACTCTCTGTACCATAAACACCGGCACGGAACATGTAAACACGCACACACAGGCACGTGTAAACACACAACTCCCGTACACACACAGAGCACACACACACAGTACACACACAGAGTACACACACAGTAAAGACACAGAGTACACACACAGAGCACACACACAGTACACACACAGAGCACACACACACAGTACACACACAGAGCACACACACAGAGCACACACACACAGTACACACACAGAGTACACACACAGTAAAGACACAGAGTACACACACAGAGCACACACACAGTACACACACAGAGCACACACACAGTACACACACAGAGCACACACACAGAGCACACACACACAGTACACACACAGAGTACACACACAGACACACACAGTACAGACACAGAGTACACACACAGAGTACACACACAGTACAGACACACAGACACACACAGAATACACACACAGAGTACACACGTACACACACAGAGTACACACACAGACACACACATACAGAGTACACACACAGACACACACACAGTACAGACACACAGACACACAAACAGTACAGACACAGAGTACACACACAAACACAGTACAGACACACAGTACAAACACACACACAGTACAGAGAGAGTACACACACAGTACAGGCACAGAGTACACACACAGACACACACACAGTACAGACACACAGTACACACAGACACAGAGTACACACACAGACATACACACAGACACACACACAGTACAGACACACACACAGTACAGACACAGAGTACACACACACAGTACAGACACAGACTACACACAGTACAGACACAGTACACACACAGTACACACACACAGTACACACACAGAGTACACACACACACAGAGTACACACACAGCACACACACACAGAGTACACACACAGCACACACACACACACAGTACAGACACACACATAGAGTACACACACAGAGAGTACACACACAGTACAAACACACAGACACACACAGAGTACACACACAGACATACACACAGAGTACACACACAGTACAGACACACAGTACACACACAGTACAGACACACAGTACACACACAGAGTACACACACAGAGTACAGACACACACACAGAGTACCCACACAGAGTATAGACACAGCACACACACACACAGTACAGACACACACACAGAGTACACACACAGTACAGACACACAGTACAGACACACAGTACACACACAGACATACACACATAGTACACACACAGTACAGACACACAGAGTACACACACGGTACACACAGGCACAGGAGAGGACTGTCTACCCCTCACTGTGAGTGGAGCGGGATGCAGTCCGCCAGACCTCCCGTATTCTATCGAAGTCCAGGCGTCCGCAGCCCAACTCCCGACAGAGGGAATGGCACCGTATCGGACGTTCCACGTGGTTATGCAGCGATTTACTCTTGTTTTCCTGAGGATCCTCCGAGGGATGGTGGCATTATTATTCGATGCGGACTCGCCGAGTCCCAATACTAACTGAGTCTCGAGACTCGTGGTGCGCTGCAATGGCTAGCAGATGTTAACTACCTCGCCTGGTATACAGGAGCTCGGTGGGTTCGATCCCGACCCTGACGCCTGCTGTGTATTTGGAGTTTGCGTGTCTCTCTCTCTCTCTCCCCGTGGTCACGTGGATTTGTCTCCTGAATCGACGTCCGTCTGGAGCATTTGGCCGCTATGAATGTCCACGTGATGATGACGATGATGATGAGCAACTTCGTTGAGCTATCATCTGTGGTGGCCCAGGGGGTCGCTTCTGAAAAAAAAGGGAGCGACGCAGCTCAGCGCGGCCTTCCCCGGTCAAACGAGAAGAACTTTTTCTGTTGAGCTTACTTTAGCATTGCCCTGTGGCTAGCGTGGCTGACGTTTCACAGCAAACGGAACTTCTTCGGAGCGGAGAGAGAGAAGGGTTGGGGGTTGGGTGGCGGGAATATTGACGTGGGGTTGGAGGTCACCCCCAGCCTTACACTCGTTTAAGAGTATTTGGCTGCTATAAATTTCCACGCGATGATGATAAGCCATTTCGTCGCGCTATCATTTGTGATGGCCAGGTCACTTGTTTGAAAAAAATTGCAATATAGCTCAGTGGGCCTTAACTGGTAAAAAATAAATAGTTGAGTATTTTTCGCTTCTTTTTCAGGAAGGTACTGCCACGTTTTTTTTGCAGTGGGGTCATTGACGCTTGTCCCCTGCACTGGCTTCTGACACATGCGCACTTAAATGTTTGTTGTTTTCCCTGTCATCCTTTGGCAATTATGTAACCAGGGGAGGAGGGGTTACCAGCCCCTCGCGTCTATTTAAAAAAAAAAAACTATAAAACTACTATTTTTATTTTACCATGTAAGGCCCACTTAGCTACGTAGCTCTCGTTCAGAAGCTGCGACGCGGCTCGTCATCATCGTCACGTGGAGATTTACAGCGGCCGAATACTCGGTGACGTTGATTCTAAATGCGGAGGGAAAGACCGGAGGACCCGGAGTAAAATCCACGCGACCACGAGGAGAGACAGAGAGACAGGCAAACTCCAAATATACAGCAGCAGGCGTCAGGCTAGGGATCGAACCCACGACCTCTTGCATACCGGGCGAGGTAGTTAACATCTCACCACGGAGAGAAAGAGACACGCAAACTCCAAATATACAGCAGCAGGCGTCAGAGTCGGGATCGAACCCACGACCTCCTGTGTACCAGGCGTGGGAGTTAACATCTCACCCAACCTGTCTCGCCACCCTCCCGTGAGCCACCGCGGTGAATGTGATCACACCACGAGGGGGGGGTAAACATCTGGCTGACGTCGGCCTGAACCCCCCCTCCCCCCATGGTCACAGCCCACCGCGGCGCTACCGTCCCGAGACCGCGAGCAGGTGGTGGTTATTTTTGCCAGTGGGGTGTGTGTACAAAAGACGTACAGAAACACACATGGTATATATATAAAGACAAAGATCCTCCGTATAGCCTGTAACAGACTGTTGGGGCAAGTGCTGTTATGCGAGCACCTGTGAAGGGTGGCACAGCAGACGAGGGAGTGGGTGGCCAGCACCACGCCCGGCCGCCTTTGTCTCCCCAGTGACGAAATTTACACACCGCACCAGGTACTCATTTGAGGCTGAGTCTACCTAGGAGAGGCCCAGTACTGGGTGTTTGTCGTGAGCGGGAATCGTAGTGCAGCGCACTAACCGCTAGACTACCGCTCCCCACAGTATATATACACACACACCACACATAAAAACAAAGATTCCCCGTATAGGCTCAACGGACTGTTGGGGGCAAGTGCTGTTAGCGAGCACCCGTGAAGGCCGGCACGGCACACGATGGGGGTATCTAGCTAACACAACGCCGAACCGCCTTTGTCTCCCCAGTGGCGATGTTTACTGCACACCGCACCGGGTACTCATTTGAGGCTGAGTCGACCTAGGAGAAGCCCAGGACTGGTTCAGATTATCGTCGCCGTCACTGGCGTTGACCCGTGAGCGTGTGCGAACCGAGGTACGGGGTGGGCCGGGTTCACTGCGCGGCGAACTGACCACCGCGCCACCACTCCCCACAGATACAAAGATCCCCCGTTCAGCCCTAAAAGTCTGTTTGGGGCAAGTGCTGTTAGCGAGCACCTATGATACGCACACTCGCGAACAGCACTTGTCCCAACAGTCTATTTGAGGCTATAGGGGGCATCTTTGATACATTATATACCCGTGTTTATATACGCTTCTGTGTGTCTCTATAGACTATACATTGTGAACACGATAGCTGACGCGCAACACCACGTGTGTGTGCGTGTGTGTGTGTAAAACTGCCAAAAGATGTAGATTAAACAAATGATCCTTGCTTTTGGGGAAACTTCCGTATATGCTACAGCTGCCAACACGGCTAAACATGCACGTAACACACGGACACACGCGTGACCCCCACACAAAAGACAAAGATCCCACGTATAGCCTTAACAGACTGTTGGGGCAAGTGCTGTTGGCAATCACCCCCCAAGGCCGACACGGTGCCACTCCTGGCCACCTTTGTCTCCCTAGTGGTGACATTTACATATCACACAGGTACTTAATTGAGGCCGAGTCGACCTAGGTGGCCATGAGCAGATTCATTGCGTAGTGCGCTACCCGCTACACTACCGCTCCTCACTTCTAACACACACAAACAAAGATCCCCCGTATTACCTTAACAGACTGTTGGGGCAAGTGCTGTTAGCGAGCACCTATGAAGGCCGGCACGGCACACGAGGGGGTGGGTGGCCAGCACCACGAACCGTCCGCCTTTGTCTTCCCAGTGGTAATGTTTACACACCACACCAGGTACTCATTTTAGGCTGAGTCGACCTAGGGGAGGCCCCGGACTGATTAAGATAATTGTCACTGGTGGTGGCCATGAGCGGGAATCGAATTCGGGTCACCGGATTCATTGCGCCGCGAGCTAACGACTACACTACCGCTCCCCACTTACTAACACACACACACACACGTGTATACATATGCAGTGACATAGACTCAGTCACGTAGCAGCATAGCGCTGGCTGCTGGCAGGGAAGGGGACCTGCAGCTTGCAGCAGCCCTGACTGACAGCAGGTCACGTGATAGACCAGAGAGGGATGAAGGGGAAAGGTTACGGAAGGGGCACGTCGAGAACCCGCTGGTAGGTTCCAGAAGGGGGGCGTGGCCGGAGCCAGGCCATGCCCCCCAGTATAAGAGGGGCCCCGGGAGGGGAGCTCGGGGCTGTCGTTTGGAGTGGGATCCCCGTCGTCGTCGTTGCTGTTGAAGATCGTCGCCATCGTCGCCGTTGTCTCGCCGCCTTCGTCACTGTCGTCGTCACTGTCGTCGTCACTTGATATATTGCGCTGCTAGACGGTAGTTGGCTGTCTCGGTTTCAGCGTCGTCAGTGTCAGACGGCCAGCGTTGTGTATAGGCTAGCGACTTACGTAGAGTCGCGTAGAAACGACAGAGAAGAGTGTGTACCAGCGTGGGGTGGGTATCGTGCAAAGGGGTGCACGGTTGAATAAAGGAACTGCCTCCAAAAACTTGTGTCTCCCAAGCCAGCAATTACACATCCATGCATCCACACGCACGCACACACGTTACCATACGCATACACACACCTGCACAGACAAGCGCACACGCACTGAATATAACACGTGACAGATACGTAGCGTGACCACGCACGCAGCCAGCGTTGCGTTTTCTCGAGTTTGACCAGAATAAAATAACAAGATTACGGCATTAAAAGTTTGGAGGAATCAAGACGAGGGTTTACTACACCTCTCACCAATTTGAAAACCCATGCAACCACCGCTCTCTTGGCAGCCGCCAGTGGTGGTTTGCAAAGCAAAAAAAAAACAATAAAACCTCCACCAACCCCTTGCAGTCACCGAGAACAAGTGCCACGGATTTGCCTTTTAAGGGCCCAACGTTTAAAAAGCCCTACGTCGCGCACGCTCTCTCTTCCCATCTCACAGCGGCTGCCCGAACACACGTGGCCACGCCACGGCTGATGGGGCAGCCGAGTCGAGGTTATGGAAGGCGATGGGGGAAAACAGGAAAATGGAGCGGCGGAGGGAGGGAGGGAGAGAAGAAGGCAGAGGACGAGGAAGGAAGGAACGGGGAATGAGAAGGGAAAGGGTGGAAGGTGGAAGGTGGAATCGGGAGGATAAGGAGGTGAGGAGAGATGAGGAGAGGGAGGAGGGAGAGGCCACGTCAGGGCCTTGATGCTGCTGCTGCTGCTGCATGGAGCAGCAGCAGCAGCAGCGTCTGTGTTCTTAGTGGGCGGGGGAGAGAGAAGAGATTCACAGTGTGGGTGCCCACGTGATTTACGGCAGGCTTGAGCTAAGATGTATCTCTCTCTCTATATATAGGTGGTGGTGGTGATGGTGGTGTTGAGACTGTCACTGAATACATTGTTTTTGTCGCCATGTGCCGACAGCAGGAACGGTTTCGAGCACGGGCTAAACGTTTACTCTCCGGAACAATTTTGACTTGACTGCAGGAATTCATACTTGACTTGACTGCAGGAATTCATACCGCTCTGGGTCTTTCGTTAAAGTGACGTCGGTGAAAAAATTACTCGCCGTATTTTTTCACCCCAAGACGATTTGCTTGTGTTGCGATCGAAACGTCGTGATTTTTAAAATTATTTTTCTATCTACGTGACTTTACCGAAAGACCCAAAGAGGTCCTCTCTGGAAGCTTCACTCGGGGTAAAGGGACTCCCCTCCTCCAGACCTGGTGGGGGTGGGGGGGGGGGGGGAGCGACATTCTGACCGCGCCACACCACCGTCTCAGCCACGACCCCTCCATAGGGGGGGGCGGTGGGGGTGTACACGGCCTGGGGCAACTCACACGCTGTATGCCCCCCACCCCCCCCCCCGACGCCTTCAAAGCGAAACCGGAAGTGTTACGTCGAAGCGGCACACGGAGGGTCCCCCAGAGCGCGGGGCCCCGGGGGGGGCGGCTTGGGCCACGCGGCACCACCCACCTCTCCGCGCGCCTACTCGCTGCTCCCGGGGAGACGGTGGCGGCCAATCGCTGCGACGACACGCGAGGTCACATGACGGGCGGGGAGCCAGGGTTGGAAGGCGCAGAAGAGGCGAGGGTCCTGCAACGGAGGGGGGGGGCAATGGGGGGGGGGGCAGTCGTCATCACCAAGTCACCGTCTGTGTAGTCAACATCGCGATCGTTCGATTATAATAACAGCGAGCAAGTACAAGATTGGGCGTACGCATGGGGCTACCAAACGCAACGCTATAACCTGAACACATTTTTTTTTTCAAATTTTATTTTACCCAGGTAAGGCCCCTCTGAGCCGTGTAGGAAGTGACGTGGCCAACGCAAGTGATAGCTCAACGGAGGGTGGGCTTATCATCGTGTCGAAATTTACAGCTGCAGCCCGCAAGCTAAACTGGGAGCATTGCATCCGATGGCGTGACGTCAAAGCACGGGGGGACTCCCCCCCCTACCCCCCAAAGCGCGGGGCCCTGGGCAGTCACCTCAATTTGCCGTGTACCCCTCAGAGGGGCGGCTCTGCCCGCGAGAGTTATCCTGACCCCTGACCTCTCCCCACAGCTCCCCCCCACCTGTCTCAGTTACACCCAGTCAGTACTAATGCACAAACACTCTCAATCTTAGATGGAAAGCGTAGGAAAAAAAATAACGATGCAGTACCGTTATTTATAGCGCAGAGTGCATAAATTAATTGCGCAAAAAAAATTCGCGAACAAATCAAATACTGTAACGTTGCATGGAAATGTGTGTTAACCCTGAGATGGTGCTCGATGGGATTCTGCAAGTGTGAGATGGTGTGCGATTAGATCTGGTAAGTGTGCGATGATGCGAGATGAGATCTGGTAAGTGTGCGATGATGCGGGATCAGATCTCGCAGAACTGGGGGAGAACATACAAACTCCCTTCGCTCGCTCGCGCTCTGCAGAACAAGGGAAGAACGTCAAACTCCGTGCAGGTATCGAGCCCCTGGCCTTCCGAACCGCGAGGCACGGTCGCGTTGACCACAGCGACAACCTTCTACGAGGTAGGCGCCCGGTGAAACTGCGCAATAACCTCGGCTAAAAAGAAAATTAAAACTCTGCAGGGTTGCGTAAGAAGAGTTTTTTTTTTGTGTTTTATCCCAGGGACGGACGGTCCGATTCGGATCCAGCGAGCGCACCGCGCATCGCGCTTGCTTGCGTGCGTGCGTGTTTAACAGAGGCGGCAGAGCGGCAACTTTGCTTTATCCTCGTGTTGCCTTTGGCCGGACGATGGAGATAATCCTCACCATTGGCGCCGGGTGGAGAAGGGGGGGGGAGGGGCTGTCAGAATTCCACAGGACAATGCAGAGAGAGAGAGAGCGAGAGCGAGCGAGAGACAAAAAGAATGTTGATTTGATGCAGTGGAGAATCGGACGGGGGAGGGGGGCGAGAGTCGGCCGTTCTTGTGCACGCGGCTTGGCCAGACAGCGAGGGCTCAAATGAAGAAATAGTTACCCCCATCCCCTCCTCCCAAAATTAAAAATAATTCTGGGAGCGGTGGCCATGCCCGCCTCTCCGATCTATCGTTTTTGGGAGGCAGCGGAGAAGTTGTGGGGGGCGGGGGGGGGTTTGTGGATCACGGAGGTTTGTGAGACTTCTCCAAACCGTTGCTGCTGCTGCTGCGATGCGGTGGATAGGAGGTGGCAGCTATGGCCAGGTGGGGGCGGGGTGGGGTAAGTGGGGGGGGGGGGGTTGGTGGGTGGGGGGTTTGGTGGGGGGGTTGGTGGGTGGGGGGGTTGGTGGGTGGGGGGGTTGGTGGGTGGGGGGTTGGTGGGGGGGTTGGTGGGTGGGGGGGTTGGTGGGTCGACCGAACGCTCTCCCGCGGTGGGGCCACAAACATAGCCGTCCGCCGTCGTGTTGTCCTTCCCCCGCGCCTCGCGATCAGCGCGGTTCAGCTACGCACGGCGGCGAAAGAAGTTCAACGTGCGTACGAACGTAGGTGGGGGGCAGGGGGGCCGGGGGGCTGATCTCACTCAGTGTGGGGGCGACCAATACCTTCAAACTAAACCGGGAGTTATACACCTGACCCCGTGACGTCGAAGTACAAGTCCCCGCCCTGACGCCTGCTGCTGTATGTTTGGAGTGTGCGCGCGTCTCTCTCTCTCTCTCCCCGTGGTCACGGGGATGTTTTTCTCCCGGTCCTGCCGTTTCCCCCCTCCACGTTCAGAATCGACGTCACGCGTCACAGAGCGTTCGTCTGCGCGACATCTCAACGTGGCAAGCCACTTCGCCGAGCATGGTCTCACACGCGCGGCACAGCGGTGCCATGCTGTCACGCACGGTGCCGTGTCAGGCGAAAGTTTGGCTGGCTGGCTTGCTGGCTGGAGGGAGGGAGGGTCAAGTATCCCAGCACACGGCTGGCTGGATTGTTACATCGCGGGACTGTGAGGGATGGAAAATACTTGGGGGGGGGGGGGGGGAGGCATTCATCATTCATCCACCAGTGGTTTTCACCGTGGCTACTGCGGACGATAATGATAACGTCTGATATCATTGTGCGAGTGCATTTTTAACCTTTACATCTGCTAATAACCCGACCCCCCTCCAAGTCAATTTTATTTATGCACGCCGGGGATGATGAGTCGATCGAAGGGCAGAAATAGTTTTGAGTTAAAACTCGGGGCTTGTGTTTAAATTAGCAGCATTGTGCCATTATTATAGACACCAATGGCGAAACCGTATCCCAGGATTCATAAAACTCCGCATTTGCTTCATAGCCGCTCCAAGACCACAAATAATACTCCAAAGAACCACTAAGATCCGACGCGTCAAATCTTTGTTGTTACAACATTCGCGAATACATTAGATCGTAATAATTTTAAAGCACTATTATGTAAATCTACGGTACTGTTGGATGAATGCCCTCCGCCCCGCGCGCTGTGCTGTAGGTCACGGGAGTTGCGTGACCATACTTCACCACGCTGGTCAGCGCTCGTTGGTGAAAGGTGGAAAGTGCGGGCAGGGGGTGGGGGACGTGTTGGTGGGGGTGCAGCTACCACGCTCGCCACTGACGTTAGCCGCGTGGCCAAGAAACACGCGGGTCGCCGGGTTCATAGCGCAGCTCGCTAACCACTGCGCCACCGCTCTTCGACTACATGCGACAACATACAGCACGCAATAAACATAGCTGTTCTGCTGCAACGAAACAGATCCACCCGTGTAGCCTTAACAGACTGTTGTGTCAAGTGCTGTTAGAGAACCCCCATTCGGGCCGGCACGGCACACGAAGGCGTGGGTGGACAGCAACGCGCCCGACCGCCTTTGTCTCCCCAGTGACCACGTTTACACAGCGCACCATGTACTCATTTGAGGCTGAGTCGACCTACGGGAGGGACCAGGACCGCTACAGATAATCGCGTTGGGCGTGAGCGGGAATCGAACTGAGCTGGGCGAGGTCGACGGCGCATTGCAACCAAATACAATGTACATACTTCCCCGAAATGGCACCGCGTGGGCTTGGCGAAGTTTGGAAATCCTTAAGACTTCGATTTCGAGACGTCAGGAGGCAATGGTGCAGCACCTGCAAGTGCCTGCTCGCTCGTCCCAACCGCTGGCAGACGGAGGGGGGCCCCACGCTTCATCCCCACCAGAACAGGTCGACTCGCCGATCAACGGACATTCCATACTGCTGGTTGGACACAAGGTGGTGGTGGGGGGGATCTTAAGAAACTTTCACCGTGCCCAGTAAACATAAACGTTGGTTCAACGTTAGCACAACGTTCGTCCAACGTTGTGCCAACGTTTGGTGAACGTTCGACCAACGTTGACCCAACGTTGGCCAACGTTGGACAGTCGTTCTATGGTTCAACATTAGCCCATTGTTAGCCCAACGTTGGCTCAACGTTGACCCAACGTCGGCACGTCACTGTGTTGTTTCAAAACGCCGCACCGGGAGGAGCGAAAAGGGCGCTCGCTAACCATAGCGCCACAGCGGTGGCAGAAGCAGCAGCAGCAGCATCAACAACGGCGGCGATGGAACAACAACAACAACAGTCAACAACAAACTAAAAATAACAACAAAATCCAGCACTGGCTTTTCACTCGCACGAAGCTTTTTGTTGCTGTTGCTGCTGCTGCTGTTGTTGCCGCAAAGTTGCGAAGCCACGAAGCCATTCCCGGTTCGACGGTAATAATAATTTGTCAGTAACGGGGGGACGTGACCGAGGCACCTCGCTAATCGTGGCCAAGGGGGACACACGGCCCCATCGGCAGGGGCTGCGAAGAGCAAACTAAACCACCACCCCCGCCTCCTCCTCCTCCTCCTCCTCTTCTGCCCCCCTTCCCTCCCCAATAAACATTTGCAGCTGAAATCATCTTATGCAATCTGCGAAGCCAACAACTTTTTTTTGTGTGTTACATTTATATAGTTATTTATTTTCTTCTTCTCAGCTTCCCCCACCCCCGCTCCTAAAACAAACCAACAAATGTGTATCTGCCGTACGTACGTGTGTGTACATTACTGCCGGCTATCCGGTGCGACTTATGCCCTGTGCTCCTTCGCGTAAATACCACCGTCGATGATTGTGCTGATGATGATGATGGTGGTGGCCGTGCCGATGACGCTGCTGATAATGGCTATAACGGTAAATAGGGCGTACAATGTAAACTATACGAAGTTAAAAACGCGAGGTCGCTTTGACCCCAAGCGATGCCAAGTGGCTGCATAACGCGCGCTTTTTCTTGCACAAGCGAGACTTGGCAAGGGCGTGTGGACGGCAGTGTGGCCAATACATACACACACACACGCACACACATGTACAGGGACAGGGATACACACACGCATATACAGGGACAGGGATACACACACACGCATGCAAAGGGACACACACAGAGACGCACACGCGGGGTTTCATACATGAAGAGACATACACAGAGACACACACAGACACACACAGAGACACACACAGAGACATACACAGAGACACACACAGAGACATGCACAAAGACGTACATGCAGAAACATACATACACAGAGACACAAATACAAAAATCCCCCGTATAGCCTTAACAAACTGTATGGGCAAGTGCTGTTAGCGAGCACCTATAAAGGCCAGAACGGTACACGAGGGGGTTGGGTGGTCAGCACCACGCCCGACCGCCTTTGTCTCCCTAGTGGCAATGTTTTTATCCACCGCACCAGGTACTCATTTGAGGCTGAGCCGAGCTAGGGGAGGCCCAGAACCGGTTCAGATAATCATTACCGGCGTTGGCCGTGAGCGGGAATCCAACCCGGGTCGCCGGGTTCGTAGCGCGCTAACCGCTACACTACCGCTCCACACACACACGCACACATTTACAAAGGCTCACACACACGCACACACATTCACATAGGTTCACACACAGATGCATTCACAGTCGCGTACACACAGATGCAGTCACACACGCAGTTGGGACACGCGCACACACACAGCTGGTTACATAAGTAGACACACACACATAAAAATACAAAGATCCCCCGTGTAGCCTGTAACAGACTGTAGGGGCAAGTGCTGTTAGCGAGCACCTACGAAGGCCAGCACGGTACACGAGGGGGTGGGTGACCAGCACCACGCCCGGCCGCCTTTGTCTCCCTAGTGGCAATGTTTACACACCGCACCAGGTACTCATTTGAGGCTGAGTCGACCTAGGGGAGGCCCGGGACCGGTTCAGATAATCGTCACTGGTGTTGGCCGTGAGCGGGAATCGAACTCGGGTCACCAGGTTCATAGCGCAGCGCGCTAACCGCTACACTATCGCTCCCCACACGCAGACACACACACAGACACACGCAGACACACACGCAGACACAGACACTCACGCACAGAAATCTATACCCCCCACCCCCCCAACATTATCACCACCATCACTACCAACCACCACCAACCACCCACATCTCTGTGTCCAAGATCTCACCGAGTGTAAGGGGGGAGGTGACCTCTAACCCCACGTCAATATTCCCGCCACCCAACCCCAAACCCTTCTCTCTCTCCGCTCCGAAGAAGTTCCGTTTGCTGTGAAACGTCAGCCACGCTAGCCGCAGAGCAATGCTAAAGTAAGCTCAACAGAAAAAAAGTTCTTCTCGTTTGACCGGGGAAGGCCGCGCTGAGCTGCGTCGCCCCCTTTTTTTTCAGAAGCGACCTCCGGGCCACCACAGATGATAGCTCAACGAAGTTGCTCATCATCATCATCACGTGGACATTCATTGCGGCCAAACGCTCCGGACGGACGTCGATTCTAAATGTGGATGGAAACAACCGGATAAAAAAAATCCACGCGACCACGGGGGACAGAGAGAGAGAGACACGCAAACTCCAACTATACAGCAGCAGGCGTCGTCACGGTCGCGATCGAACCCACAACCTCCCGTACACCAGGCGACGTAGCTAACATCTCCAAGCCACCGGTAGCATCCCTACGCACCGCCGTCACCGGGAACGGCATGCCGTACCGGAGCAGCGGCGGCGGAGTCGCCCACGCACCACCGTTACCCATCACGGGAAGCGGCCAAGCGAGATGGGAATGCCGAGGGTCGCCAGGTTTGGGTGGCGTGTCGAAAGGGCCAGCGGTACGGTGTTTGGAGGGAGGAGGGGAGGGAGGAGGGGAGGGAGGGAGGAGGGGAGGGAGGGAGGGGGGTGGGAGGAGGGGAATAAAAAAAACGTCGCCATCCGACAAATGTTGATGCTGTGCGCAACATTCCGGCGCGGATGAGAGAGTTCGCGCAATTGTGTACCGCTCGAATTAAAATACGCCACTGCGAGCTTAAACATAAAGGGGGGTGGGGGGGTGGGGGGGCTTTTATTTTCGGGACCGCTTTGTCCGCTGCGATAGACGCGGAGGTCCTGAGTTGGATTCCTAGCCCATCTACTCCTAACCTCCCCCCCCCACCTCCATCACACCCCCCCCCCCGTGCCCCCCCCCCCGTGCCCCCCACGCCGCCATCTGACCATCCACAAGTGGTGAAGTACGGTCAAATAAACCCGCACGGCTCGAGGAGGGAAGGAGGGACTTCGGAATGATATATTCGCCGCTACGGCTGCACCGACAAAGCGTCACGCGATGGTCGAGCCTGCGGGATGTGCTGACGCGTGCGCTGACGACGGCTGCCATTCACCGCTCGGGCGTGCTGGCAAAGGGCCGCAAGTGACGGGGGTTTGTCCGTGGCATTGCACCGATTTGTCGTATTGCTACCACATTTGGGTAGCTGGAAGGGCTATTTGCAGGTGGATCCGAGTCGCATGGGAAGAGCCATTTCTTTCCGAGCCGAGCGCAGCATTTCGAGAGTCGCGATGTGCATCCTCGACAGCGGGACGTTGGTCCCGCACGCCTCTCCGGGGGACACGGGATTTGTGTGCACGTACCTAGGACTTCTTTCGCGCCGTACGTAGCCCAGCCGTGCTAATGCGAATGTTGGCGGCCCGTGACGTAGAATGGCGAGAGCATGGTGGGGTCCATACTAAAGGTTTTTTGGGTTAGATCACGTAGAGTATAAATGTTGTGTCTTGTAACCCTCCACCACCCGACGCAGCCAATTAGTAAGGGATTTGTCACGTAAACAAAACGCCAATTAGTTACTACTTCAGCCCACCGGTGTGTTGGAGAGTAAATCGACAACATTTACAATTTGAGTAGCACGATGTTTGGCTGGTGATTACATCATCCAGCATCATCGGGCGATTTGCCAGAATAGTGAAGCATGGTGGGGTTGTTTTTGGAATTTTGAGCTCGATGGTGAAAAGCCACACGGCGCAATGACAACGCAACTATAACAACAAATTGTGTTGTTGAAATTATTTCACCAGGTAAGGCCCCACTCAGCTCTATAGGCCTTTTGCAGAAGCGACCCGGCCAAAAGTTATAGCTCAACGAAGTGGCTTATCGTCACGCGGAAATTCACAGCGGCCAAATACTCTGCTCATTATAAATGCGGAGGGAAAAAAAACCGGAGGACCCGGAAAAACATCCACATCACCACGGAGAGAGAGAGAGACGCGCAAACTCCAAAAATACAACAGGCATCAGGGTTGGGATGGAACCCACGACCTCCTGTAAACAAGGCGAGGTAGTTAACATCTCCGAGCCACCGCGGCAACCCCCTTAAGAAGAGTGAGCGGGACACTGGCAGGACGCGGTCACGGCTAAGAAGGGGTGCTGGCCGCTGGCGGAGAGCGTGGTCACGGAACGACGGCCAAGGGACGGAATGCAATCGGAGAGAGGGGGGCTGGGGGGGGGGGGGACGTCCACAGAGGAGACGGAGCGATGAGATCGTCTCGTGCGCGGCAGCAGGCGCCGGGGGCCGATTATTAGAACCGTCGCGATATCGCGGGAACGCGAGGGTGAGCCTGTCCACGGCCTTTTTGGGAGGCCCGTCGTGCCCATCCAGCAGCGGAGTGACCACGGTGTGAAGAGTTCACGTCGGGGCATTCCAGTCGAGCGACACGAGGCGTATGCTCAGCAAACAAGGTGGAAAAATAGAATCAATAGGGGCATGGCGGAGTCCAGCCGGTCTGCCCGAACGTTACGAGTTGTCCATTAACCGCCCGAAAATTTTGTGGGAATGCGATGACTTCACAAAAGTAAAAACCCATATTCCAAGTGCAAATTCACTTCTCCGTCGTCTTCTTCCTCTTATTCTTCCTCTTCCTCCTCTTCTTCCTCTTCTTCTTCCTCTTCGTCATCATCATCACGATCCGGTGTCTACTCCACATTTCGTCATTTTATTTCCCTACCTTCCCTCTCCTGTCTCGTGCCCCAATGTGCTCAAGTTGTGCAACGTCTCTCTGGCACCGATCTCTCACGATGTCATCGGCGAGCCACACTCCGTTAGGTCTTCCTCTCGTTCCGGTTCCTTCCACTTTTTTCCCGAACAACAACAACAACAACACACTTTTAATGTTCCTGCCATTGTCCATCGTACACTCGCGCGCACACGCGTGCAGAGATCTCCTGCTGCTTCTTCCTTTCACACAATTGCAATCGCTCACAAAATCCTAACAACCAAAGCGTTGGCTTCGCCCATCCGCTGACGGGGCGGGGGGGCTACGCGGGGCAGCACGGCAACCTGCTAGCGGGTTGGAATGAGAGGCCGCTCGACCAGGGATCTCAGAAGTAGTTCTGCAACGTCTCGTTCCGCGGGGCAGTTCTCTAACAACACTGCGGATGCGTAACGACGTCACGCGTTGGCGACGTGGCCGGCCAAGGAGCGCGTTCGCTCCCCCCCTCCTCCTCCTCCACCCTCCTCTTGCCCCTCCCCCCTCATCCTCCCCCTCCTCGTCATCGTCGTCGTCACAGAGGTTTCGCGGTTCGTGCCCACCGGCCACTCCCGGTTAATACCGCGGATGTAATTAAACCGTGAATTGCCACGCTCTGTTTGCTTCCCAGCGGACGTTAAATGTCTCCCCCCCCCACCCCCGCCCGTCTGGGATCCCCGGAAAGTACCGGATGAGCGTCGCGGAGGGCTGGACGTCTGTGAAAAAGAGCCTCATAGCTCATCGGATTCCTCCAGCCGAAATCAAGATTCCCGATTCCGGAATACAGCGAATACGTGACTATCCGCGGGTGAAAATGATCGCGGCTTTGCGGGGTCTGCGCGCTTTAAAGTACTAGCGGCCTGACAAGAAGTCGCGAGGCACGGGAGCGACGTGGAACGTCGAACGTATCACGGTGGCTAGGAGATGTTAACTACCTCGCCTGGTATGCAGGAGGTCGTGGGTTCGATCCCGACCTTGACGCCTGCTGCTGCTGTATATTTGGAGTTTGCGGTGTCTCTCTCTCATCATCATCATGGTGGCTAGGAGATGTTAACTACATCGCCTGGTATGCAGGAGGTCGTGGGTTCGATCCCGACCCTGACGCCTGCTGCTGCTGTATATTTGGAGTTTGCGGTGTCTCTCTCTCATCATCATCACGGTGGCTAGGAGATGGTGACTACCTCGCCTGGTATACAGGAGGTCTTGGGGTTCGATCCCGACCCTGACGCCTGCTGCTGCTGTATATTTGGAGTGTGCGTGTCTCTCTCTCCACGTGGTCGCGTGGATTTGTCTCCGGGTCCTCTTGGTTTTTCCGTCCACATTTAGAAGAAACGTACGTTGAGAGTCTTTGGCTGCTACACATTTCCACACGATGAGCCACTTCGTTGAGCTATCATGTGTGGCCAGGTCGCTTTTGAAATAAGTAATATTTAAAACAACTTTTTTTTTAAAACACGCTTTTATGAAATGTGCCGTAGTAATGGAAGAACTCCACGATTCCAGGAAGTGGCCCCGAAGCTTGCCACAACGTCAGGGATCGTGGGCCAATTACAGCCAACGTCAGTTGACCGTGGACAATTAGACCCAAGCCAAAACCTAACATATGTAGAAGAGTAGTGGGTGGAAGTGAGGAATTGGCAGGCAAGGGTGGGATGATGTCATAGCTTGACGTCATGTATCCCGAGGGGCAAGGTACTTAGGTGGGGGGGGGGGGACCTCGGGGTGAGGGGCGGGGCCGTTGTGAGGAGCCGCCGGAACGGACGAGACGCCGCTCGGCACCGCGGCCCTCGTCCGGGGAAAGCGTGGGACTAGTGGGGCACTAGGGTCAGGACGGGCCGAGGAGTTAAGCGGGCACCGGGACGGTCCACGGGAAGGACACAAGTGTAGAAGTACCTACCTCTGGTGTGATCCTGTGATCCTGTACATGAGCGTAGTAGTTAATAAACTGGCAATAGCCCTTACAGAGAATCTCGTCTCCGTGTGAGTTTACACCTCAACACACGTAAAAAAAGAATGTTTAAAAATATTTCTGTATGATGGAATATAGTGATTGTCATCAGTGTGACGTAAGTATACCAAGTTTGCTGTCGATACCACATTGGGAAGTGGGTTACAATTGAGTTGCAACATTTGAGGATACAACAACGACAACAACAACAGACAGAGCGAGTTAAATGAAACCGTGTAAAAAAAAATAGCTGTGTAGGATTCCAGTGGTCATTACCTGGCAAACTAAATTAAAAAAAGTCGTTTAAGTGTAAGTGCAGTACCCATTATAACGTGGCACGTGCGCTGTCGAACCGCGCTTTCTTGAGCTGCGCGCGCGGTCGAGCGGATTGGCACGGCAAACGCGGCGGCGCACCCTCACTCATCAGTCGTGCATCGTGCCTCGCCGAGCTTCCTCGTGGGTTCACACATCGTTGACGGGGAAATCGTTCTCCGCTTTCGCAGGCGCCCATCGCGCACCACGACCGGCGGGCAGCGTTACCAACGAGGACTCGCACCGCGCTCGGCGAGCCGCCCGGTGTGTGCCCAGCCTCCAGGCACGGCTGTGCCCGCCACTCGCTGGGCGAGGCGACCGGCGCCGAGTCATCTTGCGCCACGCAGGGGCAGCTGCGCCACTGGGGGTAGAGGAGGGAGGGGAAGGGGGGGGTGGTGCCTCCCCTTCGAGCGATCGAGACGCGGTGGCGGGTAAATGTGCGGTGCGTTTTGCCGGGATGGGTGCGGATTCAGGCGGCGCCCTGTAAAAAAAACAACCGAAAACCTCACTACCGAGATTGAGATGAAATATCATTGAACCCGACACGGAGAACGCAAACAAATAAAACAACGAGTGGGAGAAGACAAAGAGATCAAAATTACGCTCGGAAAACAGAAACGGGTCCAGAATTGTACCGCTTTAAACAAATGGAAATGGCAGATCAGCCCACAGGGACTATAGGATGGACGATCACCCAACAATTTTTTAAAATGTGTTTTTTTTTTCATGCGAATAACCAGCCCGAAGCCACAACGCCTATCCATCAACACGTACAACAGCACTTTCTCAATCCACTGCAGGATGAAGACTCGTCCCCTTCCCATGCCGTCTCAGTCACGAGGGTCGCTTGACCACGCTTCACCGTTCTGGTCACGGCGGGTTGGCGGACAGGGGGATGGGTCCCAGAACCCGGTTCAGGTATAACTCGTCACCGATGTTGGCCGTGGTCACGAAACAAACTCGCTTTTTCTGGGTTCATAGAGCTGTTTTTTTTTTATTTTACCACATAAGGCCCACTGAGCTATGTAGCTCTTTTCCAGAAGCGACCTTGCCACAAACTATAGCTCAACGAAGAGGCTTATCGCCACGCGTAAATGTATAGCAAGCCAAATACTCTGAACGCGTGTTGATTCTTAATGTGGAGGAAATAACCGGAGGACCCGTTGAACAATCCACGCGACCACAGGGAAAGAAACACCGCAAACTCCAAATATACAGCAGCAGGTGTCGGGTTTGAACCCCACGACCTCTTGTATACCAGGCGAGGTAGTTAACATCTCAACACCATTTCAAATACTCGGGTGGCCCGGGTTCGTAGCGGAGTGCGCTAACCGCTTCTCCATCACTCCCGTTTCAACACACACACTGGCAGACGTGCACACCGCTGGCGAAATATCGATCAGCATCATCAGCCACGGTCAATCCCCTGCTGGATGAAGTCCCTCGCCGCTGCGCCTCTCACAGCCCCCCGCGATGTAACAATCCACCCGTCACCTGCGCGCGCGTGCTGATCCGACTTCATCGCGACCATCTACCCCCCCCCCCACCGTGCACAAAACCAAGACAGGCAACAGGCGTGCGAGCGTGCGCGTGTGTGCGCGTGCGTGTGCGTGTTTGCGTGTGCGCGCGTGCCTCTGTCGCATGCATATCCCGTCTCTCCAGCCACGCCAACAGCAGTTTGTTTGTTTCGTACACAACCCATCAGCAGCCTCCCAGCAGCAGCAGCAGCACGCCCTTCACCGAACGACGACGATCCTCTGCATCATCGGTTCAGGACAGGCGACGCTCTGGGTGCTCGCTTGCGCGTTGCGCTCCGACACGTTCCATTCCGCTTGGCATTGACCGCGCGTGGGGCTATTTGTTTGCCTCGAGCTCACAAGAAAGAAAAACGCCTTTTCGCGCGGATGATTTTTTTCTTCTTCCGTTCCCCGCATGGGGAATTCCCCTACCTGCAGCCGTGGGAGATGAAATAAAATCGCGGATTTCTGCCGGGAAACCGCTCCTCGGGTGGAACCGTGAGAACCTGTCGCGTTTTGGCCCGTAAGGAATCTCCCAGGCTGCCCATCGACACGAGAGACGAACGGAGGCGTCGTGGTTCCCTTCAGTCCTGGCTATGCTCAGGTTCGAATCTGGGCTCGGGTGAGCAAGGCTTTTTTTCAGAATATGTATTTAGACTGGAGGGGATCCGATGAGAAAGAAATAAAGCTCTTGTTCACAGATGTCCAGTAGATACGCCGTCAGATGGTGAGAGCTAAGCAGGCCTAATCCTGGCGAGCAGGTGCTGTTAAGAGCGTTACAACAACAAGCAATACACGATACGATACCAGTAAGGCAAAACAAGTCGCCCAAAATCATACAAATACAACTCAACCAGGCAAAGCCCGGTGAGGTATTAACTTATTTTTCTTTAAAGAAGTCACTTGGCCGCACATGATAGCTCAACGGCCTAGCAGCTCATCACGTGGAAACTTACGGCAGCAAGAAACATTAAATCGAAATTGAAAGGAAAAATTTCACTTTGATTCTAAACGCGGAGGGGGGACAAAATAACTCTCAGCAAGCGTTGCCCAGCCGCCTATGACGCCCTGGATATGATGCACGACGGCTACGTACGGTGCGAAAGAAGTTCAGCACACACGCCAATCCCCGCCTGCTGCTCGCCACCCAGTGACGGTGACGTCAACCACGGGGCGTGTGCCAGGCCGGGTGCGCTTTCAGGCTGCCACGCGAAGCGTCGAAGGCCTCGCTGGGCAAGAGGGAGGTCTCGAGACAGACCCAGATTGCCATGGGTTGAGTGATTGAGATGACCGGTAGATGCGTACATGGTCACCAACACAAGAGCCTGACTTAGTGCCATCTCTGCATCGTGACAGTCAGCCCAATGGTCGCGTGAACCCTTAAAAAGTCATAACAAAAAAAACCTTCATCCTAAACCGACGAAGGCATTATTGTTGATGTCGATATGGTGTCGATGATGATATGTTGCTGATGTAGATGACGATGAGTTGATGCAATGTTGATTATGATGTGCAACGTTCACTCATGTTGAACATCTTTCGCACCGTACGTAGCCGACCATGCTAATCGGAGGTGCGGGGCGGGGGCGGAAGGACAACAAACTAAAGACAAAACCGAATCATACGAGAGGGGTTTTTTTGGGGGGGGGTTAGATCGCGTAAATATATAAATGTTGTGTCGTTAAAACCCGCCACCACCCGACACAGCCAACTAGTAAGGGTTGTCACGTAAACGGAACGTGGCCAATTCGTCACTAGTACAGCACACCGGTGTGTTGGAGAGCCAAGCCACAACATTTACAATCTGAGTACGACGTTTCACCAGTAATTACAACTAGCTTCATCAGGCGACAGCCACATTTGTGGAGAAGTCCACCTGTTTTGATCCTTACATTGAGGCGTAGTAGATGTGGTGACCACGCTTCTGCGCTCTTGCACAATGTGTGTGGGGGATGGGATTAATGAGGCAACGTACATTATGCATGCGCATTATGCGAGCCCTTTGAACTTGTCCTTCCTGTCCATTGTGTGTATTAAAATAGTCGTACCAACGGTAATCCCTATTGAAGAACACTGCCCCTTTGTAGGCATGCATTTAAATAATGTATTATTTGATTATTCCCTTCCACGCAGCACTAAGGCGGTAGCTATCCGAACGGTTAAAATTATTTTTCTTTCTTTCAATGTCGATAGATTCTCTAATTAGTCTTGGCCAGTAGTCGCTAGTTTTGCACAGAACTTCAACTTTATCAAAATCAATTGAGTGTCCTTGTTGATGTGGTTGAATCGTGATGTTGCTGTTGATGATGTTAATGATGATAACGATTGTGGTATTGATGATGATGATGATTTTGAAGTTGTCGTTTATTGTTTGATCGTGGGCACGGATAAGAGGCAATGCACATTTCCAAATTCAATTCCCGTGGTTGGTTGTGGCACGAGATGTGTTTAGGTTTAGTCCCGGTTTGTAGTTTGCGCGGAGGGGAATTATAATGCCTGAAAAAAAAGGTCACGTTAACCTTTTCCCAAAAGGAAACGCTGAAGAAAAATTATGTTTAAAAAAAGCCATGATGACTTTTGAAACCCAACCAAGTCAGGAAATGGTGAAATGAAAGATCTCATATTTCTACTGCTGTGTTACGACTGCGCGGAGATACACACACGCAGAGGCACGGTACAAGAGGGGAGACGGGGAGAAGGGGGGGGGGACACACACATGAAACACGGGGAGATACGGAGACACAATGCTGCTGTGTGAGAGATACGGGGAGACACGGGGAGACACGGGGACACAATGCTGCTGTGTGTAGCTACTGCATGGAGACACGGGGAGATACGGAGACACAATGCTGCTGTGTGTAGCTACTGCATGGAGACACGGGGAGATACGGAGACACAATGTTGCTGTGTGTAGCTACTGCATGGAGACACGGAGAGACACGCGGACACAATGCTGCTGTGTGTAGCTACTGGATGGAGACACGGGGAGACACGCGGACACAATGCTGCTGTGTGTAGCTACTGCATGGAGACACGGAGAGACATGGAGACACAATGTTGCTGTGTGTAGCTACTGCATGGAGACACGGAGAGACACGGAGACACAATGCTGTTGTGTGTAGCTACTGGATGGAGATACGGAGAGTGGTAACAGCTGCAAAGTCATTGACAATGAAAGTACGGGGGAGTTGACCACCGCCAAGAAGGGAATAAAACAAAAACTCAACACATTCGTCAAAATAACGCTGTGGCATTAAAATAAAAATAGGCGACGTTTCGGACAATGACCCTTCTTCATAGCACAGAGAGGTTAGGATAATACAATTTAACGCGTGTTGTACCCCCCCCTCTCCACCCAACGCTGGCAATTGGTAAGGATAATAAGACGTGTTGTAGACTCCACTTGTGCACACACCACGGTGCTTGATAAGCGTCACAATTTAAAAGGAAATACGCTTGCGATCACGTGTGATTGTTTTGCATCGTGAGTTCCCTGCCCTGCCAAGAAGGAACAAACCCCAATCACTATCAATTATAAACTAAAAAAAGCTATTATAAACTAAACACATTTTTTTTTACCAGGTAGGGCCCACTGAGCTATATATAGCCTTTTTTCAGAAGCGACCTGGCAATCACAAATGATAGCTCAACGAAGTGGTTTATCATCACGTGGAAATTTATTGCAGCCGAATACTATCTAAAGGACGTGACGTTGGTTCTAAATGTGGAGGGAAAAACCGGAGGACCCAGAGAAATTCCATGCGACCACCCGGAGAGAGAGAGAGAGACACGCAAACTCCAATATATATACAGCAGGCGTCAGGGTCGGAATCGAACCGACGACCTCCTGTATACCAGGCGAAGTAGTTAACATCTAGACACCATGGCAGCCCAACTCAACGAACGCAACCCAGCGGAGCCGAGCTGAGCCAGCCCAGCTGACCCCAGCCGGCCCAGCTCACCCGAGCCGGCACAGCTGATCCAAGCGGGCTCAGCTGACCCGAGCCAGCCCAGCTGACCCGAGGCAGCCCAGTTGACCCGAGCCAGCCCAGTTGACCCGAGCCAGCTCAGCTGACCCGAGCCAGCCCGGCTGACCCGAGCCAGCCCAGCTGACCCGAGCCAGCCCGGCTGACCCGAGCCAGCCCAGCTGACCCGAGCCGGCCCAGCTGACCCGAGCCGGCCCAGCAGACCCGAGGCACCGCAGCAACAGGGGAGAGGCAACCGTGGCACCGTCTAAATATACACCCTGGTCCGTCCGGAATGTCAACAGTTACGTTGCTTAATCTATGCACAGCAAGCATGGGCACCTGCGATTATCACGGTCGGCTGCGTACGCAGCGAAAGAAGTTCAACATACATACATACATAGAGACTCAGAGACACCCAGACCCATAGAGACCCACAGAGACCCACAGATTAGCACGTTAGGCTCCGTAGGATGCGAAAGAAGTTCGACATACATACACAGAGACCCACAGGCACTCAGACCCATAGAGACCCACAGCGACACACAGATTAGCACGTTTGGCTCTGTAGGGTGCGAAAGAAGTTCGACATACACACACGCATACACTGCGTAATCTTGCCACCTGGGAGGGTCTGGGACGCTTCTGGAGAGAAAGCGCCCACAGTAACCGGCGTCTCTTCACCATTCACGGCTCTCGACTCGAGTTCTTTCCCCGCCACCACAAAGTTCCCCCGGATAGCCCCTCAATCAGACCCTTGACGCGGGTGGGCGGCCAGCGAGCACGCGATGCTTTATTGCACGCCGCACCAGGTTACTCATTTGAGGCCGAGTCGACCTAGGGGACGCCCGGCACGGGTTCAAATGAACGTCACTGACGCTGGCCGTGAGCGGGATTCGAACTCGGGTGGCCGGGGGTTCGCGGTACTTGTAGGGCGCATTTACCTGCTACACCACCACCGCAATATCGTGGGTGTTATATAGTGGGTGTTATATCGTGGTGTTATATCGTGGTGTTATATCGTGGGTGTTATATAGTGGTGTTATATCGTGGTGTTATATCGTGGTGTTATATCGTGGGTGTTATATAGTGGTGTTATATCGTGGGTGTTATATCGTGGTGTTATATCGTGGGTGTTATATCGTGGTGTTATATCGTGGGTGTTATATCGTGGGTGTTATATCGTGGTGTTATATCGTGGGTGTTATATAGTGGTGTTATATCGTGGGTGTTATATAGTGGGTGTTATATCGTGGTGTTATATAGTGGTGTTATATCGTGGGTGTTATATCGTGGTGTTATATCGTGGGTGTTATATCGTGGTGTTGTATCGTGGGTGATAAATCGTGGGTGTTATATCGTGGGTGTTATATCGTGGGTGTTATATCGTGGGTGTTATATCGTGGGTGTTATATCGTGGTGTTATATCGTGGGTGTTATATCGTGCTATCGCCACATCGTGGAGTTCAGACTCGTACACCCCCCCTCCCCGGTTCTCAAAAGTACAGGTCACGTGTCCAAACAAATGACGTCACGCATTTAAAGGGGTCGCTTTGGCGCGGGATGATGGATGGCTGGATACTTAGAGGGGTGGATAGAGGGATGGGTGGACGGAGGGATTGATGAGAGAGGTGGATAGAGAGGGATGGGTGGACGGAGGGATTGATGAGAGAGGTGGATAGAAAGGGATGGGTGGACGGAGGGATTGATGAGAGAGGTGGATAGAGAGGGATGGGTGGACGGAGGGATTGATGAGAGAGGTGGATAGAGGGATGGGTGGACGGAGGGATTGATGAGAGAGGTGCATCGAGAGGGATGGGTGGACGGAGGGATTGATGAGAGAGGTGGATAGAGAGGGATGGGTGGACGGAGGGATTGATGAGAGAGGTGGATAGAGGGATGGGTGGACGGAGCTAGCGTTAACGAGGACTTAATGAAGGCTGGAACGGCACACGAGAGTGACTGTGGTGGGCAGCACCACGCCCGGCCGCCTTTGTCTCCCCAGTGGCGATGTTTACCACGCACCACACGAAGTTAACCTCGGCAAGGCACAGGACTGGTTCAGATAAAACCTCACCACTGTTGGAATTGAACTCAGGTCGCCGGGTTTGGGGGGCAGTGCGTTCACCACTGACGCCACTGGTCCCCCATACATACCCACACAGACACACACTCACACACCCACACATACATACACACATACTCACATACCCACACAAACAGACACACACACACATACTAACACACATACTCACATACCCACACATGCAGACGCACATAGTCACATACCCACACATACAGACACACATACTCACATACCCACACATACAGACACACATACTCACACACGCACACATACAGACATATAGACACATACTCACACATACAGACATACAACAACCGCCATTCGCCACTAAGTGGCGGTGACGTCACCACGACGCTTGTGCCAGGCCATGTGCACCTTGAGGCCACGTGAACGCCCGCGGGCAGGAGGTTACGGGGTAGACCCAGGTGCCACGGGTCGACTGACTGAGATGACTGGCTGGTGCACCACCTGTGCCCCCTACTGTGCCAACCTGCTGTGCTTTAGCCACCCGGCGCTCCGCTCATTGTTGTGAGCGTCGCTCCTCCGCCCTCCGTTGTTGTTGGAGGGCGACTGCCTCCAAATGCCCAATAGCGTCCTTCACGATCCTCCTCCACAGAGGCCGATCTTGACACCGCTGGTACCAGTCATCGGCAAGTCCACTCAGCTCCACGTCCTCCTGTACCACATCACTCCATCTCTTATCTAGCCCGTGCCGCGCCCGTTTAGCCCCCTCGATCCGGCCAAACAAAAGCTGTTTCGGCATGCGGTGGCTGGGCATGCGGGCTACATGACCCAGCCAACGCAGCCTTGCCTGCTGGAGGAGCTCAACGATGGGACCTTGCCCAGATCTTTCAAGGATTTGTGAGCTCCTCACACAATCCAGCCTGGTTAAACCCAGGATGGATCGTAGGCAGGCCAGCCTAAATGTTTCCAACCGGCGAACATGCTCCTTTAAGGGGGTCCACGTTTCGCAAGCGTAGAGAAGGGAGGGAATGACCGTGGCTGAGAAGACCTGAAGCTTAGTGCGGAGCGACAGACCAGGTAGCTTCCACACAGCGTAACGCAACCGATGAAAAGATATTGCCGCTCGACTGATTCGGAGTGAGACCTCTGCTGTTAAACTTGAGCCGGTCATAAGCACACTGCCCAGGTATGGGAAACTCTCCACTCTCTCCACAACTGCCCCATCACCGATTGGGAGTTGTGGGGGTGGTGTCCGATGGTAGAAAATACCCAGGCAGGTGCTTAGTTTTGGTGGGGCTGATGGTAAGGCCCCATCTCTTAGTGGCACGCTCCAGTCTCAGCAGCAGCATCTCCAACTCCTCCTCTGAATGAGCAGCTATTACCAAATAATCGGCATATATAACGTGGTTGAGCAATAGGGAGCCATCCCTTGACCGCACCCGGGCATTGCTCAGCCTCCCATTATATCTGCACCAAATGGAGATTCCCCCGGTACAGCTATTGAAGGCTTCACGAACTACGTGGTCAAAATAGATGTTAAATAATGTGGGAGCCAGAGGACATCCCTGTCGCACCCCAAGGTGTACAGGGAATGGCTCTGACTCCCGGCCACGTAGTTTTACCCGGGCCCGCTCACCATCATGAAGGTCCTTAATGATCGTGAGCAGAGGGTCAGGGACTCCAAAAGCACGAAGAACAACCCAGAGCCCAGGCCTACTGATGGTATCATAGGCCTTGACCAGGTCAATAAAGCAGAGATGTAGGTCTTGTTGGAATTCCCTACACCTCTGCTGTAGCAGACGGACAGAAAATATGGCATCTGTGCAGGACCGCCCTTTCCTGAAACCGCATTGGGGCTCCGCAAGCCTCTCCTCAGCGTGCCTGGCGAGGCGATGTTGAATAATCCTTGCCAGGACCTTTCCCAGCACACTGAGGAGTGAGATGCCCCTGTAGTTGTTACAGTCTGTGCGGTCCCCCTTCTTAAAGAGGGGGACCATTAGGGCATCCTTCCAATCCTGTGGAACCCGTCCAGTGGTCCAGACTGTTGTTATGATGTCATATAGGGCAGTCTGTGCACAAACGCCACCCTCCCTCAGCATTTCGCTTGGGAGATCATCTCTGCCCGCTGCCTTTCCTGGTCTCAGACTCCGGATCGCTTTCAGTACTTCCTCAACAGATGGTACTTCAGCCAGCCACTCACAGGGGGTGACTTCTCCCAATATTTGAGGCACCGCAGCCTCAGCAGGGTCATCCTCACTTTGTGCCACGATGTTTTCCTGGCTGAGGGATTATCCCTCCCCCAGGACCTCACAGAAATGCTCAGCAAATCTGCAAACCTGTTCCTGGGGGTCGGAGATTGGATCACCGTTTTTTCCCCTAATGATGCTAATAGGTGTGGTGCTGCAGGTTACTTTTTGATGGAGTTAAATAGAGATTTGTGATCGCAGGCCACTGAGGCAGACTCCATCTCCTCAGCAACCCGCGACCACCACCCATCCTTGCAGTGCCTCACGGCTCTCCGAACCTCCGAGCGAAGGCTGCGGTAAGCCTCCTCATTCTCTGACGTGGGATTCTGTAGCCGATAACAGTGGGCCTGTCGCTTTTTCTCAACCATCCTGAACACCTCCTCTGTCAGCCAGGGTCTCTGGGGATGTCTGGACCGCGTACCCAAAGCAGCCATTGCAGCTGCATGAGTCACAGTCCTAAACCTCGCCCATTTACCCTCGACATCAGGAGTGGAGGACGATGCCAATCCCAGCCGCAAGCGATGATGAAATTCTCGCTTGCAACTTTCATCAGATAACTGAGACCAGGCCACTTTAGGTTGGAATGGGGTCCTGGGTGTACACCCACCACCAGAGTGGAAGAATGGCAGGCGCATCTTACAGATGACTAGTCGATGGTCAGAGGGCAGATCAGCTCCACGGTAGGTCCTGGTGTCAAGGATTTGGGCTCGCATCCGCTGGTCCGTCACTATGTAGTCCAGCAGATGTTCTTGCTTGGACCCGGCATGCATCCATGATGTTGTGTGGATGCGCCGATGCCGGAACAGCGTGTTGGTAATTACAAGCCCATGGGCTGCACAAAAATCTAGCAGCCTCCTACCGTTGTTATTGAGCTGATCTGGCCCATGCCCTCCAATCACTCCAGACCAGGTGCCAGCATCATGACCAACTCGGGCATTGAAGTCACCCAACATGATGACTCTATCAAGAGGTGCCACTTCAGCCAGCACCTGTGACAGGAGGTCATAGAAGGCATCTGACTCATCGGCTTTGCCTGCATCCCTTCACGGATGTTCGTCTTCGGTGGGTGCATAAGTAACCACGACCACCACTCCGCGCCTCCGGTTGATGGGAAGGCAAGCCCAATGTAGCCTGGGGCTTACAGCTTCCCACACCTCGCCGCCACGCTCCCACGCCCCCTTCATTCTTTTGTTCAAAAGAAGAGCCACACCCTGTTGTTTGGCAGTCTGCAGCCCCGATTAGAGGACTGTCCACCCCTCATGGTGGCAGGAGCCAGAACCGGTCCACCGGACCTCCTGAATGCCACAGAGATCCAGGCGGTACAGGTCCAGCTCCCAACAGAGGAGTGGCAGCCTCTCCTCCGCAGTGAGTGTTCGAACATTCCACGTGGCCATCCGTAGTGGCTTTTCGTTGTTTCTACCTCCTCGCGGAGCCGGACGGGCAATTCTGTCATGGACAGTGCTGTGGGGGGAGGGCCAATTCCGATTGGCTTCTCCCCTCATGGTGTCTGTGTCCACCACAGGGGCTAAACGGGGGCTCTGGACGGGTGCGAGGGGCTGGTAACCCCTCCACCTTCGATTAATTACCACTAAACCACGAGTTAAACTGAAATATGTAACTCATATACCCACACATACTCACATACCCACACATACAGACACACATACTCACATACCCACACATACAGACACACATACTCACATAACCACATATACAGACACACATACTCACATACCCACACATACACACACTCACATACCCACACATACATACACACATACTCACATACCCACACATACAGACACACATACTCACATACCCACACATACAGACACACATACCCACACATACATACACACATACTCACATACCCACGCATATGGCACACTGGACACCACCCCTAACACTAGCCAGACCCCCATACTTTACCACTCACTCTCACCGTAACACCGTCGCCAATGGCCTTAACTCGAGATGTAAGGAGTCCAAATGTAAACTCAGGCTGGATAACAGCCAAACAGTATACCCTGCCACATACAAAAGGCAAAGATCCCCTGTGCAGCATAAGCAGACTTTTGGGGCAAGTGCTGATAGTGCGAATCGATGCTTCACCGATACGGCACATGAGTGAGTGGGTGGCCAGCCCCGCGCCCGGCCGCCTTTGTCTCCCCAGTGGAGAGTGAACCTAGGGGGAGGCCCAGGACCCGTTAAGATCATCGTCTTTGATGTTGGTGGCCGTGAGCGGGAATCGAACTCGGGACGCCGGGTTCGTAGCGCAGCGTAGCGCTAACCGCTGCACTACCGCTCCCCGCCCCAACACGCACACCCACACACGGACACAGATTATACACAGTAAACATACACATAATGCCAAACACACACACACGATACGTAGCTGATATTCGTATTGCCAAATACACACACACACTATATAGAGTGAATGGACATATCACGCCACATGGACGCACCCACACACACCACACCCACACACAAAATACACAGTAAACATACACATAATGCCAAACACACACACACACTATAACTCAGTAAATATACACATCACACCACATGCACCACGTATGAACTCGTCTCTCCTACCTCACCTCACTCTACTCCCCTCCACGCACTCTCACCTACCTCTCCCCTCTCATCTCACTCTACTCCCCTCCACACTCTCTCCTACCTCTCCCCTCTCATCTCACTCTACTCCCCTCCACACTCTCTCCTACCTCTCCCCTCTCATCTCACTCTACTCCCCTCCACACTCTCTCCTACCTCTCCCCTCTCATCTCACTCCACTCCCCTCCACACTCTCTCCTACCTCTCCCCTCTCATCTCACTCTACTCCCCTCCACACTCTCACCTACCTCTCCCCTCTCATCTCACTCTACTCCCCTCCACACTCTCTCCTACCTCTCCCCTCTCATCTCGCTCTACTCCCCTCCACACTCTCTCCTACCTCTCCCCTCTCATCTCACTCCACTCCCCTCCACACTCTCACCTACCTCTCCCCTCTCATCTCGCTCTGCTTGCCGTTTGCGACTTTTGTTTTGCTCAGCTCAAGCATTCCGTAAATCACGTGACTCATGTGTGAGGCCACTCCCCCCCCCTCCCTCCCCATTCTGAGCCCCTCCCCTCTCCCCGCCCACTGTGAAAACAGACGCCGCTCCTCCTCCATACAGCAGCGTCGAAGCCCTTCCCGGACGCAGCCTCTCCCTCCTCTCTCTACTCATTTCTCCTCACGCATTTGGCTCCCGATTCTCCATCCATTTCCCATCCTTTCCGTCTCATTCCCCACGTCTTCTTTTTCCGCTTCTTCTCTCTCTCCCATTCCGTTCTCTTTGTCTATTACATCCTTGACTCGTAACCACGGGTACGCCGGCTCCTCGTATTTATTGTAAGGCCAAACGTTCCAGCCTTT
Organism: Petromyzon marinus; assembly: GCF_048934315.1. Classification (NCBI taxonomy): domain Eukaryota; kingdom Metazoa; phylum Chordata; class Hyperoartia; order Petromyzontiformes; family Petromyzontidae; genus Petromyzon; species Petromyzon marinus. Next base: position 10,144,545 of record NC_133698.1, read on the forward strand.
CTCGAGACTCTGTGTTCTTCCGCCACCGTCCGTGATTTCCCCTTGGTGTTATAAGGACGGTTATCAACAAACTTCAATTCCGGTGAATATTTTTTTCACATTTCCGTTCATGCCATTATTTCTCGAATCGATGCGTATCTATGTATATATATACACAAAACACTTGAGAATTGTCACACCCTATATGACTTGAACACAACCGTGTCACTTTGTCCGACTCCCCCTATCACATGGGTCACGGATACTTTCTTCCAGCAGTTCTTCCTCACCGTAAATTGTTTCGTCAAGACTTCATGGAACATTTAGGTGTGTTCCTCGGTTGTTAAAATAGCTCAGCGAGTTGACAGAATCCATTTACCACCCCCTGCCCCCCTCTCTCTCTCGGTCCACCAAGAATCGAGGCGTCAAGGCATTTGATGCAGCAGCAGCAGCAACAACAACAACAAAAACGCTCGCTAAAATTCAGCTCTCCGATTTGCGTGTACACAGTGGAAACGGGACACATTGACACACACACATGCAATATATAGAAGCACAGAGACACAACTGCATCATAGAGGTTTTTTTGGGTTAGATCACATAAATATATAAATGTGTCGTTAAAACCCGCCACCACCCGACAAAACCAACTAGTAAGGGTTGTCACGTAAACAGAACGTGCCAATTCGTCACTGGTACAGCATCACTGGTGTGTTGGGGAGCCAAGCCACAACATTTACAATCGAAGCATGATGTTTCGCCAGTAATTGCAACTAGCTTCATCAGGCGGACAGCCACATTTGTGGAGAAGTCCACCTGTTGCGTCCCTTATATTGAGGCGCAGATGTGGTGACCACGCTTCTGCAATCTTGCGCAAACCTGCTGTGAGGACATCTAAACAGTGGACCAGTGAGGCTTGGACTGTACTGACTGGGATATGTTCACGACTGCTACCAAGTCTGGATGAACTCACAGAGGCTGTGACGTCGTACATCAGCTTCTGTGAGGACTGCTGTATCCCAACACGTACCAGAGTGAACTTCAACAACATCAAGCCCTGGTTCTCAGCAAAGCTCAGAAGGTTGAGGTTGGAGAAGGAGGAAGCGTTTAGGAGTGGGAATTGAGACAGATTCAAGGAGTCGAAGAACAGGTTTAGCAAGGCGGTGAGAGAGGCTAAACGACTGTACTTAGAGAGACTAATTCACCAGTTCTCTGCTAACGACTCTGCTTCTGTCTGGAGAGGGCTCAGGCAGATCACCAACTACAAGCCCAGAGCCCCCCACACCACTAACGACTCCCGCCTGGCCAACGACCTGGACGAGTTCTACTGCAGATTTGAAAGAAAATTGGACTGTCCTGAACCACCCCTTCCTACCCAAGAGGCCCCATCCCCCACCCCTACTACAGAGACGACTCTCTCCTTTCAGGAGGGAGAAGTTAATAGACTTTTCAAGAGGCAGAATCCACGCAAAGCAGCCGGGCCGGACTCTGTCTCTCCAGCCACCCTCAGGCACTGCGCTGACCAGCTGTCTCGGGTGTTCACCAACATCTTTAACACCTCCCTGGAGACATGCCATGTACCAGCCTGTCTCAAGTCCTCCACCATCATCCCTGTGCCCAAAAAGCTAAGGCCAACAGAACTAAATGATTATAGACCGGTCGCCCTTACCTCTGTGGTAATTAAGTCTTTGAGCGCCTGGTCCTGGCACACCTCAAAGCCATCACAGACCCTCTCCTCGACCCCCTTCAGTTTGCCTACAGAGCCAACAGGTCTGTGGACGACGCAGTTAACATGGCCCTCCACTTCACTCTACAGCATCTGGACTCCCCAGCATCCTACGCCAGGATCCTGTTTGTGGACTTCAGCTCTGCCTTCAACACCATCATCCCTGCCCTGCTTCACGACAAGCTCTTCCAGCTGAACGTGCCCTACTCCACCTGCAGGTGATTCACAGACTTCCTGTCTGACAGGAAGCAGTGCATTAAGCTGGGAACACAAGTATCTGACTCCAGGTCCAACAGCACCGGAACTCCTCAGGGCTGCGTCCTTTCCCCACTGCTCTTCTCCCTGTATACCAACAGCTACACCTCCAATCATCAGTCCGTCAAACTCTTGAAGTTTGCGGACGACACCACCCTCATTGGGCTGATCTCTGGTGGGGATGAGTCTGACTATAGGTGGGAAGCTGACAACCTGGTGACCTGATGTAGCCAGAACTTAGAGCTAAATGCTCTAAAGACAGTTGAGATGGTTGTGGACTTCAGGAAGAATACAGCCCCACTCATCCCCATCACCCTGTGCGACTCCCCAGTCAAAACTGTAGAGTCCTTCCGCTTCCTGGGCACCATTCTCTCCCGGGACCTCAAGTGGGACCTGAACATCAACTCCCTCACCAAGAGAGCTCAACAGAGGATGTACTTTCTACGGCAGCTGATGCAATTCAACCTGCCAAAGACAATGATGGTGCACTTCTATACAGCAATCATTGAATCCATCCTCACCTCCTCCATAACCGTCTGGTACGCTGCTGCCACTGTCAAGGACAAGAGCAGACTGCAGCGTATCATCCACACTGCTGAGAAGGTAATTGCCTGCAATCTACCAACCCTCGAGGACCTGCACACCTCGAGGACTATGAGGCGAGTGAGGAAGATTGTGGCCGATTCCTCCCACCCTGGACACTTCTCTGTTCCAGGTACTCCCCTCTGGCAGAAGGCTGTGGTCCATCAGGATCAAAACCTCACGCCACAAAAACAGTTTCTTTCCAACTGCTGCTGGCCTCTTCAACAAGGCCAAGGGCTTACACTGACTTTAACATTGTATCTACAAAATGACACCTTGCCATATTTACACTATGTTACCCTGTTTGCATTTTTATATTTAGATTGTATCTGTAGATTGTAACTTTATATTAAGATTTAAGATTCCTATATGTTGAATGATGCACCTTCCTGCCAAAGTAAATTCCTTGTCTGTGCGAACTTTCATGGCGAATAAAACCCTTGCTGATTCTACTGGCCAAGACTAATTAGATAATCTATCGAAATTGAAAGAAATAAAAATAAATTTCGATTTAAAGCTTTCGTGACTGCAAGGATTCATCTTCTTTGGTTCTTTCGGTGAAGTCACGTAGAATGAGAATAATGTAATAAAATAATATAATTAAATAACAATAAAATTATCACGACGTTTCGGCCACAACACAAGTGGCCTTCTTCAGGTGAAAGGAACAAACCTGTCGGGACGACTTCTATACAAACCTGTCGGGACGACAGAGCTTGAAGCTCTGTCGTCCCGACAGGTTTGCTCCTTTCACCTGAAGAAGGCCACTTGTGTTGTGGCCGAAACGTCGTGAGAATTTTATTGTGTTATTTTATTTTATTATTTTATTATCATTCTACGTGACTTTACCGAAAGAACCAAAGAAAATAAAAATAACTTTAACCGTTCGGATAGCTACCGTCTCACTCTACTCCCCTCCACGCACTATATGCGGGTAGTTCACTATATGCGGTTGGTTCACTATATGCGGTTGGTTCACTATATGGTCCATGGACGCGTGGGTGGGGGGAGTGCTGGGGCCCTCGAGTGCCAAGAGACACGCCGATCAGCAGCAAGGAAACGACGCAACGCTGCGTTCTACATCCGGCGGTCTGATTTGATGACAGCCCCACCGCGTTGTTCTCAGTGAGTATCACGGCCAGAGGAACGAGACGCAGGGTGCGCAAGGGTTACATAGGCGAACGCTCACACACACACTGCAGATAGATACACATCACACACTCATACAGGGCACACACACACTGCAGATAGGTACACATCACACACTCATACAGGGCACACACACACTGCAGATAGGTACACATCACACACTCATACAGGGCACACACACACACACTGCAGATAGGTACACATCACACACTCATACAGGGCACACACACACTGCAGATAGGTACACATCACACACTCATACAGGGCACACACACACACTGCAGATAGGTACACATCACACACTCATACAGGGCACACACACACACTGCAGATAGGTACACATCACACACTCATACAGGGCACACACACACTGCAGATAGGTACACATCACACACTCATACAGGGCACACACACACACTGCAGATAGGTACACATCACACACTCATACAGGGCACACACACACTGCAGATAGGTACACATCACACACTCATACAGGGCACACACACACACACTGCAGATAGGTACACATCACACACTCATACAGGGCACACACACACACTGCAGATAGGTACACATCACACACTCATACAGGGCACACACACACTGCAGATAGGTACACATCACACACTCATACAGGGCACACACACACACACTGCAGATAGGTACTCATCACACACTCATACAGGGCACACACACACTGCAGATAGGTACACATCACACACTCATACAGGGCACACACACACACTGCAGATAGGTACCCATCACACACTCATACAGGGCACACACACACTGCAGATAGGTACACATCACACACTCATACAGAGCACACACACACACTGCAGATAGGTACACATCACACACTCATACAGGGTACACATCACACACTCATACAGGGTACACACACACACTGCAGATAGGTACACATCACACACTCATAGAGGGCACACACACACACACTGCAGATAGGTACACATCACACACTCATACAGGGCACACACACACGGCAGATAGGTACACATCACACACTCATACAGGGCACACACACAATGCAGATAGGTACACATCACACACTCATACAGGGCACACACACACTGCAGATAGGTACACATCACACACTCAGAGGGCACACACACACTGCAGATAGGTACACATCACACACTCATACAGGGCACACACACACACTGCAGATAGGTACACATCACACACTCATACAGGGCACACACACACTGCAGATAAGTACACATCACACACTCATACAGGGCACACACACACACACACTGCAGATAGGTACACATCACACACTCATACAGGGCACACACACACACTGCAGATAGATACACATCACACACTCATACAGGGCACACACACACTGCAGATAGGTACACATCACACACTCATACAGGGCACACACACACTGCAGATAGGTACACATCACACACTCATAGAGGGCACACACACACTGCAGATAGGTACACATCACACACTCATACAGGGCACACACACACACTGCAGATAGGTACACATCACACACTCATACAGGGCACACACACACACACTGCAGATAGGTACACATCACACACTCATACAGGGCACACACACACACTGCAGATAGGTACACATCACACACTCATACAGAGCACACACACTGCAGATAGGTACACATCACACACTCATAGAGGGCACACACACACTGCAGATAGGTACACATCACACACTCATACAGGGTACACACACACACTGCAGATAGGTACACATCACACACTCATACAGGGCACACACACACACTGCAGATAGGTACACATCACACACTCATAGAGCGAACACACACACTGCAGATAGGTACACATCACACACTCATACAGGGCACACACACACACACACTGCAGATAGGTACACATCACACACTCATACAGGGCACACACACACTGCAGATAGGTACACATCACACACTCATACAGGGTACACACACACACTGCAGATAGGTACACATCACACACTCATAGAGGGTACACACCACACACTCATAGAGGGTACACACACACACACTGCAGATAGGTACACATCACACACTCATAGACAAAGAGCCCCCGTATAGCCTTAACACACTGTAGGGGCAAGTGCTGTTAGCGAGCACCTATGAAGGCCGGAACGGTACACAAGGGGGTTGGGTGGTCAACACCACGCCCGACCGCCTTTGTCTCCCTAGTGGCGATGTTTTTATCCACCGCACCAGGTACTCATTTGAGGCTGAGTCGACCTAGGGGAGGCCCAGGACCGGTTCAGATAATCGTCACTGGCGTTGGCCGTGAGCGGGAATCGAACCCGGGTCGCCAGGTTCATAGCGCAGCGCGCTAACCGCTAGCCAGAAAACACACACACACACAACAACAGCCACCATTCAGCACTTAAGTTGATGGTGGCCAAAGACAAAGATCCCCCGCGTACGATGCCTTTTCACAGATAGCTGGGGCAAGTGCTGTTAGCGAGCACCTATGAAGGCCGGCACGGCACACAAGGGAGGTGGGTGGCCAGCACCACGCCCGGCCGCCTTTGTCTCCCCAGCGGCGATGTTTACACATCGCAGCGGGTACTCATTTGAGGCTGAGTCGACCCAGGACCGGTTCAGATAATCGTCCGCTGGTGTTGGCCGTGAGCGGGGAATCGAACTCGGGTCGCCAGGTTCATGAGGACTCACACTCACACAATTTACACCGACACATACAGACGCACGCGCAGCCTATATATAGGCTCGCACAGATTAACCCGCACTGTCACGGTTGGCGAGGTACGGCGCAAAAGAAGTTTCAAACAGGTTCCACATACAACCTGCGCATACACACAGCACGGTACATACGGGCTCGCACACAACGACAGACGCGCACACAAAAAAGACAAAGATCCCCCGTATAGCCTTGACAGTCTGTTGGGGCAAGTGCTGTTAGCGAGCACCTATGAAGGCCGGCACGGCACACGAGGGGGTGGGTGGCCAACACCACGCCCGATCGCCTTTGTCTCCCCAGTGGCGATGTTTACACACCGCACTAGGTACTTATTTGGGGCTGAGTCGACCTAGGGGAGGCCCAGGAACGGTTCAAATAATAATCGTCACCGGTGTTGGCCGTGAGCGGGAATCGAACCCGGGTTCGCCAGGTTTGTAGCGCTAACCGCCACACTACCGCTCACCACACACAAAAACACGCGCGCACACACACACACAAAGACACGCGCACACGCGCACACACACACGCACGCACACACACACACGCGCACACACACACGCACGCACACACACACGCACACACACACGCACGCACACACGCGCGCACACACACGCACACACACGCGGGCACGCGGGCACACACTATACATAGTAAATACACACATCACGCCAATGGCCTCTCAGGCATTTATAAATACAGTGCCTGCTATCATATACACTGGGATGTTTGTATATGACTGGCATATGGCCCTGTGACTAATCATGGGCTCTGTGTATTCATTTCCAGCGCGTTTGGGGCAAGCGAAGGAGAGACACAAGGCGCGCGTCTGAGACCCGGGGTGGTGGGATCCAATTAAGTGCGGCACTCCATGCACGCCATACCGATTCTCTACAACCGCTCGACTAATCCAAAACTATTTGTTGGGGTGTGCCGCTGGACGGGAGGTGATGGGCGGGGGCAGTAATTGAACACACGAGAGAGTGAGAGAGTACTGCAGCCGGTTACAATGCGAGTCGATCGATCGTCAGAGTCATGCCATCTCGACAGAGACGCGCTCCTTGGGCCGTCTGGAACGTCCTCCTTTATTTGGAAGCCGCTGGGAGCTGTGCTGCCACTGTTACATCGTCGTCGTCATCATCTGGATTGACAAAAACTCATTTCTTGAGAACTTATTTTAGTGTTCAGTTCGCTGTCCCTCCCCTCGCACCTCCAATTAGCACGGTTGGCTATGTATGGTGCTGAAGAAGTTCAGCGTACGCAACAAAGACAAAGACCCCCCCGTATAGCCTGTAACAGACTGTTGGGGCAAGTGCTGTTAGCTAGCAGCACCTATGAAGGCCGGCACGGCACACGAGGGGGTGGGTGGACCAACACACCACGCCCGGCCGCCTTTGTCTCCATTAGTGGCGATGTTTACTACACACCGCACCAGAAACTCATTTGAGGCTGAGTCGACCTAGGGGAGGCCCAGGACCGGTTCAGATAATCGTCGCTGATTGTTGGCCGTGAGCGGGAATCGAACTCGGGTCGCCAGGTTCGGAGCGCAGCGTAGCGCTGACCGCCACACACACAGACGCACCCCAACAACTTAGAATCGACTTTTGATGTCACGCTGAACTTTCAACCATTTGGCAAGCGGGACGATTCTACACTGGAACACTGTTGTGATTAAATGTCGATTTAAAGCTTTCGTGACTGCAGGGATTCATCTTCTTGGTTCTTTCGGTAAAGTCACCACCACGTAGAAGGGAAACAATAAAATAATAAAAATAAAATAAAAATAAAACATTTTATTACGTTTCATTTTTATTATTTTATTTCCATTCTACGTGACTTTACCGAAAGAACCAAGAAGACTGTTGTGATTGTTTAATGCTTCGATGATTCCGCTTGGGCCCAACATTGTGCATTTATTTAAACACGTGGCGTTGCTACGGCGTGAAGAGAGGAGCTTCCCTTGTGCACGGGTTCAAACCCTAACCTGGGTCAACTTAACTCCCACTGTCATTGCCACGATCACCACCACCATCAAAATCATGATCGGTGTGTGTGAGTGTATGTACGTACGTATACGTGTGTACTGTGGACTCAGCCCCAATTGAGTATCTGGTGCGGTGTGTAAACATCACCACTGGGGAGACAAAGGCGGCCGGGCGCGGTGTTGGGCACCCACCCCCTCGTGTGCCGTGCCGGCCTTTATAGGTGCTCGCTTAACAGCACTTGCCCCAACGGTCTGGTCAGGCTATACGGGGATCTTTGTCTTCGTCTGTATATGTATGTGCCGATTGGTGATGTGAGTTTTTGTGCATGTGAGTGTGTCAACGATTACCGTCGGTGGCGCATCTGCCAGTGATCTCGGTAAGTCAACCCATGGCACCTGGGTCTGTCCCGTGACCTCCTGTCAAGCAGCGAGCCTTCGACACTTCACGTGAAAGCCTTTTTAAAAATAGATATCGAACACTCATTTCATTTCAACCGCTTGTTGTGTTTAGCTTGTTGTACTACCCCCCCCCACACCCCGACACCTACGATTAGCGCGGCTGGGCAGGTACGGTGCGACTGAAGTTTCACCCAAACAAACATACGGAGTGCACCTAGCCTGGCACAAGCGTCGTGACGACGTCGCCGCCGCTCAGTGACGAACGGCGGCTGTTGTTCTACCTTTGCGTGAGCATCGGAGCCGGGGAGACAGAGGCGGCCGTGTGTTTATTTTCTTCTGGTCACACCACCCCCTTCGCATGCTACGTTGGCCCTTCGTAAAAGGTGCTCACAAACAGCAGCACTTGCCGCAAAAAAGTCCGCTTCAAGCGGCGGTTCTTCTTCTTAAACTGGGGCGCATCATGGGGAGGGGGGCCGGGGTGCGAGATTCCCTTCGTGGATGGTGCGAGACATGCAGGGGCGGAGCCAGGATTTTGATTTTGGGGGGGGGGGGCTGACTTCAATATTGTGAGATACCCAGTGTGTTTATGTTTTCAATGGGTGCCACAAATGTATATATTTTTTTATTGGATTTGAACGCGGAGTTTATTAATAGGTCGGAGCCGCTGACGTGGCTAATAAGTTCGATAAGTTCGCAAGGCTGCCGCTCAGGCAGCCTGCAGGGCAGCACACAAGGTGGCAGCCTGCAGGGCAGCACAAGGTGGCAGCCTGCAGGGCAGCACACAAGGTGGCAGCCTGCAGGGCAGCACAAGGTGGCAGCCTGCAGAATTTTGCAGCAGCCAGATATCCGGTTATCCCGATTACTGACTTTCCCAAAATTTCAGGGGGGGGGGGCTGAGCCCCCCTCCCCCCAGCCCCCCCTGTGGCTCCGCCCCTGGAGACATGGACAGATATATTTTTTAAGAAGGTAAAAATCATCGACAACACAAATTAAGCAGGGGGGGGGCACGTAAGCAACAACTTCCTTCGCTTCGTCAAAGCCGACGTATTTTTTAACATTCCACATTTCTTTTCGTAATGATCGAGCACCATAAGGGGTGCAAGGCTACAGCGAAGGGCTTGGACCCACTGGCTCAAAGGCTACACGGGGGATCTTTGTCTGTGTTTGTATAACCTTCTCCGTTGCACGCTACGCAGAAAAAACAACAACAACAACATCAACATCGCGGTTGGTTTGGAAAGAGCGTTAAACCGTGACATTTCACATCGCTTTTCTCGTTACGCGTACGCACGAGTACAATTATATACATACTACACACACACTCTATGTATATATAGCACCATCATAAACTCTTACAAAATCACCGTCTCACATTACCACCAAGTCACCGCGACTTACAGCCCCCTTTCATTCACCGCTGGCTCGCACTGCCCATGAATTCGCAATCTCGAAGACAAAAACTGGACCGCAGATATCACTAAGTGATCAATATCCATCAACATCGGATCCATATTCATCAGCGATCGATTAATATGCACCAGCGATCGATTAATATCCATCAACAATCGATTGATATCCGTCAACAATCGATTAATATTCAACGGCCATCGATTAATATTCAGAGTCATCGATTGCTCTCCGGTTAGTCCCCAGCCCACGCTAGAGTTTCAGTGTAGTAATGCACGTTGAACTTCTTGCTGCACCGTGCGTAACCGACCGTGCTGATGGATGGTGCAGAGGCAGGACAACTAGACGATGGCGATTTAAAAGTGCACGGCTCCCGGCAGCTTCCCGACATGGGAAGGGAAGAACGTTCCAGACGGCCGCAGAAGCAGCACACCCGAAAGCGCCGCGCGACGACGCAAGTGACCGCCGCCTTTGTTCGATGGCCGAGTCCAAAATCCGCTGTCGCTGCTGCTGCTGCTGCGAGGATGATGACCGCTCGGAGTGTCGCGTGACGATGGTTTATGGCTCCTTGACGAGATCAGCCAGGCACTGTGGTTCATTTATGATAAGACGCTTTGCGTGTGTGCAGTGAGCGCGGTGGTGCCATCGCACCGAGTTCTAAATCCGGTGGGTGACCCCCGATTGCCTAACATCATCCCTCTCGCCAATCCCCACTGACCAGCGTGGCGAAGTATAATCGAGTATATATTCCACGGCACACAAGGCAGTGTGGAATGGATGTACGCGTGTGCACGTTCGGTTGCTTTGTGTTCATCCAGACATGACCCTTAACCCGGAGTGCAGGCCGGGTGACTGTGCTCAAGTGCTCCCATAATAATAATAAAAAAGCCCCTTCCAATTGCTCGTCTATTTGCGTTGAGAGTCATTCTCGCTGCGCTCACACAAATCTACGAGTGCCCCAATTTGTCTGCATTTCGGGGCCTCGTTTGCTCGAGGCGATACGAAAGTCTTCAAGGGCCCTCGTCGCGTTCCGCAACGTTTCAGCTGCGCGCGGTGTAGGGCACTGCGAGCGTGCCGCTTAAGTGCGCGGGGGGGGGGGGGGGGCGGGTGTGGGGGGGGGCAAGCGCCGTGAAGCAAGTGAACGTCACCGCGGTACTCCGGGGTACCGTAGGACTCCGGGGTACCGTAGGACTCCGGGGTACCGTAGGACTCCGGGGTACCGTAGGACTCCGGGGTACCGTAGGACTCCGGGGTACCGTAGGACTCCGGCTCTCGCACGACGGCGGCGATGCGGTCTCGCCGAGCTGTACTCACGATGCACCACCACCAACACCACCAACACCACCACCACGGTGCGTGCCCAGAGCGTTCGGGGTTTCGGCGCATTGAGTGGTACCGCAGCCGCGGAGTTAAGTACACTCCTGGTGAAAAAAAAAATAGTGTCCCAGAAATGAAGTGTTCAATTGCCTTGGCGATTTTGTATTATTTGGTACCCCTGGGTACCACCACGAGGATCGAATGTGGGGAGCCGCGGCGCCACAGAGCCCCGGCCACCCGAGTTCGATCCCCGCTCACGGCCGACGCCGGTCACGGCTGTCCGAACCGGTCCCGGGGTCCCCCCCCCCCCCCAGGTCGACACGGCCTCAAACGAGTCACCCCCGGCGCGGTGCGTGCGTAGTAAAACATCGCCACTCGGGGAGACAAAGGCGGCCGTGCGCGCTGCTGGCCACGCACCGCGTCGTGTGCCGCGCGGGCCCCTTCACAGGTGCCGCTCGCTCGCTAGAAGCAACTCGCAACACAAGTCTGTCGAGGCTCCAGTCGTGCTGCTGTGGCCGGGATGGTTCTTTGCATATTGTATTTGCAGCGCCGTGGCAAGGGCGGGGCGTAAGGGGGCGGGTCTCTCCGGAGGCTCCGCCCCCCCGCCCTCCGCCCCGCCCTCCGCCCCGCCCCCACCAGAGACAATGAACGTTGTGGTCAGAACGAGCCGTTGTTGGCCTTACTAACAACAATGAGTGTCCGTTCGTAGCCATTGTCCCCCCCCCCAAAAAAAAAGTCTGCCAAGGGTTCATGGTGGGGGGGGGTCTTCGTCTGCACCGGTTTGTCTGCGGCTCATGTCGACGAGGTGTCGCACCCGGTAACCTGGGTTCAATGCCCAGCCACGGCTTAGGGGGCCGCCCATAAATGACGTCACGCGATTTTGGACGATTTTTGACACCCCCCCCCCCCCCATAGTCACGCGGCGTCACAAAAAGTCAGACCCCCCCCCTCAAATATGACGTCACAAAGCTCTGCCCCCCCCCCCAAAAAGAATAAAACATGCTTCAAATCGCTTTAAACTATTGTCATTGTAGTGCGTATTTAATGTGTCGCTGCACTCTGATGTTGTAGGAGAAAACATTTATTTAAAAGTCTATTTAATTAAGCAGAACGTGTTGTCTATATTTATTTAAAGTTGCGCTTTTTGATGTGACGTCACATTTCTCAACCCCCCCCTCCCCCTCGTCACACATCGTCACAAATGTCTGACCTCCCCCCCGCCCAGGTGCGTGACGTCATTTTTGGACGGTCCATTATAGCATTTAATAGATTGCTGTTAGCGGTGGTGGGGGGGAGGGTGGTCAGCACCACGCCCAGCCGCCTTTGTTTCCCCAGTGCTGATGGGTACACCCCGCTGGAAGAGGGGCTGAGTCGACCTGGTCACAATACGCGCGCCACTGCTCCTGGTCGTGAGCGGGGACCTACATCGCTTCGACAACTCCCCTACAGCACCAGGTGACACACTCGTGTCAACTCATGCATCCATAGTTGCTCTATATCTACACGAGGAACAAAGAACTCCCGTAACTCATTTGAACAAACTCCTGGGGGTAGTAGCAAGCGCTTGCCGTGGCGTGGGGAGCGGTGGCGCAGTGGTTGGCGCAACTGCGTTAAGTACGTCCACACACGCAGCGCAGCGCACAGTGCACACACACATACGCAGCACGGACACACACGTGCAGCGCACACACACACACGCAGTGCACACACACACGCAGCGCACACACACGCAGCGCACACACACACACGAAGTGCACACACACGCAGCGCACACACACACCGCACACACACACGAAGTGCACACACACGCAGCGCACACACACACAGCGCACACACACACGAAGTGCACACACACGCGCGCGCCCGCCCACCAATCCTTCCACTAGTCCAGCCCATGCTTCATCTCACCACCCATCGTTTCATTCATAGAGTCATCAGTCCTTCCCATCCTTTACGCCCACTCACCGTTCCATCCACTCGCGAATCCATCCTGCTTTCTAACCACCCGCGATTTTATCCATCACATCATCGTTGCACCACCCCCTCCACACACACACTCACGCGCGCACGCGCGCGCGCGCACTCGCGCGCTCCTTTTCTTCCTTCCACCCACCACCTAAACGCCAGCCCATCCCATCACTGTCTCAATTCTTCCAACGATCCGCCCACCCACCCACAATCAAAGACAAGCCTGTAACTTGCGCAATAAAACAAAGAATTACCACATTTGTCAATAGCACCGTGGCCTGAACAAGAGAGAAAAAATAGGTGACGTTTCGGGCAATGAGCCTAATTCACAGAGCATAGTGAGGCCATAGAGGTAGAATAATCCACGTGGCTTTGCTATGTTCTGTGAAGAAGGACCATCGTCCGAAACGTCGCGTACTACGTATTTTTTAAGGCCAGTGTTATTGAGGAATGTGTCCAGTTTGTTATCATGTGTATATTTTACGTGTCGACTTATCCAAGATTACGCACCACGAATCGACTAATGCACATCACACCTTTATTCTATAGGGCAGTCCTCTACTTACGAACGGGCTACGTTCTCGAGACTTGTCCTTTATTCTATAGGGAAGTCCTCTACTTACGAACGGGCTACGTTCTCGAGACTTGTCCGTAAGACAATGTGTTCGTATCTCGGAACTCAAGATCTAATGGTACATACTGTCACTGCGGTATAATATGCTGTTATGGTTCAACAAGAAAATGAAAACACTGTTCAACTCATAAATGAGAAGAAACATTGTACTCTTTCTTGCAATAAATACTCTCGTGTAAATAAAACATCAAATAAAGTAGCACGAAAATAAAAAAAAATCCGTTTTATTTTCACTCATCCTGAGTCCTTATTCTGGTTTGCTTGTTGCGAGTAATGTAATGAGTCCGAGCGGATGCTGGGACTCATTACATCTCGCGGAGGATTGCTCCGCCAAACAAAATAGTTCCGCGGTTCGGTTTGTAAGTACGACCGAACGTTTGCAAGTCGGATGGTTAAGTATTTTAACATTTTGGTGTGGTTCGTTCGTAAGTGCCGATGTTCGTATCTCGGGGACTGCAGAGCTAATAGTTCAAGTTCAGCTTTGTGTGAATCCACCACTGGATGAAGGCCTCCCCACGCCCGTATCTATCTTGGGGGGGGGGGGGGGGGGGTGAAGGTTTATCTTACCATACCCCACCACGCTGATCAGCGCATGCTGGAGAAGAAGTGGGCTCGCGTGGGGTGTGGTGAGTCGGGCGAGGAGGAGGCCCAGGGACCGGTTCAGATATCACTTGCCACTGATGTTGGCCCGTGGCCCCGGGAATAGAACTCAGGGTGGGGGGGGGGCGGGGGTCGTAACGCAGTGTGCCGTGCCGGCCACTCTGCAAATAATAAAGAGCTATCATTACATCACAGTCACCACGAATACAAGACACTCGACCGGAGGCTCGCGACTTACCCTAAACGAAACGACGCACGTGCGCTGCAGCCATTAACGGGCTGTCTGGGGGCAGGCCGTGCCGTTGGCGAGGGCCTTTCGACGCCGGGACGGACGGTGCCACAGAACGGGTGGGGTTGGGGGTGGTTCGTTTTGATCAGGAGGATCGCTACACAACGGCCGCCTTCATCTCCACCAGTGCTGATGTTTATAAATACCACACGAGGTGCTGCTGCTGCTGTATTAAGGCTAAGCTGATATAGGGGAGCCCCCGGGAGATGGCAGGGTAGTGTACAGCTATAATAGGGACACTCTTGGTTGCTGATGCTCATTATTTATACTTACACACTCACTAACAATTTCCCTTTTCACGCGGTAGCGATTATTTGTCGCGATTCAATCGAACGATCGATTGCGAACCCTGAAAGGGGGAGTCCCCCACGCGATGTGATCTTTGGCTCAAATCCGTCAGCAGAACACGCACACGCAGGAAGCCGTCTCTTCAAGAGCCCTGTGCTCACGTAATGCCTCCTCTTTATCCTCTCTTCCTCCTTCCTTCCTTCTAAGAACCTCCCGGGAAGCCTCCTCCTCCTCCTCCTCAATCCCATCCCTTACTTCCTTTTTTAAATTTTTCGCGCCTTACCCCCCCATTCGAACCCCCTGGCCAATCTCCTTGCTTCCTTGTCAAAACAGCTGTGCGAGCTCAGTCTTTATGAATTCATTTCTTCAAGACATCCTTGCATCACCCACCCCTTCCTGGAAAGTCAGCTGTTCCCAGCTAACCAAGGACATGACCCCGAAGAGAGAGACATTGCAGAGAAAATGTGTGCTCTCCGATCTGACCTGAAAGGAGACTGTTTAAGATGCAATAACGACAGCAGACTCATGTCTGAGATCAGCAGCCATGTTCAGAGGCAATGATGTCATGCAATACAATAACGTCATGTGCCACGTGACTTCCCTAAAACAAACGGAAAAGAGAAAGGCAGGATATGGCAAAGCTAGGAATGAAAAAAAAAACTAAAAGAGAGAATTGCACAAAAAAGAAAAATACGCGTATCTCATGGATGATGAGACCTCTAGATTCTGTAGATGAGAAAGAATCTAAAATACGATTAAAAAACAATTAACTCCTCCAGCTTTTCGACACAGTGCCACCTTTGACACAACATTTCGGAGGGGAGCTCGCAAGAACAAAAAGGCAAGATTCCCGTGAAAGTCACCATGTATCCAGGAGAGCCACAACCGGTCCAGCAAAGTCTGAAGTACCACTCGTGGTTCGGGGGAGGTCAGCAACGGGTTAGTCACAGTCGTCCCCTGGAGGAAGACCGGGCTTAGCTGAAACCCGACAGGTGATTGGATGTGTGTGAAGTGAACGGCGCCCCTCATTCCGGCAGGCTTTAATGACATCGTAGGTGCAGATGATCATGGATGAAGAGCTGCCTGGGCTATGGACATTCACTTGCAGGAGAGAAGGATGTGAACGCGCCAACAATGGCGGCGATCTCACCAGATATGAACACATTGTGGCCGCAGGACCTGCATGACCTTCGACAGGACCCTGGCAAGGCCTATGCAATTTGCCGGACGTGCCGACTGGCGCCTTGTGGGCGGTGCAGCCATGCCAGATCGCCGGCCCTCTAACGTGGGCCCGTGAGGGCATTTGCTCGAATCCATTCATGGCCATGGGCCACAGCGGAGGTTGGCTCAAGCTGCCTCCCTGTACCTCTTTGAAGGCAGTCAATGTGTGCGGCCACGCAGGCGGGTGTGCCTTGACCGGCCGATTCTCAATCGGAGGTGCCAACTTTTGGCCATACCCAAGGAAGAATTTTGGGGTAAAATGCTGTAGTGGCACGCGTAGCCAGCCGATGATCCTCGAGAACTACAGGAAATGTCCAAGACCTCATCGGTTCGCTTCTCACTGACCACGCGGCATAACGTGGCTAAAACGGTCCGATTCAATCTTTCAACCGTTCCCGTCCATTTGCGGGTGTCAGAGTGAAGTGTGCGACTTCTTCGGAGGAAAAAATAAGTTTCCACCCTGGTCGGTCAGCAAGTGCTCAGGAAAATCCCTTGTCCACCACATTCCCACATACCCATAAGGCCTCAGTGATCGATTGCGCTATTTGGTCTGGAAGGGGCAATGCCATCGGTGAAATGGGTCATATATTTGGCCCTTGACCAGCAAGAAGAAATTTCGCCAAGGGGTCGTGGGAAATTGGTCTGAGGATGTCTAGGGCCACAATCTCATTCACCCTCAATACAGTAATGGTCTGTAAGGGAACATTGGAAGCGTAAGGCAGTGTGGCTTGTTACGTGTGCAATCCGCACAAATTGATACCTGTCATCGGATGTCCAATGAGGGGCTCAACACGGTCGTCTAGACATATGAGACATGTGTCCTGCTGCAGATCCAGCTAATACAAGCTCCGTCAATCTCTGGAACGCTGCCGGTGCCGTCTGCAACCCCATTGGCATGCAGTTGCACTGAAACAGCCCCTGAGGTGTTCTAAAAGCCATTTTAGGTTCCAAATTAGAGTCGAGGGGAAGCTGAAAAAAACTCAGATGAAAGGTCCAGGGCACTGAAAAACGTGGCCCCTGCGAACGCATCTAAGGAATGTCAATATGTGGCAAGGGTTATGCATTCGTCAATGTCTCCTTATTCAATCCACACACAAAAAAAACGCCACGAGCTGTCAGATTTTTTTCTCACAACGACCATCGGGGTCCCCCATGGGCCGGTAGACGGAGGAATAATGTCTGCTCACAACAGCTCCTGCACCGCCCGATGCATGCGATTCACTTCGGTGGGCTCCCAGACAATTCTCTCTTGGCAGCCACCTTCTCCCCCCCCCCCCCCCCCACCGTGGCTGCTGTCATCACCTGAACTTTTCTTCCTGCAAGGGCACCTCTTGTGGTCTCTCCACGGCTCCTGATGGCTCTGCAGTCGGCCGCTACCTACCGCTTGGCCCACCACCCGAGCCGGTCCCTCTACTGCTTCGTGTGTGCGAATATTTGTTGTAACCCAGGAGCAACGTGTGCGTGCGTCATCTTCTGTTGCAGGCAGCAAGATGTCAGCCTACCTTGCAAATACTATCGGCCGTTGCGCTGCTAATGAGTCCAGTGCCAGCTCATCCAGATGTGGGAAGGTGCCTCACGCAAACACCATCAATGCACTGTGGAATGCAAGAGCTGATAAGTTGACTTGCAGGATGGGCCTCTTTTCCCCCGGTATGGCCCAAACAAATTGGTAGCGGTTCATTGTTGAAAGCAAGTTGACCGCGTCCCTTTACAGCCTCCTCTTCCGACCAGTCTGAGGCTCTGTACGCTGCCTCGAATCCAGTCTCCATTTGCAGTAACACATTTTGCCAATAGGTTCGAGTCACTGAGGCTGTCTGGAAAATGTCCTCTCCCACAGCTCCGGAGCGGTCGAAGACATCTCTCTTTCCGTTTACATCTCCTGTTGCTGCTGGCCTGCCGACAGGCGTTGATGCAGAAGCCGCGGCGTCTTCTCGCTGGGGTAGCGACTGCTGCACAGGGCTGGGGTGGCGGCGGGGGCAGATCCTAGGCAGCAGTGGCAGGGTGTCTGAAATCTGCAGTGGGCGCTGGTGGCATAAAAGTGGGCGGCCGCTCCCAGGTGGTTTCGATCATATGTGTGTGGCAGCGGCTGCAGCATCGGCGGCTGTGTGGGGCCGACTGCGGCAGCTTGCCCAAGGTCTGTGGAGACGACGGCAATGTAGGCATGAGCGGTGGCGGTGACCCTTAAACGGGACAAGCCAGGGGCGGCTGAAATTGCCCCCGGGGGCTTTTCTTCTACCCTATACCAGCTGCTGCAGGAGTGACTTCCTCCACGAGCCAGTCCATCGTTTCTTCCAGCGGAGGTCGACCACCATGACTGGGGCCTGGGGTCGCTGGGGCCGGCTCTGGATACCGCGGGGCAGACACCACGGTGTCGGCATCGGCCCCAGGAGCATGCCAGGGAGGAGGGGGGGGAGGGGGGAGTCCGGCCCCTCCATTCCGTTTATCTCCTCATCCTCCCAGGCGTCCACGGACTCTCTTTGGCGGGGGGTTTTGTCAGGTGGGACGAGACGTGATCCCACCGCTGCCACCAGATGGAAGGAGGTCCACACATGAGGCAATCTTTAGCTAAGGGCTTTATTCGATTCCCTCATCAGAAGACGCACACAGTCATAGGAAGCCATTTTTCCATGAGCGACGCGCTCATGTCATTCCTCCTCTTTATCCTCTCATTCCTCCGAAGACCCTCCTGGAAGCTTCCTTCCAAACCCCGCATTCTCCTCCTCGTCCCCAATTCCATCTCTGGCTTTCTCCCCCGCCTTTAACTGACCTAGATGTATTTATTCCTTCCTGCCTTTTTCCCCATTTAAAACCCCTTGGCCAATCCCTTGATTCCTTACCATAACAGCGCTGGTAGCTCAACCCGCTATTGACAGATGTAACCCTCACGATTGTAAGACTGCGGTGTGCATGGCGGCTTGAGAGTGGTTGCGTGATGGTATTCGTGAGATCAAACATCACGGGGGTCCCCTCAAAGCGCGGGGCTCGGGGCTGTCGCACCAATTCCCCGTATACCCTAGGTGATGCGTGATGGTATTCATGAGATCAACCATTCCCACGGATGGTTGATCTCAGTAGGGCGCAGTGGCCGTTACGAACTCGGCAAACCCGAGTTGGATTCCCAGGGCATGACTCACGTGCATTGGTGGCGAGTAATATATCTGAAGTGGGTCAAAAGCATCCCGTTTTGTCGATTCAACCTTAAATGAGTATGCAGTGTTCTGTTGTTAACTAACATCAGCATTGGGAAGACAAAGGCGGCCGGGCGTAATACTGGCCACACCATCGTCCAACTGTGTGCACTGTGCTGGCTTTCGCAGGTGATTGCAAACAGAATCAGAATTTGTATTTATACTGGAGGAATCCGATGAGATATAAAGCTATTGTGGCCAGTCTGTAAAGGCCTGTACTGTTATGTGCATGACCCATACACCCGGTCTGTGACCTTCGACACTTCACGTGGCCTCGAAGCAGACCTAGCCTGGCACAAGCGCTAAGGAGACGTCACCACCGCTTAGTGGCGAATAACGGTTCTTGTTGTTGCTCGAGTGTGTCTGTCTCTATGTGTATCTGTTCTTGTGTGTGTGTACGCGAGTTTGTGTTTCTCTGGGGAATGGTAGTGTGGTGGTTAGCACTCCGCACTCCGAACCCACCGACCCAAGTTCGATTCCCGATCATGGCCAACACCAGTGATGATTATCTGAACCGGTGCTGGGCCTCCACTCGGTCGACTCAGCCTCAAATGAGTACCTGATGCGATCTGTAAACATCGCCACTCGGGAGACAAAGGACGGTCGGGCGTGGTGCTGGCCACCCA
This sequence comes from Petromyzon marinus, assembly GCF_048934315.1. Lineage (NCBI taxonomy): Eukaryota > Metazoa > Chordata > Hyperoartia > Petromyzontiformes > Petromyzontidae > Petromyzon > Petromyzon marinus. Next base: position 10,164,874 of record NC_133698.1, read on the forward strand.
CCTCCCTCGCGTGCCATGCCGGCCTTCGTAGGTGCTCGCTAACAGCACTCGATCCTCATTGGGGTACCCCGGGGCACCAAATCATACAGCATGGCCGAGGCAATTAAAATATTTTATTTCTGGGACACAATTTTTCCAGGGGGCACCAATCAGTCCGAAATCAGTGCCACACTCCACGATGTCGAAACGCAGCGAGGACGATCGCGCCGAAAGCCTGAATGCTCCGGGTACACACCGTAGCGGTGGTGCATCGTGAGTACAGCTCGTCGAGATGAGTCGATTGCCGCATCGCCGACCATCAACAGACTAAACATGACTGCATCACGGACGTCATGCAAGAGCCGGGGTACGCCGTAAGGTTCACTTGTCCCAACAGTCTGTTGAGGCTATACGGGGGATCTTTGTCTGCGTGTGCTTGTGTGTCTGTGTATGTCAATGTGTGTGTCTGCGTGTGTTGATATACAAATTGACGACGCACACGCTTTTCTCTGTACACATTCTGCACGTCTGCACATTACGGAACGTATGTATGGCATGCATCATCTAACACCCATTTAATAAGTGTTTGTGTGTGTGTCTGTGCGTGTGTGGAGCGGTGGCGTAGTGGTTAGCGCACTGCGCTACAAACCCGGCGACACGAGTTTGATTCCCGCTTACGGCCAACAGTGACGATTATCTGAACCGGTCCTGGGCCTCCCTTAGGTCGACTCAGCCTCAAATCAGTACCTGGTGCAGTGCGTAAAAACATTGCCACTTGGAAGACAAAAGGCGACCGGGCGTGGTGTTGGCCACACACCGCCTCGTGTGCCGTGCCGGCCTTCATAGGTGCTCGCTAACAGTTTATTAAGGCTATACGGGGGTTCTTTGTCTGTGCGTATGTATTAAATGCACACTATGCAGTCTGTGGGCTTGTAACCACCAACACGCTGTTCTGGCATCAGCGCATCCACACAACATCACGGATGCGTGAATTTCCATATGTGAAACTACTGTGAAAAAGAGCTTCATACCTCATCGGATTCCTCCAAGAATGAATACACATTCTGAGTCGGAGCCTGATAGATGCCCTGGTACGGTCAAGGGATAGCTCCTTATTGGTCAACTATGTTACGTGTGCTGATGATCCGGTAATTGCTGCTCACTCTTCAAAGGAGTTAAACTGCTGCACCAGGCACATACCACTTAGAGAAGGGGCTTTAACATCAGCCCCACAAAAGCTAAGCACCTGCCTGGGAATACCATCACATACTGCACTCTCTCAAATCTCCATGAGTGATGGGGCAGTTGTGGATAGAGTGGAGAGGTTTCCGTGCCTGGGAGGTGTGCTTTTGACCAGCTCCGGTTTGGCAACGGATGTCTCACTCCGAGTCAGTCGAGCGTCGCTAACTTTTCATCAGCTGCGCAACGATGGGTGGAAGCTCCCTGGCCTGTCGCTCCACACGAAGCGTTGGGTGCCACCGCTATGCCCTCCCTTCTCGATGCTTGCGAAACGTGGACATCTTCGCCGATTTGAAACATTCAGATTGGCCTGCCTAGGATCCATCTTGGGTTTAACAAGGCTGCAATTGTGGTGTGAGGAGTTCACAGATCCTTGAAAGATCTGGACATAGTTCCATCGGTGAGCTCCTCCGGGAGGCGTGGCTGCGTTGGCTGGGTCATGTCGCCCGCATGCCCAGCCACCGCTTGCCAGCACTAAACGGGTACGACACGGGCTAGAGAAGAGTGAGGGTGATTTGATACTAACGGTGTCACGATCGGCCTTTGTGGAGGAGGAGGCTCGTGTAGGACGCTACTGGGCAGTTGGAGGCAGTCGCCCTCCAGCAATAATGGAGGGCAGAGGAGCGACGCTCACAACGAGCGGAGGAGCGCCGGGCAGTTAAAACGCAGCAAAAGTTGGCACAGTGGGGCGACACACTTAGTGCATCTGCCAGCCATCTCAGTCGTACCTCTGGACCTAGAGAGCCTTGGGCACTTCACTTGTTCTCAAAGTGCACCTAGCCTGGCACGTCACCGCCACTTGGTGGCGAACGCCGGATGCTTGCTTGCCTTTGCGTGCACGCACGCGCACATCGCATATTGCTTGAAGCGCCGAACATGAATGTGTCTGTGTCCGGCATCGTGTCACACATTTGTACGCTTCAAATGTGCGTGGCGTGATTGTATGTGTCCGTGTATGCGCGTGTCAAGTGAGACAAAGGCGTCCGGGCGTGGTGCCGGGCACCCCTTTCGCGTGCTGTGCCCGGCTCTCTTGGCTACTCGCTTAGCAGCACTTTGCCCCAAAAGTCCGTAACGGCTACACGGGGGATCTTTTTCTTGTCCGTCTTGCGCGCCCAGGTTCGATTCTCGCTCACGGCAAAAAAAAAAAATGGAAAACCCCGGTGACGATTATCTGAACCGGTCCTGGGCCTCCCCTAGGTCGACTCGGCCTCAAATGAATACCTGGGTGCGGCGCGTAAACATAGCCACCGGGGAGACAAAGGCGGTCGGGCGAGGTGCTGGCCACCCACCCCCTCGTGTGCCGTTCCGGCCTTCATAGGTGCTCGCTAACAGCAATTGCCCCTAAGTCTGTTAAGGTTACACGGGGGACCTTTGTCTTTGTTTTTTGTATCTCTCTGAGTCTCTATGTATCTCTATGAGTCTGTGTGTATCTCTATGAGTCTCTATGTATCTCTAAGAGTCTGTGTGTATCTCTCAGAGTCTCTATTATCTCTTTTAGTCTGTGTGTATCTCTCTGAGTCTCTATGAGTCTGTGTATCTCTATGAGTCTGTGTGTATCCCTATGAGTCTCTATGTATCTCTATGAGTCTTTGGGAGTCTATATGTATCTCTATGAGTCTGTGTGTATCTCTATGAGTCTCTACGAGCCTGCGTGTATCTCTATGAGTCTCTATGAGTCTGTGTGTACCTGTATGATTTTCTACGTATTTCTGAGTTTTTGTGAGTATATATGTATCTCTATGAGTCTGTGTGTATCTCTATGAGTCTCTACGAGTCTGTGTGTATCTCTATGAGTCTGTGTATCTCTATGAGTCTCTATGAGTCTGTGTATCTCTATGAGTCTTTGTGATTCTCTATGAGTCTCTATGAGTCGGTGTGTATCTCTATGAGTCTCTATTTATCTCTATGAGTCTGTGTATCTCTATGAGTCTTTGTGAGTCTCTATGAGTCTTTGTGAGTCTCTATGAGTCTGTGTGTATCTCTATGAGTCTCTATTTATCTCTATGAGTCTGTGTATCTCTATGAGTCTCCATCTACCTCTATGGGTCTCTATGAGTCTGTGTGTATCTCTATGAGTCTCTATGAGTCTGTGTATCTCTATGAGTCTGTGTGTATCTCTATGAGTCTCTATGTATCTCTGAGTCTTTGTGAGTCTCTATGTATCTCTCCAAGTCTGTGTGTATCTCTATGAGTCTCTATGAGTCTGTGTATCTCTATGAGTCTATGTGTATCTCTATGAGTCTCTATGAGTCTGTGTATCTCTATGAGTCTGTGTGTATCTCTATGAGTCTCTATGTATCTCTATGAGTCTTTGTGAGTATCTATGAATTTCTATGAGTCTGTGTGTATCTCTATGAGTTTCTATGAGTCTGTGTATCTCTATGAGTCTCTATGTATCTCTATGAGTCTTTGTGAGTCTCTATGGATCTCTATGAGTCTGTGTGTATCTCTATGAGCATGTGTATCTCTATGAGTCTGTGTGTATCTCTATGAGTCTCTTTGAGTCTGTGTATCTCTATGAGTCTGTGTGTATCTCTATGAGTCTCTATGTATCTCTATGAGTCTTTGTGAGTCTATATGTATCTCTATGAGTCTATCTCTATGAGTCTCTATGAGTTTTTGTGAGTCTATATGTATCTCTATGAGTCTGTGTGTATCTCTATGAGTCTCTACGAGCCTGTGTGTATCTCTATGAGTCTCTATGAGTCTGTGTGTATCTCTATGAGTCTCTCTGTATCTCTATAAGTCTTTGCGAGTATCTATGTATCTCTGTGAGTCTGTGTGTATCTCTATGAGTCTCTATGAGTCTGTGTGCATCTCTATGAGTCTCTATGTATCTCTATGAGTCTTTGTGAGTATCTATGGATCTCTATGAGTCTGTGTGTATCTCTATGAGTCTCTATGAGCCTGTGTATCTCTATGAGTCTGTGTGTATCTCTATGAGTCTCTTTGAATCTGTGTATCTCTATGAGTCTGTGTGTATCTCTATGAGTCTCTATGTATCTCTGAGTCTTTGTGAGTCTATATGTATCTCTATGAGTCTGTGTGTATCTCTATGAGTCTCTACGAGCCTGTGTGTATCTCTATGAGTCTTTGTGAGTATCTATGTATCTCTATGAGTCTGTGTGTATCTCTATGAGTCTCTATGAGTCTGTGTGTATCTCTATGAGTCTCTATGTATCTCTATGAGTCTTTGTGAGTATTTATGGATCTCTATGAGTCTGTGTGTATCTCTATGAGTCTCTACGAGCCTGTGTGTATCTCTATGAGTCTGTGTGAGTATCTATGTATCTCTATGAGTCTGTGTGTATCTCTATGAGTCTCTATGAGTCTGTGTGTATCTCTATTAGTCTCTATGTATCTCTATGAGTCTTTGTGAGTATTTATGGATCTCTATGAGTCTGTGTGTATCTCTATGAGTCTCTATGAGTCTGTGTATCTCTATGTGTCTGTGTGTATCTCTATGAGTCTTTGTGAGTCTCAATGTATCTCTACGAGTCTGTGTGTATCTCTATGAGTCTGTGTATCTCTACGAGTCTGTGTGTATCTCTATGAGTCTCTATGAGTCTGTGTATCTCTATGAGTCTGTGTGTATCTCTATGAGTCTCTATGTATCTCTATGAGTCTTTGTGCGTCTCAATGTATCTCTACGAGTCTGTGTGTATCTCTATGAGTCTCTATGTATCTCTATGACTCTATATGAGTCTGTGTATCTCTACGAGTCTGTGTGTATCTCTATGAGTCTCTATGAGTCTGTGTATCTCTATGCGTCTCTATCTACCTCTCTGAGTGTTTGTGGGTCTCTATGAGCATGTGACAGTGTCCGAACCGCGGCGATCCGAGTTCGATGATCCGAACCGCACCACGGACATTCCCCCCCGTAGGTCGACTCAGCCTCAAATGCGCACCTTGGTGTGATGCGTAGACATCAGCACTGGGGAGACAAAGGCGGCCGGAGGTGGTGGAGGCTACCCCAACCCCCTCGTGTGCCCAGGGATGGCCGTCATAGGATCGACTCGCTAACAGCACTTTCCCCTACAGTCTGTTAAGGAGTTTTTGTATCGTGTGACAATCTACGCATGATTTGTACGTATGCATACACATATAACAGTATATAGTTGAATACACAAGTGTGTGTGTGTACACTCTCACTGCAAGTGTGCGTGTGTCAATATGTCTTTGTGTCAGTGTGCCAGTATCCGTGTTTGTGAGTTTTAATGTCAGTGTCTGTGTGTTTGTGTATATGTGTGTTGTGTCTGTGTGTTTGTCTCTGTGGTTTAGTGTCTGTCTGTGCCATTGTTAGTGTGTGTGTCATTGTGTATTTGTGTGTCGTCAATGCTCCTGCGTCAATACGTCTGGCGGTATATGCGTGTCCGTGATTGTATCAGTGGTTGTGTGTGTGTTTGTGTCAGTGTGTGTGTGTCTGTGATTGTATCAGTGTTTGTGTGTGTGTCCGTGTTTGTGTGTGTGTTTGTATCAGTGTGTGTGTCCGTGTTTGTGTGTGTGTATCAGTGTTTGTGTGCGTGTTTGTGTCAGTGGTTGTGTGTGTCCGTGTTTGTCCGTGTTTGTGTGCTTGTTTGTGTGTCCGTGTTTGAATCAGTGGTTGTGTGTGTGTTTTTTAATCAGTGTGTGTGTGTCCGTGTTTGAATCAGTGGTTGTGTGTGTGTTTGTGTCAGTGTGTGTGTGTCTGTGATTGTATCAGTGTTTGTGTGTCCGTGTTTGTGTGTGTGTGTTTGTATCAGTGTTTGTGTGCGTGTTTGTGTCAGTGGTTGTGTGTGTCCGTGTTTGTCCGTGTTTGTGTCCTTGGTTGTGTGTCCGTGTTTGTATCAGTGTTAGTGTGTGTGTTTGTATCAGTGTTAGTGTGTGTGTTTGTATCAGTGTTTGTGTGTGTGTATCAGTGGTTGTGTGTTTGTGTCCGTGTTTGTATCAGTGGTGTGTGTGTGCGTCTATGTGTGTATCAGTGGCTGTGTGTTTGTATGTCCGTGTTTGTATCAGTGGCTGTGTGTGTGTGTCCGTGTTTGTATCAGTGTCTGTGTGTGTGTTTGTATCAGTGGTTGTGTGTTTGTGTGTATTTGTATCAGTGTTTGTGTGTGTGTGTGTCCGTGTTGGTATCAGTGTTTGTGTGTGTGCGTCTGTGTTTGCGTATTTTGGAAGTGTGTGTCAGCGTCTGGGTGTATCAGTGTCCGTTAGTGACTGTGTGTGTGTGTATGTCGGTGTGCGTGTGTCAGTGTGTGTGTGTGGGCCCCTGACGATTATCCGAACCGGTCCTGGGCCTCCCCTAGGTCGACTCAGCCTCAACTGAGTACCTAGCACGATGTGTAAACACATTGCTACAAGAGAGACAAAGGCGGCCGGGCGTGGTGCAGGCCACCCACCCCCTCGTGTGCCGTGCCGGCCTTTAATAGCCGCTCCGCTAACAGCACTTGCCCCAACAGTCTGTTAAGGCTACACGGGGGGTCTTTGTCTGTGTGCGCACGTGTATCATTGTCTGAGAATCATTATCTGTGCGTGCCAGTGTGTCTGCGCGCGTGTGTTTAAGTACGAACGTGTGTTTTCATGTCTGTGTATGTATCATGAACTTCTTTCGCTCCGTACGTAGCCAAGTGTCTTTAACAATGCGCGTGTGTGTGCTGTTTAGGGCGTGCCAATGTCAAACCGTGTCAGACTGTGCCAGTGTCTGTACAAGTGCCTGTGTGTGTGTACCAGTGTCCCTGTTCCACCAGTGTGTCTGTATGTTGGTGTGTGTGTGTCAGTGTGCCAGTGTGTCTGCTTCAGTGGGGCTGTGTGTGTCTGCCAGAGTCACTTAGCATGTACCAGTGTTGGTCAGTTTATGTCATTGTTCGTGTGTTAGTGCCCGCGCGTCTCTCTGTGTGTGTCATTGTGCCGGTATCTGTACCGGTGTGTCTGTGTTTGCTTGTGCCAGTATGGGTGTCAGTGTCACCAAGTGTGTGCCAGTGTGTCTGTCTGTGTGCCAGTGTGTCTGTCTGTGTGCCAGTGTGTCTGTGTGTTAGGGTGTCTGTCTGTGTGTTAGGGTGTCTGTCTGTGTGCCAGTGTGTCTGTGTCAGTGTGTCTGTCTGTGTGTCAGTGTGTCTGTGTGCAAGTGTCACCAAGTGTGTGTCAGTGTGTCTGTGTGCCAGTGTCACCAAGTGTGTGCCAGTGTGTCTGTCTGTGTGTCAGTGTGTCTGTGTGCAAGTGTCACCGAGTGTGTGTCAGTGTGTCTGTCTGTGTGTCAGTGTGTCTGTGTGCAAGTGTCACCAAGTGTGTGTCAGTGTGTCTGTCTGTGTGTCAGTGTGTCTGTGTGCAAGTGTCACCTAGTGTGTGTCTGTGTATCTGTCTGTGTGTCAGTGTGTCTGTGTGCAAGTGTCACCAAGTGTGTGTCAGTGTGTCTGTCTGTGTGTCTGTGTGTCTGTGTGCAAGTGTCACCGAGTATGTGTCAGTGTGTCTGTGTCTGTGTGTAAGTGTCACCAAGTGTGTGTCAGTGTGTCTGTGTGCCAGTGTCACCAAGTGTGTGTTAGGGTGTCTGTGTGCAAGTGTCACCGAGTATGTGTCAGTGTGTCTGCGTCTGTGTGTAAGTGTCGCCAAGTGTGTGTCAGTGTGTCTGTCTGTGTGTCAGTGTGTCTGTGTGCCAGTGTCATCTAGTGTGTGTTAGGGTGTCTGTGTCTGTGTGTAAGTGTCGCCAAGTGTGTGTCAGTGTGTCTGTGTGCAAGTGTCATCTAGTGTGTGTTAGGGTGTCTGTGTCTGTGTGCAAGTGTCATCTAGTGTGTGTTAGGGTGTCTGTGTGCAAGTGTCACCGAGTGTGTGTCTGTCTGTGTGTCAGTGTGTCTGTGTGCAAGTGTCACCTAGTGTGTGTTAGGGTGTCTGTGTGCCAGTGTCACCTAGTGTGTGTTAGGGTGTCTGTGTCTGTGTGTAAGTGTCGCCGAGTGTGTGTCATTGTGTCTGTGTGCCAGTGTGTCTGTGTGCCAGTGTCACCGAGTGTGTGTCAGTGTGTCTGTGTGTAAGTGTCACCAAGTGTGTGTCAGTGTGTCTGTCTGTGTGCCAGTGTGTCTGTGTGTAAGTGTCACCGAGTGTGTGTCAGTGTGTCTGTGTCTGTCTGTCAGTGTGTCAGTGTGTCTGTGTGCAAGTGTCACCGAGTGTGTGTCAGTGTGTCTGTGTGTCAGTGTCACCAAGTGTGTGTCAGTGTGTCTGTGTGTCAGTGTGTCAGTGTGTCTGTGTGCAAGTGTCACCGAGTGTGTGTCAGTGTGTCTGTGTGTCAGTGTCACCAAGTGTGTGTCAGTGTGTCTGTGTGTCAGTGTCACCAAGTGTGTGTCAGTGTGTCTGTCTGTCAGTGTGTCTGTGTGCAAGTGGCACCGAGTGTGTGTCAGTGTGTCTGTGTGCCAGTGTGTCTGTGTGCCAGTGTGTCTGTGTGCCAGTGTGTCTGTGTGTAAGTGTCACCAAGTGTGTGTCAGTGTGTCTGTGTGCAAGTGTCACCAAGTGTGTGTCAGTGTGTCTGTGTGCCAGTGTCACCAAGTGTGTGTCTGTGTCTGTGTGTCAGTGTCTGTGTGTAAGTGTCACCGAGTGTGTGTCTGTGTGTCTGTGTGCCAGTGTGTCTGTGTGTCAGTGTGTCTGTGTGCCAGTGTCACCAAGTGTGTGTCTGTGTCTGTGTGTCAGTGTCTGTGTGTAAGTGTCACCGAGTGTGTGTCTGTGTGTCTGTGTGCCAGTGTGTCTGTGTGTCAGTGTGTCTGTCTGTCAGTGTGTCTGTCTGTCAGTGTGTCTGTGTGTGTCACCGACTGTGTGCCAGTTTATGCATGTAGAACTTATTTCGTACCGTAGGTGGCTCAACCGCGCTAAAAGGAGGTGCGACACGCAGACACGGTGTCTGTGTGCCTGCCAGTGTCACCGTGTGTCAGTGTGTCTGTGTCTGTGTGCAAGTGTCACCAAGTGTGTGTCAGTGTGTCTGTGTGCCTGCCAGTGTCACCGTGTGTCAGTGTGTCAGTGTGTCTGTGTGCCAGTGTCACCGTGTGTGTCAGTGTGTCTGTGTGCCTGCCAGTGTCACCGAGTGTGTGTCAGTGTGTCTGTGTGCCAGCATCACCGAGCGTGTACCAGCGTGCCAGTGTGTGTGTGTGTGTGCCAGTCTCACAGAGTGTGTATATCTTGCGTGTGCCAGTGTCACCGACTGTGTGCCAGTGTGTCTGCGTGCCAGTGTGCCAGTGTGTCTGCGTGCCAGTGCGTGTGTGAGTGTCAGTGTGTTCACGCACTCTCCACAAGTGTGTGTGTGTCCCGTGCACTCACTAGATCCGATGTGCCGTTCGCACCCGTATCATGTGGATGGCGGTCAGCGGTACCATTTCGGGGGGGCCTTGGGGTGGGGGGGGTAGGCGACTGATCGCCTCTTCTCCTCCTCCTCCTGCTGCTGCTTCTTCTTCTTCTCTCCACCGCTCTCCCAATTCCTCTCTGTCGCTTGTGGCACCGTCTCCCCCCCACTCACACTCTCAGCGGCTCACCACCACCACCACCCTCCTCCTGAACCCTCTCGTCTCCCCGCGGCGCCCTCCCTAATTCGTGCGACGCAACACGTATTTAAATATATATACGAGCGAGCGTGCGTGTGTGACTCTTATAACGTAACGCACACACACACACCACGCACTTTAACAGTTTTGATTGACAGAAGGCTGGGAGCGAGAGACGCATGGGCAGGACACGCCCACTCGTTCTCTGGTCACGCCCACTCGCACTCTGCCCCCCCCACTGCCCGCTGGAGCGCGGCTCAAACCCCGCCCGCTCATCTAGAGGCCACGCCCCCTCCCCCCGTACGAGCCAAGCGCGCGCGAGCCTCTCCGGGGCGCCACGCCCCTCAAAAATTTTGAGCCCCGCCCACACCCCCCTCCCCGGCCCCGACGGTGACCACGCCTACTTACAACAAGACGACGCCCATCCGCTTAGAAAGCCACGCCCACGTGTAATTTAGCCACACCCTTCATAATTACCCATCCCTCTCATCCCTCATTCACCCGTCCACCCGTACATCACTCCCTCTCCCCTTCATCTCTACTGGCCCGCCCTCCCTCCGCTCCACATCACTCCTCCACCACCAGTAGCATCACCCCTCCCATCATCATCATCATCCCTCCTCCCCCTCCATCCACCCCTCCACCCAACGTTACCCCCCCTCCTCTTCCCTCACCATCATCACTCCTCCTCCTCCCCATTACTCCTCTCCCCGCCCTCCCCATCATCCGCCTTGCACCCATCACTCCTCCCCGCTTCACCACCAATCCTCCCACCAATACCCCCACCTCCCCATCACCCTTGTTGCCCCCATCACCCCTCCCCCCATCACCCCACCCCCCATCACCCCTCCCTCCTATAATCTCGGCCACTGCGTGGTCATGGCACCGGTTGCGCGTCATTGGAACGAGTCACGTGGCTCCCTTAAAGAGACCGGTCGGACTTTTTTGGGTGGAGTCTGCGGAGTGGTGGGGGAGAGGAGGGGGCAAGGGGTGGGGGGAGGGGGGGTTTGGGGGGTAATTATTGCAGAGTGGATAGAGTTGGGTGGACGTTCTGATCGGCTGATTGTAACTCTAGGGAACACGTCGCAAAAAAAACTAAAGTTTTGGATGCAGTGGCGCAGTAGATTAGGGGCATCACTGCGATGTTGAACCTGGCGATCTGAGTTGGATTCTGGGCGGTGAGTGAGTAATATCTAAACCCGATCCTGTCTCCCTCCCACCCTTCAACGCGTACTGGCCAATGTAAAGTAGCTTGAAGTATGGTTCAATAACCCCCCACACCCACCCCTCGCCATGAAGAACGCCGCATTAATCCAGAAGTGAATTGACAAAGAGCTGTGACAGTATTATTATAATAATATTTTATTATTGCATGGATGTGTGTGTGTGGCTGGTGCTGCGTCTGTGATCCAGCGCTTTTGCATGAGAGGGTTGATGGATCATGTAAGAGAGTTGTGAAAACTTCCCCAAACTCGCTCAGCTGCGAGGGTGGCAGCACAGCAAGTGGGTTCGTGAGTGAACCCCCGTATGTATAGCGGGAACGTTCAAGAGTGTTCTCCCCCCGTATGCTTGCTGGGTTTTCTTCGGTGTCACAAACCCAAATTCTCATTAATGGAGCTGGTCAAACATTAACCTAGTTTACTGCGCAGTAAACGTGGTCTGAAACATATATAACTTACTCATAATCAACCATGATCTATCCACTGCAAGATAAAGGCCTCCTCCCTAAGCCATCAGTTACCATCTTCCACGAGACGTCTCATCTGTGTTCCCTCCTTTGGCACGGCCACTCGCCACCCATCCCATCCCTTCCATCACCACCACAATCCCTTCCACTTGCAGGTATCCTCCTGCCCATGCGCACACTTTTCTTAAGTCAACATGAAGCGCTATGTTCTCTGATATGTTTACCAACGAGATATAACAAACCACAAATAAGTCATACCGTATAGTGCGTGTCTATGCTACGTGTGCGCGCGCACACACATGCGGAGACAACAGATCCAGACTTTCACAAACTGTTGGGGCAAATGCTACCGGCGAGTGCTTATACACGCGCAGGCCACGTCCAGAGCAGCAAGGTATAATCACGCACATTCACCTCGTTATGTTGTGCACGTTGTTATTGGCCAGCGCACTCCACGTACATCTTACACGATGGGGGTGCCCTGTCCAAGTATAACAAACAAACATCTAGCGGTGCGGTTTGAAAGAAAATCACGGATCGGTCGGTGGTGGAGCATTTGCGGGCATTTCAGCAAAAAAAGGTCAGTTTGTGTATACAGGTGAAAATGTCTTATCTAATCGCCTTCTTGTGAAGTCACTGAGAAATATAAAATCATTAACATCAGCCACGATCAATAGACTGCCCAGATGAAGGTCTTCCCCAAGTCGCTGCCATCTCTCGATGTAGCAAATGCAAAGATCCCCCGCGTAGCCTTAACAGATTTGTGGGGCAAGTGCTGTTAGCGGGAAGCACCTATCAAGGCCGGCACGGCGCACGAGCGGGTGGGTGGCCAGCGCCACGCCCGGCCGCCTTTGTCTCCATTCGTGGCGATATTTTCGCCACGAATGGAGGTGCGGGCTAATCCGTACCTCCGAATAGCCCGCACCTTCCGATTTGCACGGTTGGCTACGTAGGGTGCGAAAGAAGTTCAACATAGATACATTCATATTTTACACACTAGCACCAGATACTCATTTGAGGCCGAGTCAACCTAGGGGAGGCCCAGGAACGGTTCAGATAATCGTCACTCGGTGGTTGGTGGCCGTGAGCCGGGGGGGTCGCCCGCTTCGTCACTGTCCACCGAGCACCTCCAGACGAGCGAATGTCATGGCCAGGGCTGGCAATGGGAAGACACCATATCTGAGAAGCTTCGCTCTGTGTGTGGGTCTCAGAGCGTGCCTGTGGGTCTCCATGCGTGTCTGTGGGTCTCTTGTGCGTGTCTGTGGGTTTCTGTGCGCGTCTGGGGGTTTATGTGCGTGTCTGTGGATCTCTGTGCGTGTCTATGGATCTCTGTGCGGGTCTGTGGATCACTGTGCGCGTCTATAGGTCTGTGTCTCCGTGTTTTTGTGCGTGTCTGTGAGTTTATGTGCGTGTCTGTGGATCTCTGTGCGTGTTTCTGGACCTCTGTACGTGTCTGTTGATCTTTTGAGCGTGTCTGTGGGTTTATGGGTCTGTGTCTCTGGGTTTCTGTGTCTGTGGATCTCTATGCGTGTATGTGGATATCTGTGCGTGTCTGTGGCTCTCTGTGAGTGTCTCTGGGTTTGTGTATGTGTATCTCTGTGCGTGTCTCTGGGTGTCTCCGTTAGTCTAGGGGGTCTGTGAGTCGAAACAAACGGTCCAACCTTGATTCCTTCTGGAACGTCGGGGTTCAAATTTTCACTCCCACCACGGCGCTCTGGCCAATTTCCACCACTGGTCATCCATCACTCCGTCTCCTCGGTGGACGTTCGAACTCACCCTCGGAGGCTGATGTTAGCCGGTCACGTCAGTGGCAAGTGATATCTGATGCCCACCGCCCCGATCACTCACCCGCACTCACCGGCGTGATAAAGTATGGTTAATTAAGCTCCACGGCTGACATGGTGCGGGGAGATCCACCTCCTGCAGTGGAATGATGTGTGGCTGCACATGTATTGATATTTCCACGTATTATATAATTTTCGTTATTTATGTCTGCTTTCAAATGTGATAATAGCCGTGGCCTGGATTCGAACTCAGGTTGCCCGAGTTCAAAACGCAGCGCGCTAACCATTGCACGCACCACCACTCCACCCCCAATGTGTTTGCGTTAACCCATGTATAATTAATTGCTTTATGAATTCATCTGCTCGTTTAGTGTCGTGAGTTATGTTTCAAGGAAAATAGATTTGTTTTTACTTCGTTAAAATAAGGAGGGGGTCTGACATTCGTGTTTAATGGTCGCGTTTATCGGCCGTGGTGGAGCGGTGACACAATGATTCACGCGCGCTTGCGTTATTAACTACCAGAAAGTTCGAACCCCAGGAGAGAGTGATGTCCGAGATGGTCCTGGTCCTCCTCTCTCGACCAGCGTGGTGAAGTACGGCCAAACAACCACCCCGCAAAGGCCATTTTCATCCGGCGGTGGATTGAAAACAAGGAATTGCAAATCGTTTATTTAAAATCAACTCTTCGTGAGACAGTTTGTGCTTATGTTTAGTTAATCCTAGCTTTATAAAACGAAAACATAAAAAAATGCAGTGATGTATTATATGTGGGTTATTACAGTAGCCTTTTAACACTGTGTATCGGCTCTTGGAAGCTAATCAAGTTTGAGCCTGGTTAGTACCTCTGCTGGGGACTACCTCGTAGCAACCACGTGTTGTTGATTTTGGGGCTGTGAGGTGGCCAGCAGATGGCGGCTACAGCAGTGGATTCTTGAATCCGTCTGTGCGGGGGGGGGGGGGGGGATTTTTTTGGATGTCACCCCTCATGCGCGTGGTGGGTTCTCTCCGGGTCCCTCCCACACGGAAGCCCATTCATTAATAAATAAAGTAGTCATTTGGGCAAATATCTTTTGGTAGCGGCAGGACCCTCGTGAACCACGGGGCTTGAGACTGAGGCTCACCCACGTACATCGCAGGAACCATTATTAATATGAGTACAGAACCCGTTGTTGCTCTGCAAATGGAAAATATTCAAGCTGTCTTGCTCATACCCTTCTCACTACCATCCTGTACTCTGAGCCCCGAAATTACGGTAATCTGCTTTTGTATGTCATGAAACGGCGAGACCAAATGTAGAGGTTTGTTTGTTTGTTTTAAAATGTTCTCTAGGATTTAAATAATTATTCTGGCGAAAGAACTGCAACAACAACAACACGAGGACAAAATGAGCGGTTTAGAGGGATTTTAAATTAACCTCTCGTTCAGTCTTCTGTCTTCATTACTCCCACCCCCGTCGGTGTGTCCGCTATATCAGTTAAACGTCTTCCGAACGTCTTCTTGCCACCGTTTACAACTCAACTCGATGTTCTATTTGTTGCGCGGAAAAAAAATCCCGTGCAGCCAGTTACCCAGCTAGCTTCCCAGCCAGCAGCCAGTCAGGACACCCGAGACGTAAGATTATAATTTAATAGCATAGCACGGTGGCATGATGATAATTTCGTGCAAGCGATGGCAAAGAGTCCTTTTGGTTGGTTTGTAAATGTAACTTTATGCATGACAATCAGCTCCTCGTTCCTTAATTGGGTTATATGCCGAAGTCCATACAACTTGTTAAACAAGGAAAGAACAATTATGAATATGCAAACATTCCGTAACGGTTTCCTGTATGCCTTTTGCTCTCAAGACAGATTTAGTTTAATGTATACAGTATTTCCTGCTCCGACGATACGTATCAGAAACGTCGACATGAACGAAGAAAGTGTTAAAATAGGCATTTTGAATGATACTTAGGCATACTAAATAGGATTATAGAACATGGCAGATAGGTTCATCTTTAGGAGCATAATATAACCTTGGAAGAATTAACACTGAGGCATGTAAATAACCCAATATTAACGTGGATCAGGCAAAAAAAAGCCCCCCCCCCCCCCTAAATATATACATTGTATTGTCATTTTCCTAACAGTAGATAGACCATGGCTGATGAAGATATGAGAGTGGCTTGGACCTACCCCGGTCTTGCCTCATTCCCTTGCCTGGGTAGGTGCGGGGATCCGGGCAGGGGAACCAGGCAAAGTAGGCCTGGCCTCGAGGGCACTAGGCCTCAAATGCGTTTTATGTGTAAACTAAGTTAATGAAACTCGAGATGACGCCAAACATTACGAGAAGACGCCCCCGTGTAATAACATCATCTTGTATATAAATAATATTGAGCACATTACACATACAAACGTTGTTGTGGGTTTGTATTATAATCGACCATGTGGTGTGACGTCACACAGTATTTAAGAGTTCCATTTTACCCCAAATTAAAGGCCAAGTCCTGGATAGTAACACAACTTTTATATTTTTATATAACGCCGTTTCTCTCGTTTAACAAAGCCTCACCCCCACACACCGCGCGTGGGGCGAGGGTTTGTCACGCGGGGCCGACGTGGGTTTGAACAATCATCGGGCGCGTGCAGCGCGTAACGAGTTAGAATTTGTAAATTGTTTATTGCATTTTGTTTGGGGGGGGGGGGTTGGGGTGTCCGCGAAGGAACTTTTTGGGGAGTTTTCTTTTTTCCGGGGGGGTGGGGGGGGTGGTTAGTTTAAAACGCACCACCGC
Source organism: Petromyzon marinus (assembly GCF_048934315.1). Lineage (NCBI taxonomy): Eukaryota > Metazoa > Chordata > Hyperoartia > Petromyzontiformes > Petromyzontidae > Petromyzon > Petromyzon marinus. The sequence continues at coordinate 10,180,819 of NC_133698.1, forward strand.
TGCAACTTTCTTTAAACATCGACTCCTGGCAAAAAGCTTTAAAACAAAGTAAAAGATGTGGCCACCCAACAGGCACATTTCGCAGCCATGCAGTATTCACAAGCCTCGGTGCGTATTGCCCAAAAAAAAAAGACTTTGCATTAAAATTATTACTATTATGAATCAGTAATAATAATAATTATAAAACTAAACTTCATCCCGTTGGCTGCTGAACCCGCATGCAACACGGCGAACATTGGGAGCACAACGCCCTTTTCATTGGCAACGGAGCAAGCCCCGGGTATGGGTTACGCCGCTGCTGCGATGCAGATGGCTCGCCCGGCTGTGGTCCAGTCAAGTTTTATGCTCGCCCACCCACGCCCACCCACGCCCCCCGACTTCTTGCTTATGTAAGTGACCTCGAGTTTGTTGAATCTCTTCTTCCCCCGTGACGTGGGGGGGGGGCTGCACGCGGTGGAAGAATTAAGACGGGCGGAGGCTGCGAGAGGTTGTAGCGCCACCTTGTGGCTCGGATGTGCCGATCCACAAAGTGATATCTGTGTGTGTCAATGTCGTGAAAACGATAAGCCAGTGGGGGGGGTGGGGGGGTCTGGTAAACCTGGGGGTGCGCGCCATCTCGTGGGGGTGCGAGATGCCCTTTCTGGGGGGGTGGGAGACATGGACAGATTTTTTATTTAAATATATATTTTTTAGAAGGTAAATCGTCGAAAACACATTATGCATGGGCGCGTAAGTGCAACTTACTTTGTTTCATAAAACCCTACGTGTATTTTATTCATTAACATTATACGTGTTTTTTTTTGTTGTTTAACGATTGCGAACCAAATCTGCAGGAAAGGTTACGGAACTGATCGATAATCGACGATATGCACTCGACCGACTGCCGCCTGCTTGATTAAGCAAGCGACTGCATTGTGAATCACCGAGTGAAGTTTAAGGGAACGGTATCAGAAGATGAATTTATATTGGACGAATCCGATGAGCTATGAAGCTCTTTTTTTCACAGACGTCCAGTAGGAGCACAGGGTCAGAACGTCACAACAACAAACAATAAAAAAACGATAGGAGTGTAAAGTCTAGGAAAGGTAAATACATCACGACTTAAAAGCTTTCGTGACTGCAGGAATTCATATTCCTCGGGTCTTTCGGTAAAGCCACGTAGATAGAAATATAATAATAAAAAAATAACACGACTCTTCGATCATAACACATTTTTTTCCTGCCTCAGCTGCTCTCTCGCTATATTTTTTCACCTGATGACGATTGCTCGTGTTGCGATCGAAACGTCGTGATATTTTTATTATTTTTCTATCTACGTGTCTTTACCAAAAGACCCAACGAATATGTAAATACATCACTTGAAGAAATTTACAAAGAAAACTAAACTATATATAATCCATCGTTTTTTTGGGTTAGATCGCTTAAATATATAAATGTGTCATTAACCCCCCAGCCAGAAAGCGAGGTTGTGTCACAAACAAAACGTGCTAATTCGTTACTAGTACAGCAACACCGGTGTTGGAGAACAAAACCACAACATTTACAATCCGAGTACGACGTTTCGCCACTAGTCAGTCGACAGCCAAATTTGTGGAGAAATCCTCTCGTTTCGTTCCATCAATATATTTATGCGTTCTAACCTCCACAAAAAAAACTATATTATGGATATTCGTCACGAAAGCCTATGCGTTCAACTATATATTTTTTTATCTTACCAGGTAAAGCCCACTGAAATATTAGCTTATTTTTCAGAAGCGACCTGGCCACAAATGATAGCTCAACGAAGTGGCTTATCAAGCGCAAATTTACAGCAGCCAAATACTCTAAACGCGTGTTGCTGATTCGAAGTATGGAGGGCAAAACTGTAGGGACCCGGAGGACAATCCACGCGACCGCACGGAGAGACACAAGCAAACCCCAAATACACAGCAGGCGTCTCTGGGTCGGGATCGAACCCACGACCTCTTGCATACCAGGCGAGGCGGTTAACATCTCCTAGACACCGTGACGGGGCGAGTGAAGTTCACCACGCTATCAGCAACGATAGAGGCAGGGGAGGCGCGACTTGCCCACCGCGCGAGTGGAGTGAATCAGCGAGTGAAGTTCCCAGCAACGTTCACCACGGTAGTAGCAGCGATAGGGAGGCGACTGTTCACCGGGTGAGTGAGCGAGCGCCGGATTCAGCAATCCAGCCGTTTGTTGATCGAGTCAAGTTGACTCAGGGGAGAGTGTGCGAATTCCAACTTTGACAACATTGGGTTTTACTCGCACACCGGCAAGCCATTGGAGCAATGCCAAGTTTGTACACACAAGACGCAAACCGCTCCGTCGATCATTTGCAATCAATCTTTTATTCAAGTATTTTGAAAGATTTGTGTTTTTTCCTCTCTCGCTCGTCTTTTTTTATTTTTTTTATTTTTTTGGGGTATTTAACTGTGCTGCAGGCTTTCGTAATATATTTAAATACGTTAACGATCAGAAACAAATCTAGAAATAAATACGTTTCCCCCACCCCCAACATTTTGAACGAACATTCGTTTCAGAAATTGCACAACACAGAGATATTTTAAATTTAGCTCATCTCTTTCTTTTGGAGGAACTCAAAAAACCTTCCCCACCGCTCCCCGCACCCCCCCCACCCCCCCCCCCCCTTTGCCTCCATCCGACTTAAACATTTGCTAAATGTGCAACTTGGCAAAACATTTGCCGTTTTCCAAAAAAATAATAACACACATTTTGCAAAAGCCTTAAAAAAAAAATAAAAGCATTTATTCCAAATAAGGCAACTTTCCTTTTGAACCCTTGGGCTATCGTGCAACTACAACGCACACACACAGCTACAGAACGACGTTGAGTACATCTACCTCTCGCCGCCAGTCGGACGCATGCCCCCCCCCAAAAACCCACCGAGAACCACCACCCACTCACCCGGCAAGCAGCACAGCAAGCTGTGTGCGCCGAGTCATATTTCTATAAAGATGTTCCACTCATCCTCATCCGAACCCCCCCCCCCCCACCCGGTGAGTCGGACGCATACGCGACGTTTGTCCTGCAACGGCGGCAACGTCGTTTAAAACAAAAAAATATTTATTTTTTTCCCCAATTTTTCGCCTTTCAAATTTTTTCTTGTAAATAATGGCACCGTCTTTTCCGGTTAACCCATACGAGGGGGGGGGGGGGGAGGACGTGCCATAATGCATCTATTCATCTGTGCCTTAAAAAAATAAACTTTACACATCTCCAAAATGCTTGGTCTCAAAAAAAAAACCCGTACATTATATATTATTTCTTGGCCATGAGCTGCGCTACTACTCTACAAACCAGAACAAGTTCAAGCTCTTGTTGCGAGAGGAACCGCAGAGCCGTCGTGTAACGAAAAACGCGTTCTCACGAAACACAACACGTGCCATCAATATTGACAATATCATTATTATTGTTAAGCACACCGAGGTCAAGTGCTGCCCGTGCAGGCAGGCAAGTCTGGCACGGGGCATTCGAGGTGTTCGCGGTTGTCTCTAAACTGCATAGGTTAAGTATAGATCCCCCTTGCGGGGGGGGGGGGGGGGAAACACACACAAGGCAGAAGAGTGGTAAGCAGTCTCCTTATGGCAGGGCAGAGCTAAACCAGCCGGCGAGGGATTATCTAAAAAGATGACCTTCAGGGCGTATAAACGCGCCACGCTTGCAGCACACGTAACTCCACTGCTGGACGAACGCCTCCTGAAAGCCGGGTCCCCCTCTCATGAGGGTTGTTGTATTGACCATACTTCACCAGGCTTGCCGGTCTGGGGTTTGTGAAGGGGAGGTTCGGGAAAGGTGGAGGAGGTGGTGGGGGGGGGTGTTGGGGGAGAGGCCCAGGACCGGTTGAGATATCGATCGCCACATCGATGTTGGCCGTGGCCGGGATTCGAACGGGAGTCGCCGAGTGAGTAACGGAGCGTGCTAACCACTGCGCCACCCACCCCCCCCACCACCGTCACCCACACACACGTAAAAAAAAAACCATTCCAAAAACACGAACCTGCTCTGGTCCCCCAGGCCAACAACGGCCGAGCCGTACGCAGCGGCTACTACGTGGCGTCACGTGGAAATGCCAGGTGACTTGGGCGTGCAGAAACTGTCGACAACGAGCAAACGTCAAGACGAAAAAAGTGAACCCGTGGCTGCAAAAAAACCCGCAACGGGCGACGGACAGCGCCCCGGCGACAACAGCGGACCAACCATCGGCCCGTGGCGAATTTTCGCTGCGAATCCCGGGGCCGGCGGGCGGAGCCGTAGTAGCAGCGGCCGTCGCTTGTGGTCGGAAACACCGCGGCTCCCCCGTGTGGAGAGTTGCAGCAAGCGGACGGGTTGGTTGGGGAGAGGGGCCCGAGAGCGATCGTGGCCCACGAGGGGCATTAACAAACTTAAAGATGAAATTTTAGCTTAAACGAGGAAAAAAAAAAAAACCACGAACACATTCGAATTTAGCCGACCGCAATTGTCGCGGGAGGCGATCGTTGACCGACGCCGTGCTTTCACATGCTCGGCGGCGGCGGCGGTCAACCTTAACCCCGAACCCGACCTCTTGCGCTCTCGGCTGGCGTCGTTTGGTAAAAAAAGAAACAAGCAGGCCGCCAACCGCGGCGTCACGGGGCAGCGTTGGGTTGGGGGGGGGGGTGGGTTTACCGTCGTACGTTTACAAAACTGCGCTAGGGACAATAAAAAAAACACTCATTGATTCGATAAAGCCCGATTTGAATCATCGGGCAGTGACGACTCCAACAACCGATAAGGCGACGTGTGAGATATTACAAAAAAAACACAAACTTAAATCCCGCCCCGTGAATGGAAAAAAAAAAAATCGATCGGTTGCATCACATGGCCACCGACACGACCCGCTGCTGCTGCCCCCCTATAGCCGTGCCACGGTGCAGGCCGAAGCCTGGCGGTGGAATGGTGGCGATGATGGCGGCACGGTTGGGACCTCTCCTAATCTTGCCGTCAGAGGGCGACGTCGCGTTGGCGATGAAAGAAGGGCCCAGGAAGTGGCCCGAGTGTGGCGACATCGTCGTCGGTGCCGCCACCCTGGCCGGCAAGGCGCCGGAAGTCGCAGCAGCAGCAGCAGCAGCAGCGCCGCCGGCCCCCGCCACCCTGGCTCCAGCCCTCATGACGGTGGGCGGACGCCTCCGCCGCGCCGGGTAGGACGAAGGGTGCGCGGGGGGCCACATGTAGAGCGGGTGGTACACCAGTTCGGCGACCTGGGCGCGGACAGAGAGGACAGAGAGGACAGAGAGGACGACAGAGGACAGAGAGGACGACAGAGGACAGAGAGGACAGAGAGGACAGAGAGGACAGAGAGGGAGCCGTCAGCGGTGGGGATTGACGGACTGACCGATCAGGGGAGATGCAACGCGACGGGATGGAGGGGAGGTGATGAAGGGCGGACGTCGGCAACCGAGCGAGCGAGCGAGCGACTTGACGAGCGGGTGTGGTCGGGCGCGAGAGCGAATGAGCGAGCGGCGTGGCGCGAGCGGGTTGAGAGCGAGCGGGTTGAGAGCGAGCGGGTTGAGAGCGAGCGGGTTGAGAGCGAGCGGGTTGAGAGTGAGCGGGTTGAGAGCGAGCGGGTTGAGAGCGAGCGGGTTGAGAGCGAGCGGGTTGAGAGCGAGCGGGTTGAGAGCGAGCGGGTTGAGAGCGAGCGGGTTGAGAGCGAGCTGGTTGAGAGCGAGCTGGTTGAGAGTGAGCTGGTTGAGAGCGAGCGGGTTGAGAGCGAGCGGGTTGAGAGCGAGCGGGTTGAGAGCGAGCGGGTTGAGAGCGAGCGGGTTGAGAGCGAGCGGGTTGAGAGCGAGCGGGTTGAGAGCGAGCGGGTTGAGAGCGAGCTGGTTGAGAGCGAGCGGGTTGAGAGCGAGCGGGTTGAGAGCGAGCGGGTTGAGAGCGAGCGGGTTGAGAGCGAGCGGGTTGAGAGCGAGCGGGTTGAGAGCGAGCGCCGTGCCGCGTGGGCCGTGACCGCGCCCTCACCTGGTAGTGCGCCGCCACCGTTGCCGCGGGGTGCTGGAAATGAACCGAAGTCGGCGCGAGGGCAGCGACGCCGTGCGGGGCGGCCGCGGCGAGCGTCACCGGCGCGGCGTACCTCGCCGCGGCGCCGCCGCTCGCCGCCGTCGCCGGCCACGGCCGCCGCGACGGCCCCGCCGCGGCGGCCCCCCCCCCCTCCTCCTCCTCGTCCGACGACGGCGTGGACGACGACGTCGACGACGAAGACGACGACGACGACGACGGCGGTGGCGGCTGCGGCCAGAGCGAGGAGATGGCCGAGTCGGTGCGGAGGGCCTCGTCCTCCCGCTCGTCGCCGTGGCCCAGGGCGGCCATCGCTCGCGCCGCGTCGTCGCGGTCGGCCGCCGTGTCGAAGCGCGCCACCGTGAAGGCGTGGTTCTTCTCCCCGTACCTGCGCAAGGCGGAGGAGGGGGGGGGGGGAGACGACGCATTGGGGAGGGATCTGGCGGCGTGCGAGCGGAGCGGTCAAAATGCTACGGCGGTGCTCCCGCCCCCCACCACCCCCGCCCCCCACCACCCCCGCCCCCCCCCACCACCCACCACCCCCACCCACCCCTCACCACCCCCACCCCCCACCACACACCACCCCCACCCACCCCCCACCACCCCCACCCCCACCACACACAGACACGTTGCTCTCAAGTTACGCTCTACCAGCGAACCGGGAAACGTCGAGTGGGGAGCATTAAAAGCCGTCGTTGTTGTTGTTGTCGTGCGTACTTGGTGCCCGCGTGTTGTTGTTGTTGTTGCTGCTGCTGCGCGTGGGGGGGGGGTGAGAGGAGAACGACGAGAGGGAGGAGGAGGGGGGGAGGCGATGGGAGTCACGAGAAGGGGGTATGGGGGAGTCCCTAGGAGGTGTCGTTAGGCTGACGCAAGAGCGACGGGCTGGGGTGCAACAGCGGCTGCACCCCGCAACCACGTCTCGTCGGGTGTGTGTTTGTATCGGGCAAGGGTTGTGAGCGGGCGCCACTTAAGGCCGCTGTGAGATGGATGCAAGTGTGAAAGGTGGGGGTGGGTGGAGCATTGTGTACACGTGCGTTCGCACATCACCGCAGACTCGCACATAGAAACGAAGACAAAGACCGGCCGGTGTAGCCTTCACGGACTGCTGGGGCAAGTGCACTTATTTTGACCGGCAAGGCGCACCAAGGGGTGGGTGGCCAGCACCACGCCCGGCCGCCTTTGTCTCCCTAGTGGCGATGTTTACACACCGCACCACGTACTAATTTGAGGCCGAGTCGACCTCGGGGAGGCCCAGCAAGGGTATGGGTGTGGCCACAACCACACCAGGCCATGACCGATGTTCAAAGATCGTACCAGATACTGTACAGTATTAAATTAAGGCCGAGTCAACCTAGAGGATGCACCAGAACCAAGCGCAGATAGACCACGCCATTCATGTCAAGTCATGCACTTGACCGATTGCAGGGCATTGAGGAAACTATTTAGAGCACACTATTACCATAAACCACGTACACACATACACGCCAACAACTGCCAGTTCGCCACTAAATGGCGGTGACATCACCACGGCGCTCGTGCCAGGCTAGGTGCACTCCCGAGGCCATGCGAAATGTCTAAGGTTCGGTTGTAGCAAGTCATGGGACAGACCCGGGTGCCACGGGTGGAACGAGATACACGCTCGCACAATAAAAAAGACAAAGATCTCCCGTAAAGCCATGACAGTCTGTAGGAGCAAGTGCTGTTCGGGAGCACCGATGAAGGCCGCCAAGGCGCGCGAGGGGGGTGGTGGGTAGCCAGCACCACGCCCTGCCGATGTTTACACACCGCAGCAGGAATGTGTGTACCTTGAACTTCTTTCGCACCGTACGAAGCCAAAACGCGCTAAATCAGAGGTGTGTGGGGGAGGGGGGAAGGAAAACAAACTAAAACTCGACCTAGCGGACACCAAGGATCACTTCAGATCCAAGTCACCGGCGTTGGCCGCGAGCGGGAATCGAACTCGGGTCGCCGGGTTCCGTCGTGCGACGCAAGGCCAACACGTACGCCGACATTTAGCCCAGTTCAATTCAGCCGCCAGGATGTAAGGGTGGTGTGATGGAACAACACAACCAGGTAACGTTCGTCTCCCCAGGGCTGATGTTTACACACCGTACCAGATGCGGGGGGGGGGGGGTTGGGGCGGTGTGTGTTGGAGGAGACACAGGGCGAGAGTTCGGGTATCGCCGGCTACCGATGTTGGCCGCGTCTGGGAATCGAACGCGGATGCCGGGTTTCCCCGACCGTAAAAACACACGCGCAACGTACACTAACACACACACACGCGCGGAAGCACAGAAACACACGACGCATGAAGACCCCCGTATATAGCCTTTAGCGCGGACTGTTAGGCTTAATGAGGCCGGCACGGCACACGAGGGGGTGGGTGGCCAGCACCACACCCGGCCGCCGCCTTTGTCTCCCCAGTCTACACAACCGCACCGCTCACCACCTCCTTCGAGGCCGAGTTGACCTAGACACACGAACACTTACACACACACACCACACACGTGTTTTCGACCAATTCAACAGAAGCACTCGAACCGTGAGCACCGCCAAGTCCCCCCCCCCCTCCCCCGCCGCCACGCAACTCCTCGGCAATGCGGCGGCGGCGGCGGTGACTCACGTCGGGTCGCTCGACTTCCCGTACCTCGCTCGCTCGTCGCTCTCCAGCTTCCCGGGTTTTCGGAACAGGCCTGAGTCATCCCCACGGAGGCCTCGGTGGCTCGCTAACCTCGCCCCCACCCCACTCCCACACGCGTCCAAAGACAAATATCCCCCCCCCCCCCCCCCCCCCCGTGTAGCCTCAACAGAGTGTTGGGGCGAGCAGCGCCTTTGAAGGCCGGCGCGGGCACACGAGGGGGTGGGTGGCCACAGCGCCCCGCCCCCGGCCGCCTTTGTCTCCCCGAGCGGCGATGTTTACACACCGCACCAGGTACTTATTTGAGGCCGAGTCGACCTAGCGGGAGGCCTAGGACCACTGCAGAAAATCGCCCACCTGGTGTTGGTGGCTGTGAGCAGGAATCGAACCCGGGTCGCCGGGGGTTCGTAAGCACACAAAGGCGAAAGATCCCCCCCCCCCCCCATCGCAAGTGCTGTTAGCGAACGCCTGAGCACACAAAGGCAAATATCCCCGTATAGATTTTAACAGACTGTCCCGGGGCAAGTGCTGTGAGGGTGTAGCCCCTATGAAAGCCGACACTGTACACGAGGGGGTGTTGGTGGTCAGCACCACGCGCCCGGCACACAAAACACCTATCCACAGACAGACAAAGATCCCCCCCGTGTAGCCTTAACAGACCCTTGGGGCAAGTGCTGTTAGCGAGCACCTATGAAGGCCGGCACGGCACACGAGGGGGTTGGTGGCCAGCACCACGACCGGCCGCCTGTCCCCTTAGTGACGATGTTTACACATCGCACCCGATACTCATTTGAGGCCGAGTCGATCGAGGGGAGGCCCAGAATCAGTTCAGATAATCGTCAGTGGTGTTGGCCATGAGGGGTAATTGAACTCGGGTTGCCGGGTTCGTAGCGCAGCGCTCCCCACAAAACAAAGATCCCCCATATAGCCTTAACAGACCGTAGGGGCAAGTGCTGTTAGCGAGCACCTATGAAGGCCGGAACGGTACATGAGGGGGTGGGTGGCCAGCACCACGCCCGACCGCCTTTGTTTCCCTAGTAACAAGGTTTACACACCGCACCACATACTCATTTGAGGCCGAGTCGACCTACGGGAGGGCCCAGGATCGGTCGAGATATTCGTCGCTGGCGTCGGCCGTGAGCGGGAATCGAACTGGAGCCGCCGGGTTCGTAGCGCAGCGCTAAAAACCGCCACACCACCGCTCCCCGGACAGGCACGCACAGGCACGAGATCTGCACCAGCTGGACCACCCGCCCAGGCGCCGGGGGGGGGACTCTCTCACCTGCAGCACACCTCACAGGGGTCCACCCACAGCGTGAGCTCCCGCGGCAGGCACAGGTCAACGAGGCGCAGACCGCTGTCCCGGCAGGCCGCCACCAGCACCGGGTCGGCCCTCTGCGTCGCGTTCACGCGGATGCACCTTGCGCAAAGCACAACGGCAAACTGTTAAAACTCGAAGAACTCAACTTTGCATTTGTCGCCAGGTAAGGTGGCCCGCCGAGCCTTTTTCAGAAGCGACCTGCGCACCACAAATGATAGCTCGAGGAAGTTGGCTTATTATCGCGTGGAAATGTAAAGCATCAGTCAGACACTTTATCTGTTAAACTCCACAGGGTGCACACAGCACGGATGAAGGCCTCCTTCATCCATGGCCCGTATAGCCTCGCACAGATGATTTCAGCCTCACACAGATGATTCAGAATACTTCACATCGTCGCGGTAGAGGGTGGTGGTCCTTTAGTTATTTAATTTTTACACGCTTTAATTTAACTCACTGTCTGTTGTTGTATCCTCAAATCTTGTAACTCAATTTTAACCCACTTCCCAATGTGGTATCGACTGCAAACTTGGTATACTTATGTCATACTGATGACAATATTATATTCTATCATAAAAAATATATATATTTTTTTAAACATTATTTTTATATGTTAGGTTTCGGCTTGGGTCTAATTGTCCATGCTCAACTGACGTTGGCTGTAATTGGCCACGGGCCCCTTACGTTGTGACAAGCTTCGGGGCCACTTCTTGGAGTCGTGGAGTTATTCCATTAGTAGCACATTTCAAAAAAGCGTGTTTTTAAAAAAGTTTTTTTTTAATATTACTTATTTACTACCAGGTAAGGCACCCATGAGCCTACATAGTGCTCTTCTTTTAGAAGAGACCCAGCTATCACAAACGATAGCTAAACGAGGCGGCGGCTTATTAGCGCGTGGAAATGAATAGCAGCCAAATAGTCTGAACGCACGCCGATTCTAAATGTGGAGGAGAACCGGAGAAAAATCTACACGACCACGGGGAGAACACGCAAACTCGAAATATACAGCAGGCGTTAGGGTCGGGATCAAAACCACGACCTCCTGTATACCAGGCGAGGTAGTTAACATCTCGACAACACAGACTGTTAGGGCAAGTGCTGTTTGGCGAGTCGCAGCACCGACGAAATCCGGCAGCGTCACACGAGGGGGGTGGGTGGGCAGCACCACGCTCGGTCGCCTTTGTCTCCCCAGTGGTGACGTTTATTACACACTGCACAAGGCACTCATTTGAGGCCGAGTCGACCTAGGGGAAGGGCCCACGACCGGTTCAGATAACCGTCACTTGGTTGTTAGCCGTGAGTGGGAATAAAAGTGGCGTACAAATGTACACACACACACACACGTGCACATGCGTACAAGATACGAGGAAATGGCGCATGTGACGAGCAAGCGGGGGGCAGGCGAAGGAGGAAGCCCGAGCAACTGATGCAACAACGGACCTTTGAACACGATGCAAGTCTATGGGTCTGTACAGTGAGGGGAAAAAAGTATTTGATCCTCTGCTGATTTTGTACGTTTGCCCACTGACTAAGAAATGATCAGTCTATAATTTTAATGGTAGGTTTATTTGAACAGTGAGAGAGAATGACAACAAAAAATCCAGAAAAACGCATGTCAAAAATTGATTTGCATTTTAATGAAGGAAATAAGTATTTGACCCCCTCTCAATGAGAAACATTTCTTGCTCCAGGTGTCTTTTATACAGGTAACGAGCTGAGATTAGGAGCACACTCTTAAAGGGAGTGCTCCTAATCTCAGCTCATTACCTGTATAAAAGACACCTGTCCACAGAAGCAATCAATCAATCAGATTCCAAACTCTCCACCATGGCCAAGACCAAAGAGCTCTACAAGGATGTCAGGGACAAGATTGTAGACCTACACAAGACTGGAATGGGCTACAAGACCATTGCCAAGCAGCTTGGTGAGAAGGTGACAACAGTTGCTGCGATTATTACGCAAATGGAAGAAACACAAAAGAACTGTCAATCTCCCTCAGCCTGGGGCTCCATGCAAGATCTCACCTCGTGGAGTTGCAATGATCATGAGAACGGTGAGGAATCAGCCCAGAACTACACGGGAGGATCTTGTCAATGATCTCAAGGCAGCTGGGACCATAGTCACCAAGAAAACAATTGGTAACACACTACGCCATGAAGGACTGAAATCCTGCAGCGCCCGCAAGGTCCCCCTGCTCAAGAAAGCACATATACATGCCCGTCTGAAGTTTGCCAATGAACATCTGAATGATTCAGAGGACAACTGGGTGAAAGTGTTGTGGTCAGATGAGACCAAAATGGAGCTCTTTGGCATCAACTCAACTCGTCGTGTTTGGAGGAGGAGGAATGCTGCCTATGACCCCAAGAACACCATCCCCACCATCAAACATGGAGGTGGAAACATTATGCTTTGGGGGTGTTTTTCTGCTAAGGAGACAGGACAACTTCACCGCATCAAAGGGACGATGGACGGGGCCATGTATCGTCAAATCTTGGGTGAGAACCTCCTTCCCTCAGCCAGGGCATTGAAAATGGGTCGTGGATGGATATTCCAGCATGACAATGACCCAAAACACACGGCCAAAGGCAACAAAGAAGTGGCTCAAGAAGAAGCACATTAAGGTCCTGGAGTGGCCTAGCCGGTCTCCAGACCTTAATCCCATAGAAAATCTGTGGAGGGAGCTGAAGGTTCGAGTTGCCAAACGTCAGCTTCGAAACATTAATGACTTGGAGAAGATCTGTGAAGAGTGGGACAAAATCCCTCCTGAGATGTGTGTAAACCTGGTGGCCAACTACAAGAAACGTCTGACTTCTGTGATTGCCAACAAGGGTTTTGCCACCAAGTACTAAGTCATGTTTTGCAGAGGGGTCAAATACTTATTTCCCTCATTAAAATGCAAATCAATTTATAACATTTTTGACATGCGTTTTTCTGGATTTTTTTGTTGTTATTCTGTCTCTCACTGTTCAAATAAACCTAGCATTAAAATTATAGACTGATCATTTCTTTGTCAGTGGGCAAACGTACAAAAGCAGCAGTGGATCAAATACTTTTTTCCCTCACTGTATATGTTGGTGTGTGAAGGTGTATGTAAATCTATGTAGGCATCCATCTACATACGTGTGAAATGGCAAAGCACCTGTAGGCTTTTGTACACGTACTGACGCACACATTTACACAACATAAACAAATATCCCCCCAAAACCCCACCCCCCATAGCCTTAACAGACTGTAGGGGCAAGTGTTGTTAGCGAGCACCTGTGAAGGCCGGCCCGGTACACGAGGGGGTGGGTGGCCAGCACCATGCCCGGCCGCCTTTGTCTCCCTAGTGGCGATGTTTACACACCGCACCAGGTACTCATTTGAGGCCAAGTCGACCGAGGGGAGGCCCAGGACCGGTTCAGATAATCGTCACTAGTGGTGGCCGTGAGCGGGAATTCAACTCCGGTCGCCGTGCTCATGGGTTGGTGAGTGCACGGGTGAGTGGACTGCATAAGTGGGCAAGTGAGTGCGTGTGTGAGTGGGTGCGTGTGTGAGTGCGTGCGTGTGTGAGTGAGTGCGTGTGTGAGTGGGCAAGTGAGTGCGTGTGAGTGCGTGTGTGAGTGAGTGCGTGTGTGAGTAAGTGCGTGTGTGAGTGGGCAAGTGAGTGCGTGTGTGAGTGAGTGCGTGTGTGAGTGCGTGCGTGCGTGAGTGAGTGAGTGCGTGTGTGTGAGTGCGTGAGTGAGTGGGCAAGTGAGGTGAGTGCGTGTGTGAGTGAGTGCGTGTGTGAGTGAGTGAGTGGGCAAGTGAGTGTGTGTGTGTGAGTGGGCAAGTGAGTGCGTGTGTGAGTGAGTGCGTGTGTGAGTGCGTGAGTGAGTGGGCAAGTGAGTGCGTGTGTGAGTGCGTGCGTGTGTGAGTGAGTGGGCAAGTGAGTGTGTGTGTGTGAGTGGGCAAGTGGAGTGTGTGGGCGAGCCAGTGGGCGTTTGGGTGAGCAAGTGGGCGAGCGAGGGGAGTTTGTGTGCGAGTGGTTCAATGTGTGGGTGAGTGAATGCGCGAGCGAGCGCGTGTGTGGGTGGGCGAGTGAGCGAGCGAGCAGGCGAGCGAGCGAGCGAGCGAGCGGATCCTCACCTGTACGCCTGCCCTCGGCTCGGCCGCTCGGGGTACCAGTGGTCGCGGAAGCGCTGGGCAAGCCGTGCGCCCAGCGCCCGCCCAAACCGCTCGGCATCTCCGTACACCAGTCGCTCGCTGCGCCCCGCCAGGCGGCTCATGAGGCACACGGCCGCCCCGATCTCCTCCTTCATCGCTCGGTCGCCGCTCCCTCCTCCTCCTCCTCAACGTCGTCCTCTCCGCCGCTCCGTCCGTCCGTCGCTAGCAACAACCGCCGACGTTTCGCTGCCGCAGACTCTTCCCGCGCGGTTTCTCCCGGCGTTGGTCGCGCCGCTGTAGTGCCGACTGGGGGGGTGGGTGGTGGGGGAGAAGGTCACACACGGTGCAGCGTCGGGAACGGTCGGCCGATGTAAACACCTGTGTGTTGTCAACACAGGTCTCCTGCCCGTTGTTGCGAAGGGAGCAATTCATTCCGTTCGTCACACCGCCCTCACCATCAGCTGGCACCCAGTGACGGGTCAATGGCTAATGTTCGACTCGCATCTCCCGACCCGCGACGTTTCTTTGCTCGCGACCCCGGTCACCGCCGCCTGGGTGGGTGGCCGGCCGAGTTGGGTGGCTAAGGGGGTGGGGGGGGGGTGAGGGGGTGGCTGAGGGGGTGGGTGAGCGAGCGGCCACCGCCCCCCCCCGCTTCCTCCACCCACCACCTCGTGAGTCACACATAGCAATGTTACATTTCCCAAACTAGCAGCTGCCAGCCGAGCGATTATTGTTCAAACGGTCGGAAGATTATTGCATAAGTGTGGGGCGGGCGGATGAGGGGGGGGGAGGGGGGTGAGTGCGAATGCCATCGCCCCAGAGTCACGAGGTCAGGTGAACGCCGGGAGGGGTACGCGATGTCCTTTTGTTGCGTGCGAGCTCGAGCGAGCCTGCATGAGCCCGTGCCCGCATTACCTCCGTGCGCGCCCTACACCCCGCCTGCCTGCCTCGCAAGCACGCCGGCCGCGTCTCTGCCCATCCCACAAGCGATGTCCGTCCGTCCGTCCGTCCGCCCGCCCGCACGCATCCCCCGCGCGCGTCTCTACGTCATTGCCGTCGGCGTGTCTCCGTAGGTTCAGTCAAACGTTTGATTTTACTTTACCAGGCAAGGCCCCACCGCCGGGCTATGCAGCTCTATTTCAGAAGCGCCCTGGCTGCCCGCAAAATTGCGTTGCTCAACGAAGTGGCTCATCGACGTGTGGAAATGTACGGCAGCCAAATACTCTAAACGGATGTTTCTAAACGCGGAGGGGAAAAACCAGAGGAACTGGAGAAAAATCCACGTGACCGCGAGAGGACATGCAAACTCCAAATAAAGGAGGTGTCGGGGTCAGAATCGAACCCACGACCTCCTGTATATCAGACGAGGTAGTTGACATCTTCGCCACCGCTGCACCAGTCGTGTCTCCGCACCTCTGATTAGCACGGTTATCTCTGTACGGTCCGCGAAAGGTGTTCAACATACACGCATCCCATCTCTCCGTCTTTCCGCGTCCCATATCGGTCTCGCGTCTACCTCTGCCTCATTATCCGCGTGCATCTCTGTAGCGTGTCTCCGTTTCCGTGCCCAACCAGCGAGTCTCTCTCCGTGTTTCTGCGCGCGTGTTCCACGAGTTCCATTACTCCGTCTCTTATACCGCCGGTCTCGAGTCCCACCGCAGTCCCCCTCTCCGTGCGCCTCAATTGTCTCCGCGTCCATCTCCCCATCGTTTGCGGTGGTGCGGGAGCGGTGGAAGGGTAACAAACTTAAGGGCAAAAAAAGCAAGTTCTAAAGAAACGAGTTTTAAATTCTAGACGGCGATTAAAAAGTGCTAGGCTCCAGTGGCTTCATAATATCGGAAAGGAGGAGCGCGTTCCAGACGGCCGCAGAAGCGCATCTGAACATTGTGGTAGGGGTTATTTTTGTTCTGGTCATCGGTGAGCCACCCACCCGCCCCTCCTCCTCCTCCTTCGCCTCAACCGGCCCCATCCCCCAGTGGCAACCATCAAAAGTTTAACACATTGGCATTCGTAAAAAATAATGCAAATTAAGTCTAATTGTTACCCCGATCTTAACCCGTATGCGTGTTTGTGTGGGGGTGGAGGTGGGCCGCGAGGGGTAGGATTAAGACGTATCTGCATTTAAAATCGAAGTTAATGTTTGCATGCGTGCGGGGCTTCTTTCGCAAACGGTGGCTTGGCCGAACCGTACGAATCGGGGGTGCGTGGGGGAAGGTCAACACAAGCACAAAGACACAAAAAGCAGTTCTCTGAAAGAAATGAGTTTATGTGGCGATCCATTGTGGGGAGGCCTTCATCCATGCTGTGTGGACCTTGTGAAGTTTAATAGATAAAGTATATGTGGCTGCTGATGTGATAAGCCAACATCGTTGAGCTATTATTTGTGGTGGCCAGGTCACTTCTGAATAAGAGTTACAGAGGGCTCAGTGGGCCTTACCTGGTAACTTCCTCACCCACTCACCACCTCACCCACCCAACCACTCACTACCTCACCCACTAACTACCTCACCCACTCACTACCTCACCCACTAACTACCTCACCCACCCAACCACTCACCCACTCACCACCTCACCCACTCACCACCTCACCCACTCACCACCTCACCCACTCACCACGTCACCCACTCACCACCTCACCCACCCAGTTGTCTGACCCTCCCCCACGCTGGTTGCCGTGCGTGTGGATTTGAAACCCTGATCCGGTTCTGACACATCGCTCGCACCGCTGATAAGCCGTGGATTTGATATGAGGGTCCAAGGTAAAACAACCCACCTACAGCGTCGTAGCGAACGTAGAGAGTTCACCGAATGCTTCAGATGTCTCTAAACTCCCCGGGTGAACCCCGCGTCAAAACTTCGCTCGTTAATTCTAGATTTGAAGCTTTCTGTGACTGCAAGGATCCATACTCTTTGGTTCTATTCGGTAAAGTCACGTAGGTAAAAAATAAAATGACTAAAAAAATTATCACGACGTTTCGGCCACAACACAAGTGCCCTTCATTATCACCTGATGAAGGCCACTTGTGTTGTGGCCGAAACGTCGTGAGAATTTTTTTGTTATTTTATATTTTTTTTTACCTACGTGACTTTACCGAATAGAACCAAAGACCTCGCCCGTTACTTTGTAAAGTTTTCGGCGAAACTTTAAGAAGAACCGGGCGAACGCGGAGAAAGCCCCAGATATCACTCGAAGCCGCAGGTCGAACTGCGGCGGGCTTGGACATCCGTGCAACAAAGAAAGCAAGTGAGCTTTAACAGCTCATCGGGATTTCCTTCGGCGATTAAACAAAGATTTCTGAACTCGACAAAAGTCGCCGTTTGCACGAGCGGGCCATGCGCGCTCAAACCCGCAGATTTCCCACCGCTCCAGCCAAAGCAAAAAAAAACGCTTCTAAAGTAGCTTACACAGGGAGACGGAAGAATCAGACAAATACACAGGGAGACGGAAGAATCAGACAAATACACAGCGAGACACAAGAATCAGACAAATACACAGCGAGACACAAGAACAGACAAATACACAGGGAGACACAAGAACAGACAAATACACAGGGAGACACAAGAACAGACAAATACACAGGGAGACACAAGAACAGACAAATACACAGGGAGACACAAGAACAGACAAATACACAGGGAGACACAAGAACAGACAAATACACAGGGAGACACAAGAACAGACAAATACACAGAGAGACACAAGAACAGACAAATACACAGGGAGACGGAAGAATCAGACAAATACACAGCGAGACACAAGAATCAGACAAATACACAGGGAGACACAAGAATCAGACAAATACACAGGGAGACACAAGAACAGACAAATACACAGGGAGACGGAAGAATCAGACAAATACACAGAGAGACACAAGAACAAATACACAGGGAGACGGAAGAATCAGACGAATACACAGGGAGACACAAGAACAAATACACAGGGAGACGCAAGAATCAGACAAATACACAGGGAGACACAAGAACAGACAAATACACAGGGAGACACAAGAACAGACAAATACACAGAGAGACACAAGAATCAGACAAATACACAGAGAGACACAAGAACAAATACACAGGGAGACGGAAGAATCAGACGAATACACAGGGAGACACAAGAACAAATACACAGGGAGACGCAAGAATCAGACGAATACACAGAGAGACACAAGAACAAATACACAGGGAGACGGAAGAATCAGACAAATACACAGGGAGACGGAAGAATCAGACGAATACACAGAGAGACACAAGAACAAATACACAGGGAGACGCAAGAATCAGACAAATACACAGGGAGACGGAAGAATCAGACGAATACACAGGGAGACGGAAGAATCAGACGAATACACAGGGAGACACAAGAACAGACAAATACACAGGGAGACACAAGAATCAGACAAATACACAGAGAGACACAAGAACAAATACACAGGGAGACGCAAGAATCAGACAAATACACAGGGAGACACAAGAATCAGACAAATACACAGGGAGACACAAGAACAGACAAATACACAGAGAGACACAAGAATCAGACAAATACACAGAGAGACACAAGAATCAGACAAATACACAGGGAGACACAAGAACAAATACACAGGGAGACGCAAGAATCAGACAAATACACAGGGAGACGCAGGAACAGACGAATACACAGGGAGACGGAAGAATCAGACAAATACACAGGGAGACACAAGAATCAGACAAATACACAGAGAGACACAAGAACAAATACACAGAGAGACACAAGAACAGACAAATACACAGGGAGACACAAGAACAAATACACAGAGAGACACAAGAACAGACAAATACACAGGGAGACACAAGAACAAATACACAGGGAGACGCAAGAACAAGACAACATACACAGGGAGACACAAGAATCAGACAGAGGGGGTGCAAGCAATCCCGAAGCAGCAAGCCACGCGGGAGGGGGGCAGGCTCAATCCACTGCTGGATGAGTGCCTCCCGACCCAACAAAAGTAAATTAAAAAACCCCCCCACCGCGCCACTAAGGCACGGAACTTGTCCCCGCGAAGTGAGCCACACGAGTAGTAATAATGATCATAATAATAGTCCATGGAGTACCACCTGTACACACGAAGAGCCGATTCCATCGCTCCATCTCCGCTGTGGAGGTAGCGTTTTAATTTTCCACCCCCCGCTCCACAACAACAACAACAACGAACGCTTCTAACCGCGTGAATAATACTAATAGACGAATAATAATGAGGGCTAATCGTGGTGTTAGGGCGCGAGCCATTGGGCGTCTTGTATAAAACACGTGGCGCGACTTTTTGCGCGATACACATCACGCGCGGGCGAATTGTTGAAACACAACAACCGCCGTTTTAAACAACAACAATTACACGTTTAAAAAAACAAAACATTATAGTCACATTTGTTGTGTGTTTTTTTTTGTAGCGTTTAGTTGTTTTCACGGAAGGTATATCATCAGGTGGAGTGCAGAGCGAGTGATAATAGATACAGGAAGGAGGCTGCTTACGTTCAAGATGAAGTAGCCTTTGGCTGGAACTCAGAAAATAAAATAAGCCACGTGCTTCCCCCCCCACTCCTTTTATATGCCCACACTTCCGTGACGTCACGGGCAGATCGCGATCGGCCACGCCCTCGCGGTAAATTGGGCCAATCGTGGGGCGGATTATCGACGATGGGCGGTAAAGTCTCGCGACGGGTACCTCCCCCCCCATTCCTCTCCCGCCTCACCCCCCGCCCCCCACGCTGGACACGTCATTGCATCCGTTCCACTCACACCTTATATGGACCGCTGGCCCAGGATTGGTCAAATGCGACAAGCCCACTTTTCAATCCCTCTCTGTGTGTGTGTATCTTTCTGAGTTTGTTTAAACATCGCCACGAGGGAGGCAAAGGCGGCCGGGCGTGGTGCTGGCCACCCCCCCCCCCCCCCCTCGTGTGCCGTGCCGGCCTTCATAGGTGCCCGTTAACACACTTGCCCCTAAATAATGTTAAGGCTATACAGGGGGTCTTTGTCTTTGTTAACATCTTTTGAGTCTCTATGCCTTTGTTTTCATAGAGACTCAGAGAGATACACACAGACTCATGTATCTCTATGAGTCTGTGTGTATCTCCCTGAGTCTCTATGTATCTCTATGTGTGTATCTTTTGAGTCTCTATGCATCTCTATGAGTCTGTGTGTATCTCTCTGAGTCTCTGTATCTCTATGAGTCTGTGTGTATCTCCCTGAGGCTATATGCATCTCTATGAGTCTGTGTGTATCTCTCTGAGTCTCTATGTATCTCTATGAATCTGTGTGTATCTCTCTGAGTCTCTATGCATCTCGATGAGTCTGTGTGTATCTCGCTGAGTCTCTATGCATCTCTATGAGTCTGCATATCTCTCTGAGTCTCTATGTATCTCTATGAGTCTGTGTGTATCTCTCTGAGTCTCTATGTATCTCTATGAGTCTGTGTGTATCTCCCCGAGTCTCTATGTATCTCTATGAGTCTGTGTGTATCTCTCTGAGTCTCTATGCATCTCTATGAGTCTGTGCGTATCTCTCTGAGTCTCTGTGCATCTCTATGAGTCTGTGCGTATCTCTCTGAGTCTCTATGTATCTCTATGAGTCTGTGTGTATCTCTGAGTATCTTTGCATCTCTGAGTATGTGCGTATCTCTCTGAGTCTCTATGCATCTCTATGAGTCTGTGTATCTCTCTGAGTCTCTATGTATCTCTATGAGTCTGTGTATCTCTCTGAGTCTCTATGCATCTCTATGAGTCTGTGTATCTCTCTGAGTCTCTATCTATCTCTATGAGTCTGTGCGTATCCCTCTGAGTATCTATGTATCTCTATGAGTCTGTGTGTATCTCTCTGAGTCTCTATGTATCTCTTTGAGTCTGTGTGTATCTCCCTGAGTCTCTATGCATCTCGATGAATCTGTGTGTATCTCGCTGAGTCTCTATGCATCTCTATGAGTCTGTGCGTATCTCTCTGAGTCTCTATGCATCTCTATGAATCTGTGTGTATCTCTCTGAGTCTCTATGTATCTCTGTGAGTCTGTGTGTATCTCTCTGAGTCTCTATGCATCTCTATGAGTCTGTGCGTATCTCTCTGAGTCTCTATGCATCTCTATGAGTCTGTGTGTATCTCTCTGAGTCTCTATGCATCTCTATGAGTCTGTGTGTATCTCTCCGAGTCTCGATGTATCTCTATGAGTCTGTGTATCTCTCTGAGTCTCTATGATAGTTTAGTGGATTAAGTTTGCGAGCCAGATGGTCAGGATTGGGCAAACCTCAGATAAAAATAATGAAATATAATTTGTCTATCTACGTGACTTTACCGAAAGACCCAAAGAATAATAACATAGTTAAGAATCACAGTGAAGATACAACAAAAATACAATAAAAAATAACACTAAAATTAACATTTGTTTTACTAAGCCTTTTAACAATAACACTAACATACTTAAAAATAATTGTTAAAAGACAACATATATACTATTAAAATAATTACATGTATTATTAATTAATCAATGGTCCTAATACTCAATCTATTGTCTCAGTGTCCAATCAGGCTGCTATTATTATTCATTTTTACCAGCGCATGTTTTTGTTGCATGTTCACCACAAGTACGTGTGGTTAATGCAGACACGATTCCTTGCAAAAAGTGTTTGAACATCTTAACACAACTGGTTAATTGCCAGAAAGGGTAAACCCTATTCTTACGCTATTATTATTATTCAAATTTGTCGTGAGAATTTTTATTGTTTGATTCTCATTATTTTATTATTTCCCTTCTACGTGACTTTACCGAACGAACCAAGAATATGAATCCCTGCAGTCACGAAAGCTTTAAATCGAAATTATTATTCAATTTAAAACACCCAAAGCCACCAACTGAACGCCATGAGAAAAATGTTTGCAATTTAAATCGGTCACTTGAACGTATGTATGTTGAACCTCTTTCGCACCATACGTAGCCAACCGTGCTAATCCGAGGTACGGGGAGAGGGCTATAGTTAAATGTGTACGTATGTTAAACTTCTTTCGCACCATACGTAGCCATCCGTTCCAATCGGAGGTGCGCTTTGTATGGTATGTTGAACTTCTTTCGCACCGTACGTAGCCAACCGTGCTAATCTGTGGTGCGGGAACGCCATCGATCTGGTCGAGGGCTACGGAAGGTGAACATTTCCCTTCAGAACGATAAAAAAAATGTTGATTCAATAAAATATCGCGCATAAACAGATAGAGTTCCTTTTTCTTCGATCTGCTAAGGAGATTTTTCATTTAGTGAGCGCATTAAAGAGCTTCGTGGAGTGAGTTACCTGGTAGGAATAACAAGTTACATCAAGACTATTCAAGGCCCTGGCGCATTGGTAGGATTTATTTTACAACGGTGAAAAAGAGCTTCATAGCTCATCGGATTTCTCCAGGATAAATACAGATTATGATTCTTTGTCTTCACCCCCCCCCCCATATTCTTTGCACGAGATAAAAGTGCACGAGTATGGAAAGGTAAGCAAATCAGGAAAAACTAAAACATAAATTTTTTTTTTTACGAGGTAAGGCCCCGCTGAGCAGTGTAGCTCTTTATTTTTCAGAAGCGGTCTGGCCACAAATAATAATAGCTCAACGAAGTGACTTATCATCGTGTGGACATTTATAGCAGCAGCCAAAATAATGATCGAAATCATCTAAAACGCGTGTTTCTTCATGTGGAGGGGAAAAAGATCGGAGGACTCGGAGAACCAATAGGAATGGGACCACGGGGAGAATATGCAAATGTAGAGCAGGCGTCAGGGTCGGGGTCAAACCCACGACCTCCCTGAACACCAGGCGATGAAGATTGAAAACCAATTTCTTTAGGACGGTGTTTTGTGTTTAGTTTGTTGTCCTTCCCTCGCACCTCGGATAAGCGCGGTTCACTTCGTACGGTGCGAAAGACGCTCAAGCATGAGTACATACATAAGAGAATCAGGGAAAGAAGTTCAACAGACAACCAATTGTCGAGTTCCCTGCAAAGTGATTGTAATTGTATCGCCTTCCAGCAAGATCATGGGCTGAGTCAACCCCACAACCCAGGATATTTATATTTTAAAGAAAGTGTTACTGATGAATCTGTTCTTTCTCTCTTTAACTCTATATATGGACATTATTTCCTGGGTACAGAATGTCCCGAGATCTCTGATATTTGGCAGTAGACCAGAACTGCGAACGGGGACGTAAATTTGGAAGCAAGTTGGTAGCATTTATTTATATTTGCACCAGGCTAATACTATATTTTCTGGCTGGATGAACTGCGTGGATTCCTGTCTGGCTGGGCATATCAACCGAATTGTGATTAAACTGCGGCCGCGCAAGGGGTAGCGAGTTTATGGTCTGAGCCCGTGGCGCGGCGTCATTTGACCATACTTCACCACCCTGGTCCCTGCCGGTTGGAGGGGAAGGAAGAACCGGTTGAGATTAAACTCGCCACTGATAATGTTGGCAGTAGCCGGAAATCAAACTCAGGCACGCCGAGTTGAGAGGGCAGTGACCTGGCTGTGAGCTCATTATTAAACTCGTCTTCTCCTGTACAGGGACTCCTCTATTTACGAACACTCGACTTACGAACTTTCAGAGATACGAACAAACCTGGTCCGTATGACCGAGGGTCGTAAATTCAACTGCTGCGCAATATATGGAGGTTGTGGCATCTACATCTGCGGAACGTGAAGAACCAGTGGCATTTACACCTACAGGAGATTATGCAACACTTAAAGCCATTCCCCGTGTTTCGTGTGCAACGTGTTTGGAATCGACATGAGTAAAGATGGACTTGCGAACAAATCGACGTACGAACAACCCTCTGGAAGCTTACTCGTTCGTAAGTAGAGGTGTCTCTGGATCAGGGAGCTGGAGAGTTGATAGGCGTGGAGACGCAGAGTCGTTGGAGACGTTTGGAACTCGAGGCTAGGAGACGCCCACACGCTCAGAGAGACAGAGAGACGGAGACACACAGAGGAAAAAAATGAAAGGGACGCGGAGATACAATGGGGGGGGGGGGGGGGGGAGAGACAAAGACCCCCCGTGTAGCCTTAGCAGACTCTTGGGGCAAGTACTATTAGCGAGCACCTATGAAGGCCGGCAAGGCACACGAAGGGGGGGGGGAGGCCAGCACCACACCAAGTTGCCTTTGTATCCCCAGTGGCGATGTTTAGCCACGGCACCAGGTACTCATTTGAGGCTGAGTCGAGCTAGGGGAGGCCCGGGACCGGTTCAGATAATCATAACTGGTGTTGGTGGCTGTGAGACGGAATGGAACTCGGGCCCCCGGGTTCGTAGCGCAGCGCGCTAACCACTGCGCCACCGCTCCGCCAAAAGAGACACAGAGACACAGACCGACAGAGGCAGACACAGACACAGGGAGGGAGAGGGAGCGACGCACAGAGAGACTCTAAGGCAATCGCCACGTGCAGCCTATTTAACTTATTGCATTCTCATGCAGGCCAGGTTCAGAGAGATAAATACATGTTATAGAAGAAACACATTGTTCATGCAAGTGTACGTGTGTACACGTGTCCCACGTGTGTGTGTGTACATGCGTTCCACGTGACGTAGGATAGTGTGAATCAGCACGTCACGTGGGACGTGTTTAACAATCATCGAGCGCGTGCACCGTGTAAACAATTATTTTGTATTTGAAAGATGGAGCGTGGTGGTGTTGGGGGGCGGGGGTAACCATTGCGAGTGAGGATTTGAAGGACTGTGGAGTGGACGTGCTCATTGACGTCAGTGTCCCCACCTCCTCGGCCTCTTCGTTCACTTCTTTCTCTCTCTGTCCCTCAACACTACCCATAAACTAAACACTACCCATAGACTCAGCACTGCCCATAGAGTCAACACAACCCGTAGACTCAACACTACCCATAGACTCAAACACTACCCATAGACTCAACACTGCACATAGACTCAACACTACCCATAGACTCAACACTACCCATAGACTCAACACTACTCCTAGACTCAACACTACCAATAGACTCAACACTGCACCATAAACTCAACACTGCCCATAGACTCAACACTGCCCATAGACTCAACACTGCCCATAGACTCAACACTGCCCATAGACTCAACACTGCCCACAGACTCAAAACTGCCCATAGACTCAACGCTACCCATAGACTCAACACTGCCCATAGACTCAACACTGCCCATAGACTCAATACTACCCATAGACTCAACACTGCCCACAGACTCAAAACTGCCCATAGACTCAACACTACCCATAGACTCAACACTGCCCATAGACTCAACACTGCCCATAGACTCAACACTACCCATAGACTCAATACTACCCATAGACTCAACACTACCCATAGACTCAACACTGCCCATAGACTCAACACTGCCCATAGACTCAACACTACCCATAGACTCAATACTACCCATAGACTCAACACTGCCCATAGACTCAACACTACCCATAGACTCAACACTACCCATAGACTCAACACTGCCCATAGACTCAACACTGCACATAGACTCAGCACTGCCCATATACTCAACACTGCCCATAGACTCAACACTGCCCATATACTCAACACTGCCCATAGACTCAACACTGCCCATAGACTCAACACTACCCATAGACTCAACACTACCCATAGACTCACCACTGCACCATAGACTCAACACTGTCCACAGACTCAACACTGCCCACAGACTCAACACTGCCCATAGACTTGGCACTGCCCATAGGCTCAGCACTGCCCATAGACTCAACACTGCACCATAGACTCAACACTGCCCATAGACTCAACACTACCCATAGACTCAACACTGCCCATAGACTCAACACTGCCCATAGACTCAACACTAACCATTGACTCAATACTACCCATAGACTCAACACTGCCCATAGACTCAACACTGCCCATAAACTCAACACTGCCCATAGACTCAACACTGCCCATAGACTCAACACTGCCCATAGACTCAACACTACCCATAGACTCAACACTGCCCATAGACTCAACACTGCCCATAGACTCAACACTAACCATTGACTCAATACTACCCATAGACTCAACACTGCCCATAGACTCAACACCACCCATAGACTCAACACTACCCATAGACTCAATACTACCCATAGACTCAACACTGCATCATAGACTCAACACTACCCATAGACTCAACACTGCCCATAGACTCAACACTAGCCATAGACTCAACACTACCCATAGACTCAACACTGCACCATAGACTCAACACTGCCCATAGAACAATATATATATTTTGTTATTTTGTTGTTTCTCTTCAACGTGACTTTACCGAAAAAACTAAGAATATGAATTACTGCAGTCACGAAAGTTTTAAATCAAAACTGCCCATAGACTCAACACTGCACATAGACTCAACACTACCCATAGACTCACCACTGCACCATAGACTCAACACTGTCCACAGACTCAACACTGCCCACAGACTCAACACTGCCCATAGACTTAGCACTGCCCATAGGCTCAGCACTGCCCATAGACTCAACACTGCACCATAGACTCAACACTGCCCATATACTCAACACTGCCCATAGACTCAACACTGCCCATAAACTCAACACTGCCCATAGACTCAACACTGCCTATAGACTCAACACTGCCCATAGACTCAACACTACCCATAGACTCAACACTGCCCATAGACTCAACACTGCCCATAGACTCAACACTACCCATAGACCCAACACTACCCATAAACTCAACACTACCCATAGACTCAACACTGCCCATAGACTTAGCACTACCCATAGACTCAGCACTGCTCATAGACTCAACACTGCACCATATACTCAGCACTGCCCATAGACTCAACACTGCACCATAGACTCAGCACTGCCCATAGACTCAACACTGCACCATAGACTCAACACTGTCCACAGACTCAACACTGCCCATAGACTCAACACTGCCCATAGACTCAACACTACCCATAGACTCAACACTACCCATAGACTCACCACTGCACCATAGACTCAACACTGTCCACAGACTCAACACTGCCCACAGACTCAACACTGCCCATAGACTTAGCACTGCCCATAGGCTCAGCACTGCCCATAGACTCAACACTGCACCATAGACTCAACACTGCCCATATACTCAACACTGCCCATAGACTCAACACTGCCCATAAACTCAACACTGCCCATAGATTCAACACTGCCCATTGACTCAATACTACCCATAGACTCAACACTGCCCATAGACTCAACACCACCCATAGACTCAACACTACCCATAGACTCAATACTACCCATAGACTCAACACTGCATCATAGACTCAACACTACCCATAGACTCAACACTGCCCATAGACTCAACACTAGCCATAGACTCAACACTACCCATAGACTCAACACTGCACCATAGACTCAACACTGCCCACAGACTCAACACTGCCCATAGACTTAGCACTGCCCATAGGCTCAGCACTGCCCATAGACTCAACACTGCACCATAGACTCAACACTGCCCATATACTCAACACTGCCCATAGACTCAACACTGCCCATAAACTCAACACTGCCCATAGACTCAACACTGCCCATAGACTCAACACTGCCCATAGACTCAACACTACCCATAGACTCAACACTGCCCATAGACTCAACACTGCCCATAGACTCAACACTACCCATAGACTCAACACTGCACCATAGACTCAACACTGCCCATAGAACAATATATATATTTTGTTATTTTGTTGTTTCTCTTCAACGTGACTTTACCGAAAAAACTAAGAATATGAATTACTGCAGTCACGAAAGCTTTAAATCAAAACTGCCCATAGACTCAACACTGCACATAGACTCAACACTACCCATAGACTCACCACTGCACCATAGACTCAACACTGTCCACAGACTCAACACTGCCCACAGACTCAACACTGCCCATAGACTTAGCACTGCCCATAGGCTCAGCACTGCCCATAGACTCAACACTGCACCATAGACTCAACACTGCCCATATACTCAACACTGCCCATAGACTCAACACTGCCCATAAACTCAACACTGCCCATAGACTCAACACTGCCTATAGACTCAACACTGCCCATAGACTCAACACTACCCATAGACTCAACACTGCCCATAGACTCAACACTGCCCATAGACTCAACACTACCCATAGACCCAACGCTACCCATAAACTCAACACTACCCATAGACTCAACACTGCCCATAGACTTAGCACTACCCATAGACTCAGCACTGCTCATAGACTCAACACTGCACCATATACTCAGCACTGCCCATAGACTCAACACTGCACCATAGACTCAGCACTGCCCATATACTCAACACTGCCCATAGACTCAACACTGCCCATAGACTCAACACTACCCATAGACTCAACACTACCCATAGACTCACCACTGCACCATAGACTCAACACTGTCCACAGACTCAACACTGCCCACAGACTCAACACTGCCCATAGACTTAGCACTGCCCATAGGCTCAGCACTGCCCATAGACTCAACACTGCACCATAGACTCAACACTGCCCATATACTCAACACTGCCCATAGACTCAACACTGCCCATAAACTCAACACTGCCCATAGACTCAACACTGCCCATTGACTCAATACTACCCATAGACTCAACACTGCCCATAGACTCAATACTACCCATAGACTCAACACTGCATCATAGACTCAACACTACCCATAGACTCAACACTGCCCATAGACTCAATACTACCCATAGACTCAACACTGCACATAGACTCAACACTGTCCATAGACTCAACACTGCACCATAGACTCAACACTGCCCATACACTCAGCACTGCAAGATGATTGTGGGTCCAGAGCAGGAACGAGTTGAGAAAACACCGACAAGACAACTTTCCTTGGTGCTGTCGTGCCTTTGTTCTGCGGTAATATAAAAATACAACAAATACAACGACAACAACAACAACAACAATGAGTGTCCGCGTGTGGCCCACGGCATGGGAGAGGCATCACTGAAATAATTACGAGCGATGGCGCACGGGCGCCTGGGATCGAGTCGGTTTTTGGAGGCCAGGGTTGGTGGATCACGCAGGGATCTGCGAACTCGACACCCTCCCCAACTTAGATTAAATTAACCACCAACTGTGCTGCTGCGAGGTTGATGATTGGCCAGGAGATGGCAGTAGAGCAAGTGGGTTCACTCGAAAACTCGTTCGTAGAGCGAAGCTTTAGAGCGTGGATGGGGGTAGGGGATGGGGGAGTGGGGTAAGGGAGGAGGATAGGGGAGGGGGTAAGGAGGTAGGGGATGGGGGAGTGGGGTAAGGGAGGAGGGGTGGGGTATTGGAGGGGTCTAGGGGAGTGGGTCGGGGGTAAGGGAGGAGGGTAGGGGAGGTGGAAGTAGGAAAGGCGTGGGGGGAGGGGGAAAAGGGGTGGTATAGTGGGGAGTAGAATGGGGGGGGGTAGTAGAATGGGGGGGGTAGTAGAATGGGGGGGGGGGGAAGTAGAATGGGGGGGGCGGTAATAGAATGTGGGGGGGTATAAGTATGGGGGGGGTAGTAGAATGGGGGGGGGGATAGGGGAGGGGCTATCGTGGTTTCTCTCTTCAGGAGCCATCGCTCCCAGCCACACTCCATCCCAGCTCTGGAAGTGGTTTTGTGGAGCGGTCTCGGGCGGTAAACCGCATTGAACGCAGTTACACGAGACGACATGAATAATAATAATAGCAGCGACAAAAGATCGCCCGCATAGTCTTAGCAGACTTTTGGGGCAAGTGCTGTTTGCGAGCACCTATGAAGGCCGGTACGGCTACACGAGGGGGTGGCTGTCCAGCACCACGCCCGACCGCCTTTGTCTTTCCGGTAGCAAAGTTCACACATCGCACCAGGTACTCATTTGAGGCCGAGTCGACCTAGGGGAGGCACAGGATCGGGTCAAATGTTCGTAATTTTTTTTGTTCGTGAGCGGGAATCGAACTCGTGTCACCGGGTTCGTAGCACAGTGCGCTAACCATTGCACCACCGCTCCTCTTACCACCAATAAAACAAAGTGCTGTTTGCGAGCAGCAGCTATGAAGGCCGGCACGGCACACGAGGGGGTGGGTGGCCAACACCACGCCCGGCCGCCTTTGTCTCCCCTAGTGCCGATGTTTACACACCGCAGCAGGTACTAATTTCAGGCTGAGTAGACCTAGGGGAGGCTCAGGACCGGTGCCGGCCGGTGTCGGCCGTGAGCGGGAATCGAACCCGGGTCGCCAGGTTCGTAGCGCAGTGCGCTACCCGCTACACTACGAACCTCCTCTTACCCCCCCCCACACTTAAATATGAACACAAGAAGACAACTGTGCACCTTCTGTAACACGGCAATAGTTTAAAACGTCGCCCCCCACCCCCTTCAGTGCCTGGGTCTCCCAGGGCCCCCCCCTCACTACCCGGGCCCCCCAGCCCCCCCAGCTCCTCGCCCCCACCTCCCCCTCCACCCCCCCTCCACCCACCTCCCCCTCCACCCCCCCTCCACCCACTTCCCCCTCCACCCACCTCCTCCTCCACCCCCCCTCCACCCACCCCCCACCCCCTCCACTCACCCTCAACGTGTCGGCCCGCACGAAGCTATTGTAGACAACAGCCCAGAGAATAACAACGATGGCTCGCTTGTCGATATCGCGAGATTAAATCACTTTGCTCAATCCGCGTTGTTCGCCGCGGGACGATCCAATGGGCTAAGCGGCGTGGTTCATTGTAGCGATAATTCCTTTGATCTTGGGAGCACTTGGACGCGGCGGGCGATGTTTTCCCTTCCAAGAGGTCTCGGAGTGGGCACAAGGCCCCCTTGGAATGTGCACATCGGAGAGACGGGCACGGGCATCAACGACAAAATAAAACACACGGGCAAAGGGGACGCCCATAAATGACGTCACGCACCTAAGGGGGGGGGGGGGGGTCAGACATTCGTGACGATGTGTGACGAGGGGGGGGGGTGAGAAATGTGACGTCACATCAAAAAGCGCAACTTTATATGAATATAGACAACACGTTCTACTTAATTAAATATACTTATTAATAAATGTTTTCTCCTACAACATCAGAGTGCAGCGCCACATTAAATACGCACTACAATGACAATAGTTTAAAGCGATTTGAAGCATGTTTTATTTTTTTGGGGGGGGGGCGGGGCAGAGCTTTGTGACGTCATATTTGAGGGGGGGGTCTGACTTTTTGTGACGTCGTGTGATGGGGTGGGGGGTCAAAAATCGTCCAAAATCGTGTGACGTCATTTATGGACGGCCCCAAAGATCACCCCGCGAAGCCTGTTGCACACCGTCGGGGCAAGTGCTGTCAGCGAGCACCTACAACGGCCGGCACGGCACACGAGGGGGTGGGTGGCCAGCACCACGCCCGGCCGCCTTTGTCTCCCCAGTGGCGATGATTACGCACCGCACCAGGTACTCATTTGAGAACGAGTCGACCTAGGGGAGGCTCAGGACCGGTTCAGAAAATCGTCAATTGGTGTTGGCTCGGGTCGGCGGGGTCGTAGCGCAAGCGCGCTAACCGCTGCACCACCGCTCCCCCCCCCCCCCCACACACAGACACAACAACAACAAGCGTTATTCGCCACTAAGTGGCGGTGACGTCACCACGACGCTTGTGCCAGGCTATGTGCACCTTGAGGCCACGTGAAGTGTCAAACGTCCGATGTCAGGAGGTCACGGGGCAGACCCAGGTGCCACGGGTCGACTGATTGAGATGATCGAGATGAGTGGCTGATGCACCATCTATGCCCCCTACTGTGCCAACTTGCTGTGCTTTAGCCACCCGGCGCTCCGCTCGTTGTTGTGAGCGTCGCTCCTCCGCCCTCCGTTGTTGTTGGAGGGCGACTACCTCCAACTGCCCAGTAGCGTCTTTCACGAGCCTCCTCCACAGAGTCCGACCAGTCATCGGCAAGTCCACTCATCTCCACGTCCTCCTGTACCACATCACTCCATCTCTTCTCTAGCCTCTGCCGCGGCCGTTTAGCCCCCTCGATCCGGCTGAACAAAAGCTGTTTCAGCATGCGGTGGCTGGGCAAGCAGGCTACATGACCCAGCCAACGCAGCCTTGACTGCCGGAGGAGCTCACCGATGGAACTTTGCCCAGATCTTTCTCACACAATCCAGCCTGGTTAAACCCAGGATGGATCGTAGGCAGGCTAACCTAAATGTTTCTAACCGGCGAAGATGTTCCATTAGGCGTGTCCACGTTTCGCAAGCGTAGAGAAGGGAGGGAATGACCGTGGCCGAGAAGACCTGAACTTAGTGCGGAGCGACAGACCAGGTAGCTTCCACACAGCGTTACACAACCAACGAAAAGATAATGCCGCTCGACTGATTCTGAATGAGACCTCTGCTGTAAAACCGGAGCCGGTCATAAGCACACACACAGACCCACACAACAACAACAACCGCCATTCGCCACTAAGTGGCGGTTACGTCACCACGACGCTTGTGCCAGGCTATGTGCACCCTGAGGCCACGTGAAGTGTCGAACGCCCGCTGGCAGGTCACGGGGCAGACCCAGGTGCCACGGGTCGACTGACTGAGATGACTGGCTGATGCACCACCTGTGCCCCCTACTGTGCCAACCTGCTGTGCTTTAGCCACCCGGCGCTCCGCTCGCTGTTGTGAGCGTCGCTCCTCCGCCCTCCGTGGTTGTTGGAGGGCGACTGCCTCCAACTGCCCAGTAGCATCCTTCACGAGCCTCCTCCACAGAGGCCGATCTTGACACCGCTGGTACCAGTCATCGGCAAGTCCACTCAGCTCCACGTCCTCCTGTACCACATCACTCCATCTCTTCTCTAGCCCGTGCCGCGCCCGCTTAGCCCCCTCAATCCGGCCAAACAAAAGCTGTTTCGGCATGCGGTGGCTGGGCATGCGGGCTACATGACCCAGCCATCGCAGCCTTGCCTGCCGGAGGAGCTCACCGATGGGACCCTGCCCAGATCTTTCAAGGATTTGTGAGCTCCTCACACAATCCAGTCTGGTTAAACCCAGGATGGATCGTAGGCAGGCCAGCCTAAATGTTTCTCACCGACGAAGATGTTCCATTAGGGGGGTCCACGTTTCGCAAGCGTAGAGAAGGGAGGGAATGACCGTGGCCGAGAAGACCTGAAGCTTAGTGCGGAGCGACAGACCAGGTAGCTTCCACACAGCGTTACGCAACCGATGAAAATATATTGCCGCTCGACTGATTCGGAGTGAGACCTCTGCTGTTAAACTGGAGCCAGTCATAAGCACACTGCCCAGGTATGGGAAACTCTCCACTCTCTCCACAACTGCCCCATCACCGATTGGGAGTTGTGGGGGTGGAGTGTCCGATGGTACAAAATACCCAGGCAGGTGCTTAGTTTTGGTGGGGCTGATGGTAAGGCCCCACCTCTTAGTGGCACGCTCCAGTCTCAGCAGCAGCGTCTCCAACTCCTCCTCTGACTGAGCAGCTATTACCAAATCATCAGCATACATAACGTGGTTGAGCAATAGGGAGCCATCCCTTGACCGCACCCGGGCATCGATTAGCCTCCCATTATATCTGTACCATATGGAGATTCCCCCGGTATAGCTATTGAAGGCTTCACGAACTACGTGGTCAAAATAGATGTTAAATAATGTGGGAGCCAGAGGACATCCCTGTCGCACCCCAAGGTGTACAGGGAATGGCTCTGACTCCCGGCCACGTAGTTTTACCCGGCTCGCTCACCATCATGAAGGTCCTTAATGATCGTGAGCAGAGGGTCAGGTACTCCAAAAGCACGAAGAACGACCCAGAGCCCAGGCCTACTGATGGTATCATAGGCCTTGACCAGGTCAATAAAGCAGAGATGTAGGTCTTGTTGGAATTCCTTACACCTCTGCTGTAGCAGACGGACAGAAAATATGGCATCTGTGCAGGACCGCCCTTTCCTGAAACCGCATTGGGGCTCCGCAAGCCTCTCCTCAGCGTGCCTGGCAAGGCGATGCTGAATAATCCTTGCCAGGACCTTTCCCGGCACACTGAGGAGTGAGATGCCCCTGTAGTTGTTACAGTCTGTGCGGTCCCCCTTCTTAAAAAGGGGGACCACCAGGGCATCCTTCCAATCCTGCGGAACCCGTCCAGTGGTCCAGACTGTTGTTATGATGTCATATAGGGCAGTCTGTGCACAAACGCCACCCTCCCTCAGCATTTCGCTTGGGAGATCATCTCTGCCCGCTGCCTTTCCTGGTCTCAGACTCCGGATCGCCTTCAATACTTCCTCAGCAGATGGCACCTCAGCCAGCCACTCACAGGGGGTGACTTCATCCAATATTTGAGGCACCGCAGCCTCAGCAGGGTCATCCTCACTTTGTGCCACGATGTTTTCCTGGCTGAGGGATTTTCCCTCCCCCAGGACCTCACAGAAATGCTCAGCAAATCTGCGAACCTGTTCCTGGGGGTCGGAAATTGGATCACCGTTTTTTCCCCTAATGATGGTAATAGGTGTGGCGCTGCAGGTTACTTTTTTGATGGAGTTAAATAGAGATTTGTGATCACGGGCCACTGAGGCAGACTCCATCTCCTCAGCAACCCGCGACCACCACCCATCCTTGCAGCGCCTCACGGCTCTCCGAACCTCCAAGCGAAGGCTGCGGTAAGCCTCCTCATTCTCTGACGTGGGATTCTGTTGCCGATGACAGTGGGCCTGTCGCTTTTTCTCAACCATCCTGAACACCTCCTCTGTCAGCCAGGGTGTCTGGGGAGGTCTGGACCGCGTACCCAAAGCAGCCATTGCAGCTGCATGAGTCACAGTCCTAAACCTCGCCCATTTACCCTCGACATCAGGAGGAGTCGGGGACGATGCCAATCCCAGCCGCAAGCGATGATGAAATTCTCGCTTGCAACTTTCATCAGATAACTGAGACCAGGCCACTTTAGGTTGGAATGGGGTCCGGGGTGTACACCCACCACCGGAGTGGAAGAATGGCAGGCGCATCTTACAGATGACTAGTCGATGGTCAGAGGGCAGATCAGCTCCACGGTAGGTCCTGGTGTCAAGGACATGGGCTCGCATTCGCTGGTCCGTCACTATGTAGTCCAGCAGATGTTCTTGCTTGGACCCGGCATGCATCCATGATGTTGTGTGGATGCGCCGATGCCGGAACAGCGTGTTGGTAATTACAATCCCATGGGCTGCACAAAAATCTAGCAGCCTCCTACCGTTGTTATTGAGCTGATCTGGCCCATGCCCTCCAATCACTCCAGACCAGGTGCCAGTATCATGACCAACTCGGGCATTGAAGTCACCCAACATGATGACTCTATCCCGAGGGGCCTCTTTAGCCAGCACCTGTGACAAGAGGTCATAGAAGGCATCTGACTCATCGGCTTTGCCTGCATCCCTCCACGGATGTTCATCTTCGGTGGGGGCATAAGTAACCACGACCACCATTCCTCGCCTCCGGTTGATGGGAAGGCGAGCCCAAAGTAGCCTGGGGCTTACAGCTTCCCACACCTCACCGCCACGCTCCCACGCCCCCTTCATTCTTTTGTTCAAAAGAAGACCCACACCCTGTTGTTTGGCAGTCTGCTGCCCCGAGTAGAGGACTGTCCACCCCTCATGGTGGCAGGAGCCAGAGCCGGTCCACCGGACCTCCTGAATGCCGCATAGATCCAGGCGGTACCGGTCCAGCTCCCGACAGAGGAGTGGCAGCCTCTCCTCTGCAGTAAGCGTTCGAACATTCCACGTGGCCACCCGTAGTGGCTTTTCGTTGTTTCTGGAGTAGCCCCGAGGGTAGGTATTCAATCTCCTGGCTCCACCAATTGGGGTTTGGCCAGGAGACGTCATAGACGCCTGGCCCCCCGGGGCCTCCGGCACAAGCTTATTAGTTACATATTTCAGTTTAATTCGTGGTTTCGTGGTAAATAATTGAAGTTGGAGGGGTTACCAGCCCCTCGCACCCGTCCAGAGCCCCCGTTTAGCCCCTGTGGTGGACACATATGCCATGACACTCACACACAGATGCACACAGTCACACACAGACACACATACAGACACACACAGTCACACATGCAGGATTAGACAACGCACACAGATTCGTGACAATCATTCAGACTGTGGATGCAATGTTAAGCGGGTTTGGGTAATGGTTTGGGCTCGGACAAAGCGTGGCCAGAATCAGACTCAGAATCTTTACTCAGACTAGAGGAATCGGATGAGCTACAAAGCTCTTTGTCAGAACCGAGCTGGCCACATATGATAGCTCAACGAAGTGTCTGGCCTATCGCGTGGAAATTTACAGCAGCCAAATAATCTAAACGCGCGTCGATTCTAAACGTGGTGGTAAAAGACCGGAGGACTCTGAGAAAAATCCACGCGACCACGGGGTGAGAGAGACACGCAAACTTCAAATATACAGCAGCAGGCGTCGGGGTTGAGATCGAACTCACGATTTCTTGTGTACCGAGCGAGGTGGTTAACAACTCCTAGCCACCGCGATGCCCTGAAACGCGTGTCTCCATGCTGCATAGATGTGTGTCATCGATAAACGGAAATGTGCAAAGAAATATGGGGAGAAAGTTAACTACTGGGTGTAGATTTTGGCATAGAGCTTCTGTTGGCAGGCAGCCATCAACAAAACACAAGCCCTGACAGAATTAATAATTACTTAATGAATCAATCAGTACATGAAAGAGCTAGAGAGTCACTAAAAATAAGAATTTAGTCTCAGGCGCACAATTAATTGCGCGCATATTGCATATAAGATTCGCATATAATGGTTGTGCTATGGTGAAGGGCCATTGTCCGAAACGTCGGCCTATTATAATTGCCTTGTTAAAGTCTGCTTGTGTACCACTGCCAATGCAGCAGCATCACCAACTGCGTAATGTCTTTAATCTAGATCAGTGTCACTCTTTGGTTCTTTCGGTAAAGTCACGGAGAAATAAATAAAATAAGATAATAATACAATACGACGTTTCGATTGCAACACAAGCAGCCATCATCAGGTACAAATGAATGAGAAAACAAACATTAAACTTGGAAACAAATCACCAACTGGACATCTGTGTGGGAAAAAAAAAGTTGTATAGCTCATCGGATTCCGCTCGTATAAATACATATTGTGATTGTGGTGTACGTGCTATGAAACAGAAGCTTTGCCAGAAACGTCCCGTATTATTATTATTATATTTTTCCCCTTTGCGGTCACACATTGACGGATGTGTTGAGTATTTTTGTTATTGTCATATCGAGAGAAGGAGAGAAAGAGAGAGGGAGCGATGCGTAACGATGCGCATTAGTTCAATGCGCTTGTAGACATAAGCTTTGTCTTGCATTCAAAGTTAAGATCTATTATGCCCTATATATTTTTTCCTCTCTCTCTCTCTCTAAACGCTACCTAATAGTGATGGACCCCCCCCCCCACACCACACACACACACCACGTTCCATTAGGCGATTGGATATCCCATAATTAGCTTAATGGATCGGCGCATCCCCTCCACGCACGCACGCACGCAATCTTCCGCTGGGGACGCGAGGATGCGGCTGGGAAGCGGGACTCGGGGTAAAAGATATTGCCACGATTACGGAGCGATCGGCCTCTTGCCAGTGCAACCTCCCCTAGCCTCGGGATGCTTTGCCTTCGCTGAGAAGAACGCAGTCCGAACCGTTAGAGCAACGCGTAAGTCTGTATTGAAAATCCGCTTCTTGACGCCGGCCTTTAAATCCCTCCACACCGCCTAGTTATGACCATTTACCCTGGCAGGTTCTGAGCGAGTGGGTGAGTGAGTGCCTTAGCGGGTCGGTGAGTGAGTGGCTGAGTGAGTGGGTGGGTGAGTGGCTGGCTGAGCGGGTGGGTGAGTGAGTGGCTGAGCGGGTGGGTGAGTGAGTGGCTGAGCGGGTGGGTGAGTGAGTGGCTGAGTGGGTGGGTGGGTGAGCGAGTGGCTGAGCGGGTGGGTGAGTGAGTGGCTGAGTGGGTGGGTGAGTGAGTGGCTGAGTAAGTAGCTGAGCGGGTGGCTGAGCGGGTGGGTGAGTGAGTGGCTGAGCGGGTGGGTGAGTGAGTGGCTGAGTGGGTGGGTGAGTGAGTGGCTGAGTAAGTAGCTGAGCGGGTGGCTGAGCGGGTGGGTGAGTGAGTGGCTGAGCGGGTGGGTGAGTGAGTGGCTGAGTAAGTAGCTGAGCGGGTGGGTGAGTGAGTGACTGAGTGGGTGGGTGGGTGAGTGAGTGGCTGAGCGGGTGGGTGAGTGAGTGGCTTAGTAAGTGGCTGAGCGGGTGGGTGAGTGAGTGGCTGAATGGGTGGGTGGGTGAGTGAGTGGCTGGACGGGTGGGTGAGTGAGTGGCTGAGCGGGTGGGTGAGTGAGTGGCTGAGTAAGTGGCTGAGCGAGTGGGTGAGTGAGTGGCTGAGCGATTGGGTGAGTGAGTGGCTGAGCAAGTGGGTGAGTGTGTGGCTGAGCGAGTGGGTGAGTGAGTGGCTGAGCGGGTGGGTGAGTGAGAGTCTTAGCGAGTTCGTGAGTGAGTGTCCGATTGAGTATGATGAGTGAGTGTCTTAGCGAGTTCGTGATTGACTGGCTGAGTGAGCGAGTGGCTCAGTGGGTGAGTGAGCGGCCGATTGAGTGGGCGAGTGTGTATCCGAGTGAGCGAGTGCGTGAGCGAGTGGCCACATCGCCCCTCCCCCCCCCCTAGTTCTGGCCGTTTACCACTGCGGGTCGTGTTTATTCCCGGCTCTCCGACACAAGGCGGCGCATCGGTGGGTGGGGGGTGGGGGGGTCTGCGAACGGAGAGCTCCGTGAACTCACGGCCGCAGACAAAAGGCAACGATCAACCCACCACCGCCTCCCCCGACCCCGATAGCCCGCAACAAGCTGTCGGGGACACGTAACCCGTTATTCGCGAGTCGCGATCTGACGGTGCCGGCGCGGCACACGAAGCGGTGGGGTGGACAACACCACGCCCGGCCTCCTTTGTCTCTCCCTGGCGTCGGGTGGCCGTGAGCTGGGAATCGAAATCGGGTCGCCGGGTTCGTGGCTCACCGCTGCATCGCCGCGATGTCCTCGCGAGCGATGACACGCGGACGCACTTAGCGTCGTGACCTTTGCGTGACCCGTCGCATCTTGAACGGAACCTCATTCATCTCCGCCCGGCCTGCCCATCATTGACTCCTTGTGTGTGTTTACAAGCGTCCGTGTGTTCGTGCGCGAAAGGTCGTGGGGAGCGAAAGTTTAGTGGCTAGCGCTACGCTGCGCTACGAACCTGGCGACCCGGGTTCGATTCCCGCTCACGGCCAAAACCGGTGACGATTATCTGAACCGGTCCTGGGCCTTCCCTAGGTAGACTCAGCCTCAAATGAGTATCTGGTGCGGTGTGTAAACATCGCCACTGGGGAGACAAAGGCGGCCGGGCGTGTTGCTGGCCACCCACCTCCTCGTGTGCCGTGCCGGCCTTTATAGGTGCTCGCTAACAGCACTTGCCCCTACAGTCTGCGCAGGCTATACGGGGGATCTTTGTCTTTTTTATGCAGTGGCCATGCTTAACACACCGCACTAGGTACTCATTTGAGGCTGAGTCGACCTATCGGAGGCCCGGTTCAGATCGCTAACAGCACTTGCGCCAACAGTTTCTTAAGGCTATGCCGGGGATCTTTGTCTCTGTGCATGTATGTCGGTCGACTCAGCCTTAAGCGAGTGATGTGTATACACATCACCACTGGAGAGACAAAGGCGGCCGGGCGTGGTGCTGGCCACCCACTCCATCATGTGCCGCGCTCGCCTTCATACGTGCTGCTCCTTAACGGCCCTTGCTCCACCAGCCTGCTAAGACTATACGGGGAATCTTTGCATTTGTATCATCACTACCACACTGCACTTGCTATCACCCCTCCCCCAGCCAGCCCCCCCCCACCTTCCCAACTCACCCCTCCCCACCTGGCCCCCCACTCACCCCCTCCCCACAGCTCCCCATTCCTGCCTCTGCTCCTCTCCCTCTGCGCGTGCGCACACAAAGACAAAGATCCCCCGTGTAGCCTTGTAACAGACTGTTGGGACAAGTGCTGTTAGCGAGCAGCACCTACGAAGGCCGGCGCGCCGCACGAGGCGGTGGGTTGGCCAGCGCCACGCCCGGCCGCCTTTGTCTCCCCAGTGGCGATGCTTACTCCACACCGCACCGGGTACTCGTTTGAGGCCGGGTCGACCTAGGGGGAGGCCCAGGACCGGTTCGAACAATCGCCACCGGCGTTGGCCGTGAGCGGGGAATCGAACCCGGGTTGGCGCTAACCAGAGACGCCACCGCTCCCCGCGCGCACGCGCACAGGTCACGCGCGATCGTCAACTCGCGATTATGAAGCGATCTGTCATCGCTGGGTGCACGAGGGCGCTGTCGCTCGGGACGTATCCCCAACCCCCCCCCAACCCCGCTCCGAGTTCACGGCTGGGCGGCGATTTTGTGCCGGGCTCGTGATCGCTTTTTCTCGGTTTCGGTTTAGTTTCAAGTGCACCCCCCCCCCCCAGACACACCCCCCCCCCCCGTTAGCCGGGAAGCTCGTGAAGTCGGGATTACGTCAACAACAACAACAAAGCTGCCGCTTGAACCCCCCGGAGAAAGGAGAAATACACTTACATTAGCGAGCAAATTATAATCGCAATATAAAGCTTTTTTTTTGAGAGAGAGAGAGAAAAAAACAAAGTTGATTGTGTGTGAGAATATATTATTTTCAATTCGGGCACATTTATTAACTTATTAAATATACAGTATAATATATAGATGTGTTACAATCATATAGTCAAATTTGACGTGTTGTTATTGATTCATTTCATGAGAACCACACAGAGTCGTGTGGCACATTTTCAGGAGCGTCCTGCCGTAAAAATAAATGTTTATTTTTATTTTCAAAAGATATCTTCAGTCCCCAATCAACGACGAGTCGTGTTTTATTATTCACGCTGGAGGAAGAAACCGGAGACATCCTTAGAAAACCCCACGCCTTGTGCGAGGGGGAAACACTCTATCCCACCCCCACCCCCCCCCCCCCCGTGCAGATGGGGAAACAGATGGCGATAAGTCCACCCTTGTTGTTGTGCTGCATTCGCCTGGCGAGCCACGGGTACGGCACCACCAAGACGCCCACGGGAAGAATTTGGGAGTCTCACGATGACATCTGTGCCGTGATCCACCAACCCTTGCTGCTGCTGCCTTCGCAGTGCTGGGTTAGAGGCCACGCCACGTGCAGCAGCAGCAGCAGCAGCGTAACCACCACCACCACCACCACCACCGTCAGATGAAGGAGTACACGAGAGAGGAGGAAATAAAAATGAGACAGAGAGACAATTCGGACAAGATAGTTTGCTACAAACGGACGGTAACTTTTGAAAGTATATAATTTGTAAACCTAAATTAAGTTTCCAACTCGTGTGGGACCTTGCAGAGCTGTTTGTGTTTTTGCTTGAAATGTAATTTAAAAGCTACAACTCCAATTTTCCCGTTAAAATGTAAAAAAAAATCTATAATTGCCTTTGCACTTTGTGGAATAAGCTAATCCCACTCTCCCACTCGCTCGAACCCAACCAACACGCTCACCTATCCACTCGTCCGCCCAGTCACCCAACCACCCACTCACCAAACCACTCACCCACCCACTCACCCACCCACCCACTCACCCACCTACCCACTCACCCACCCACCTACCCACTCATCCACCCACTCACCCACCCACTCACCCACCCACCTACCTACTCACCCACCCACCCAACCACCCACCCACTCACCCACCCACCTACCTACTCACCCACCCACCCAACCACCCACCCACCCACCCACTCACCCACCCACCCACCCACTCACCCACCACTCACTATCTCACCCACCCACCCAACCACTCACCCACAAATTCTCCCTCTCAACCAATCACCCACCGAGCCGCTCTCCCACTCATCCATCCATTGACGCACTCTCTCACCGACTCGCTCACCAACCCACTCACTGCCTCACTTACCCGTTCCCCCTACCGCTTTACCCACCCAACCCAACACTCCCACCAAATTCCATCATTCATTCACTCACACACCGACTCACCGACCCACCATCAACTCTTGCCCAGTTCCAAGTCAGCAAAAAATCACGAGTAGCCTCTCCCACCAACACCGCCTCCCCTCCTCCAATCCTCTCCGTCCCCTGCCCCCACTCTCGCTCCCTTCCCTCTTCCCAATCTAATTACGCAATCGCTATCCTCTCTACATCATTACGGCCGTAATTAATGTGACAGGGCTCACGTGGGGTTAAGGGGCTGGGGGTTGCGCGCGGGACGGGTGGGGTGGGTTTGGTTGGGCTGTGATAGGTGGGAGGACGAGTGGCCTCGTAGCAACGTCTGTCATGCATGCTATGTAAATCCACTGCTGGACGAGGGCCTCGCTGAGCGGGTCATTTGACCCTGCATACTTCACCCGGTGCGGGCCGGTGAATGCGTTATTCGACGTGGAGGTGCCGTATATAAGCACAGTGCAATAACTTAGTCGAGGCTTTCATCCAGCAGTGGATGGATCATGGTCGATGATGATGATGACGATGATGATGACTTCATACCGGCATCGCTAGATTATTCATAATAAATCGTAAATTGTGTGGATTTACTGTTGTTGTGGATTTGCTGTTGTTGTGGATTTACTGTTGATGTGGCTTTACTGTTGATGTGGGTTTACTCTCCAACACACCGGTAGGCTGAAGTCGCAACCATTTGGCGTTTAATCAACGTGACAGATCCCTTACTGGTTGGCTGCGTCGGGTGGTGGAGGGTTTCGACACATTTATACTTCCGCGATCTAATCCAAAACCTTTTTTGAATGAATAAATGTTCACGCCGGGCACGCCTCGCGATGGGAATGGTTGGCTGCCCGGAAGCATTCAAGGTTGAGTCGACCTAGGGGAGAGCGCTGAACCGCGACCGGTTCAGATATTCGGGATTGCTGTTGGCCGTGAGCGGGAATAGAACTCAGGTGGCCGGCTTTGTGGTGCTGTGCGCTGACCACCGCATCACTGCTGCCCACATACTTACGAAGAGAAAGATCCCCCCCACCCCCACCCACCAATATAACATAAACAGACTGTTGTGGCTGTTACCTGCGAAGGCCGCGAAACCACGCAACGGGGATGGGTGGCCAGCACCACGCCCCGGCCGCTTTTGTCTCCCCGGCGGCAATTTGTACACATCGCACC
The DNA here is from genome assembly GCF_048934315.1 of Petromyzon marinus. Taxonomy (NCBI): domain Eukaryota; kingdom Metazoa; phylum Chordata; class Hyperoartia; order Petromyzontiformes; family Petromyzontidae; genus Petromyzon; species Petromyzon marinus. The sequence goes on from NC_133698.1 coordinate 10,224,108, forward strand.
GGGCACTCATCTGCGGTCACCGAGGAGCCGTGCCGAATAGATCGTCCCTGGCGTTTTTGGCGGCCGTGAGCTGGGGAACGGAACTCGGGTCGCCGGGTTCGCAGCGCGGCGCGCTAACCGCTGCGCCACCGCTCCACCGCATTACTTACACCACCACCACCACCACCAACACACACGCGGTCACGCACGACGACATGCAGCCGTGCGATTCTGCTGGACCTGCAGCGCCGCTAATGCGTTTAGAATAAAGCTGACACAGTGGCCAGCCGTTCCTTGCGCGCGTCCCGGGTCTCTATGAATCACCCCGAACTCTATAGCTCACCGCTCTAAATGCCCCATAGACAGACAGTCTACATAGTTCCACGACGGACAATTAGCAAAGAGATCGAGAGAGAGAGAAAGGAAAAAAATATTCCAGGTGCGGTAGTGGTTTGCGTGACGCCCTCAGATCTCAGCCCTCCCGGGTTCGATTCTTCGCCGTGGTCATCAGTCACGACAAACAAGCATCACCGCACCAGCTGGCTTTGACAAAGACGGGCTCACGGTGGCTCGGATATGTTAACTATCACGCCTGGTATACAGGAGGTTCGTGGGTTGGATCCCGACTCTGGCAACTGGATATTTGGAGTTTGCGTATCTCTCTCATCGTCATCATCACGGTGGCTAGAAGATGTTAACTTTCTCGCCTGATGTACAGGAGGTCGTGGGTTTGATCCCGACCCTGGCAACTTTATATTTGGAGTTTGTGTGTCTCTCTCTCCCCGTGGTCGTGTGGATTTTTCTCCGTGTCCTGCGGTTTTTCCCTCCACATTTAGAAACACGCTTTTAGAGTAGTTGGCTGCTATACATTTCCACGCGATGTGCCACTTAGTTGAGCTATCATTTGTGGCAGCCAGGCCGCTTCTCAAAACAGAGACATATAGAGCTCAATGGAGCCTTACCTGGTAACGTAAACAAAGTTAATTTGTTTTTAGTTCATCTGAGCGTTCCCCGCTAGGGTTCTTCAATAATCAATCATCACCTGCTGGCTTTGGTATTCCTCCTCCCACTTCCTCCTCCTCCCCCCTCCTCCTCCTCCTCTCCCCTCCTCCTCCTCCCTCCTCCTCCTCCTCCCCCCTCCTCCTCCCCCCTCCTCCTCCCCCATCTTCCTCCTCTCCCCTCCTCCTTCCTCCTCCCCCCCTCCTCCTCCTCCCTCCTCCTTCCCCCTCCTCCTCCCCCCTCCTCCTCCTCCCCCCTCCTCCTCCTCCCCCCTTCTCCCCCCTCATCCTCCCCCCTCCTCCTCCCCCTCCTCCCCCCTCCCCCTCCTCCCCCCTCCCCCCTCCCCCTCCTCCCCCCTCCTCCTCCGCCCTCCTCCACCGCCTCCTCCTTCATCCCCCCTCCTCCTCCCCTCTCTTCCTCCCCCTCCACCTTCCCCCTCCTCCTCCTCCCCCCCCCTCCACCCTCCTTCTCCCCCCTCCTCCTCCTCCCCCCTCCTCTTCCTCCCCCCTCCTCCTCTCCCCTCCTCCTCCCCCCTCTTCCTCCCCTTCTTCCCTCCTCCCCCTCCTCCCCCCTCCTCCTCCTCCGCCCTCCTCCACCGCCTCCTCCTCCTCCACCCTCCTCCTCCCCTTCCTCCCCCTCCTCCCCCCCTCCACCCTCCTCCCCCCTCCTCCTCCCCCCTCCTCCTCTCCCCTCCTCCTTCCCCCTCTTCCTCCCCTTCCTCCCCCCTCCCCCTCCTCCTCCTCCGCCCTCCTCCACCGCCTCCTCCACCCTCTTCCTCCCCCCTCTTCCTCCCCCTTCTCCTCCACCTCCCCCCTCCTCCTCCCCCCCTCCACCCTCCTCCTCCCCCCTCCTCCTCCCCCCCCTCCTCCTCCTCATTGACCGCATCGGAATATCAACGCAAGGCCGACGAGGGCACCACGTCTCCTGCATCAATGGCGACATTGAGGATGCACAAACCAGTGGCGCAGCGGTGGTCGAGCAACCCAAACTGTGAACCATGCAATTATCAAGCCCATAGAGACCCTGAGAGATACATAGAGACCCGTAGAGACTGATAGAGATACACAGAGACACAGAGATCCATAGATACTCGTAGATACGCATAGAGGCCCTGAGAGATACATAGAGACCCGTAGAAACTGATAGAGATACACAGAGACACAGAGATCCATAGATACTCGTAGATACATATAGACACCCTGAGAGATACATAGAGACCCGTAGAGACTGATAGAGATACACAGAGACACAGAGATCCATATATACTCGGTGATACACATAGACAACCTGAGAGATACATAGAGACCCGTAGAGACTGATAGAGATACACAGAGACACAGAGATCCATAGATACTCGTAGATACACATAGAGACCCTTAGAGATACATAGAGACCCGTAGAGACTGATAGAGATACACAGAGACACAGAGATCCATAGATACTCGTAGATACACATAGAGGCCCTGAGAGATACATAGAGACCCGTAGAAACTGATAGAGATACACAGAGACACAGAGATCCATAGATACTCGTAGATACATATAGACACCCTGAGAGATACATAGAGACCCGTAGAGACTGATAGAGATACACAGAGACACAGAGATCCATATATACTCGGTGATACACATAGACAACCTGAGAGATACATAGAGACCCGTAGAGACTGATAGAGATACACAGAGACACAGAGATCCATAGATACTCGTAGATACACATAGAGACCCTGAGAGATACATAGAGACCCGTAGAGACTGATAGAGATACACAGAGACACAGAGATCCATAGATACTCGTAGATACACATAGACAACCTGAGAGATACATAGAGACCCGTAGAGACTGATAGAGATACACAGAGACACAGAGATCCATAGATACTCGTAGATACACATAGAGACCCTTAGAGATACATAGAGGCCCGTAGAGACTGATAGAGATACACAGAGACACAGAGATACATAGATACTCGTAGATACACATAGAGACCCTGAGAGATACATAGAGACCCGTAGAGACTGATAGAGATACACAGAGATCCATAGATACTCGTAGATATACATAGAGGCCCTGAGAGATACATAGAGACCCGTAGAGACTGATAGAGATACACAGAGACACGGAGATCCATAGATACTCGTAGATACACATAGAGACCCTGATAGATACATAGAGGCGGTATAGCACAACCACTGTGCAGGATGGTCGAGATTTCTTGTGACCCCCCCCCCCCCCCCCCATTTAATTCTGTAAAACGTATTTAAAACGCAAATGAAAATCAAAGGAAAACTAAATTAGGGGTGAATTAAATTGTGGGTCACGAGGCATGTGGACCACCCTGTCGTCTGCGCTCCTTGGACGGACGGAGGAGGAGCAGTGAAACGACACGAATTCTCTCTGCTGAAACCCTCTTCTACTACGGCCAAGTAGCAGCAGTCCAGGGAGGAGTACGCATTTGTACACGTGTGCGTATGCATGTGTGTGTGTATCCGGCAAAAACAACCCCCTACCTACTCTGTCTTTTTCCTACCTCCCCGTGGTGCCGGACGGGCAACGTTGTCGTGGATAGTGCCGTGGGGGGATGGCCAATTCCGATTGGCCTTTCCCCTCATGGCGCCTGTGACCACCACAGCGGCTAAATGGGGGCTCTGGACGGGTGCGAGGGGCTGGTAACCCCTCCACCTTCAATAAATTACCACTAAACCACGTGAAAAACAACTAATTAATAAGCTTGTGCCAGAGGCTCCGGGGGGACAGTGGTATATGACGTTTGCTGGCCAAACCCCATCTGGTGGAGCCAGGAGATTGAATCTTTAACCTTGGAGCTCCTCCAAAAATAACAAAAAGCCACTATGGATGGTCACGTGAAATGTTCGAACGCTCACTGCGGAGGAGAGGCAGCCACTTCTCTGTCAGGAGCTGGACTGGTACCGCCTGGATCTCTGTGGCATTCAGGAGGTCCGGTGGACCGGCTCTGGCTCCTGCCACCATGAGGGGTGGACAGTCCTCTACTCGGGGCAGGAGACTGCCAAACAACAGGGTGTGGCTCTTCTTCTGAAGGGGACGTAGGAGCGTGGCAGTGAGGTGTGGGAAGCTGTAAGCCCCAGGCTACTTTGGGCTCGCCTTCCCATCAACCGGAGGCGAGGAGTGGTGGTCGTGGTTACTTATGCCCCCATTGAAGACGGACATTCGTGGAGGGATGCAGGCAAGGCCGATGAGTCAGATGCCTTCTATGACCTCCTGTTACAGGTGCTGGCTAAAGAGGCTCCTCGGGATAGAGTCATCTTTTGGGTGACTTCAATGCCCGAGTTGGTCATGATGCTGGCACTTGGTCTGGAGGGATTGGAAGGCATGGGCCAGATCAGCTCAATAACAACGGTAGGAGGCTGCTAGATTTTTTTGTGCAGCCCATGGGCTTGTAATTACCAACACGCTATTCCAGCATCGGTGCATCCACACAACATCATGGATGCATGCCGGGTCCAAGCAAGAACATCTGCTGGACTACATAGTAACGGACCAGCGGATGCGAGCCCATGTCCTTGACACCAGGACCTACCGTGGAGCTGATCTACCCTCTGACCATCGACTTGTCATCTGTAAGATGCGCCTGCCATTCTTCCACTCCGGTGGTGGGTGTACACCCAGGACCCCATTCCAACCTAAGGTGGCCTGGTCTCAGCTAGCTGATGGAAGTTGCAAGCGAGAATTTCATAATCGCTTGTGGCTGAGGTTGGCATCGTCCCCCAATCCTCCTGATGTCGAGGGTAAATTGGCGAGGTTTAGGACTGTGACTCATGCAGCTGCAATGACTGCTGTGGGTACGCGGTCCAGACCTTCCCAGAGACCCTGGCTGCCAGAGGAGGTGTTTAGGATGGCTGAGAAAAAGCGACAGGCCCACTCTCATCGGCTACAGCATCCAACGTCAGAGAATGAGGATGCTTACCGCAGCCTTTGCTTGGAGGTTCGGAGAGCCGTGAGGCGCTGCAAGGATGGGTGGTGGTCGCGGGTTGCTGAGGAGATGGAGTCTGCCTCAATGGCCCGCGATGGCAAATCCCTATTTAACTCCATCAAAAAAGTAACCTACAACGCCACACCTATTGCCATCATTAAGGGAAAGAACGGTGATCCAATCTCCGACCCCTAGGAACAGGTTTGCAGATTTGCTGAGCATTTCTGTGAGGTCCTGGGGGAGGGGGAATCCCTCAGCCTGGAAAACATCATGGGACAAAGTGGGGATGACCCTGCTGAGGCTGCGGTGCCTCAAACATTGGAGGAGGAAGTCACCCCCTGTGAGTGCCTGGCTGAGGTGCCATCCGTTGAGGAAGTACTGCAGGCGATCCAGAGTCTGAGACCAGGAAAGGCACCGGGCAGAGATGATCTCCCAAGCGATATGCTGAGGGAGGGTGGCGTTTGTGCACAGACTGCCCTACATGACATCATAACAAGAGTCTGGGCCACTGGACGACTTCCGCAGGATTGGAAGGGTGCCCTGGTGGTCCCCCTCTTTAAGAAGGGGGACCGCACAGACTGCAACAACTACAGGGGCATCTCACTCCTCAGTGTGCCGGGAAAGGTCCTGGCAAGGATTATTCAACATCGCCTTGCTAGGCACGCTGAGGAGAGGCTTGCGGAGCCCCAATGCGGTTTCAGAAAAGGGCGGTCCTGCACAGATGCCACATTTTCTGTCCGTCTGCTACAGCAGAGGTGTAGGGAATTCCAACAAGACCTACATCTCTGCTTCATTGACCTGGTCAAGGCCTATAATACCATCAGTAGGCCTGGGCTCTGGGTTGTTTTTCGTACTTTCGGAGTCCCTGACCCTCTGCTCACGCTCATTAAGGATCTTCATGAAGGTGAGCAGGCCCGGGTAAAACTATGTGGGCGGGAGTCAGAGCCATTCCCTGTACACCGTGGGGTGCGACAGGGATGTCCTCTGGCTCCCACATTATTTAACATCTATTTCGACCACGTAGTTGGTGAAGCCTTCGGTAGCTGTGCCGGAGTAGTTTCCATCTGGTACAAATACAATGGGAGGCTGATCGATGCCCGGGTGCGGTCAAGGGATGGCTCCCTATTGGTCAACCAGGATATGTTTGCCGACGACCTGGTAATTGCAGCTCACTCAGAGGAGGAGTTGGAGGCGATGCTGTTGAAACTGAAGTGTGCCACTAAGAGGTGGAAACTTACCATCAGCCCCACCAAAACGAAGCACCTGCCTGGGTATTTTGTACCATCGGGCACTCCACCCCCACAACTCCCAATCGGTGATGGGGCAGTTGTGGAGAGAGTGGAGAGTTTCCCATACCTGGGCAGTGTCGTCATGACCAGCTCCGGTTTAACAGCAGAGGTATCACTCCGAATCAGTCGAGCGGCATTATCTTTTCATCATTTGCGTCATGCTGTGTGGAAGCTACCAGGTCTGTGGCTCCGCACGAAGCTTCGGGTCTTCTCAGCCACAGTCATTCCCTCTCTTCTCTACGCTTGCGAAACGTGGACCCCCCTAATGGAACATCTTCGCCGGTTAGAAACATTTAGGCTGGCCTGCCTATGATCAATCCTGGGTTTAACCAGGCTGGATTGTGTGAGAAGCTCACAAATCCTTGAAAGATCTGGACAAAGTCCCATTGGTGAGCTCCTCCGACAGGCAAGGCTGCGTTAGCTGGGCCATGTAGCCCGCATGCCCAGCCACCGCATGCCGAAACAGCTTTTGTTCAGCCGGATCGAGGGAGCTATACGGGCGCGGCAGGGCTAGAGAAGAGATGGAGTGATGTGGTACAGGAGGATGTGGAGCTGAGTGGACTTGCCGATGACTGGTACCAGCGGTGTCAAGATCGGCCTCTGTGGAGGAGGCTCGTGAAGGACGATCACAACAACGAGCGGAGCGCCGGGTGGCTAAAGCACAGCAAGTTGGCACAGTCGGGGGCACAGGTGGTGCATCTTTCAGTCATCTCATTCATCTAAGTCAGTCGACCCGTGGCACCTGGGTCTGCCCCGTGACCTCCTGCCAGCGGGCGTTCGACACTTCACGTGGCCTCAAGGTGCACATAGCCTGGCACAAGCATCGTGGTGATGTCACCTCCACTTAGTGGCGAATGGCGGTTGTGGTTGTGTATGCATGTGTGTATAGGTTGACTCAGCCTCAAAAACGAGTACCTGGTGCGGTGTGTAAATATCGCTTACTCGGGAGACAAAGGCGGCCGGGCGTGATGCTGGCCACCCACCTCCTTGTGTACCGTGGCGGCCTTCATAGGTGCTGGCTCGCGAACAGCACTTGACTCAAAAGTTGGGTTAAGGCTACACGGGCGGTCTTTGGCTTTGCGTGTTCGTGTGGACCCGTATATGCCCGAGGGAATTCTCTCTGCCCCAGCAGCGCTCAAACCTTTCCTCTGTGAACTCGCTCAGCCAGTCTCATCTCATTCTTAACATGTCGGTTGGGCAAGTGCTATTAGTGTACAACAGCCAAAGATTTCCCTCTTCATAGTATTGCCAGAGCGCCTATGATTTCACACATTCGAGCGCACAAATGTACAGTAAATACAGAGACAAACATCGCCTGTATAGTCTCTTGACAGATTATTGGGGGCAAGTGCTGTTCGCGAGCACTTCTGATGGCCTGAACGGCACACGAGCGGGTGGGTGGCCAGAAACACGCGCCGACCGCCTTTGTCTCCCCAGTGGCGATGTTTTTACGCACAGCACCAGGTACCCATTTGAGGTTGAGTCGACCTAGGGGAGGCACAGGTGCGGGTCAAATGTTCGTCATTGTTATTGTTCGTGATCGGGAATCGAACTCTGATCACCGGGTTCGTAGCACAGTGCGCTAACCATCGCACCACCGCTCATCTTACCACCCCCACGGCACACACATACACATCAACATAAACACACGCAAACAACTGTGCCCACTTTGCTATAGAAGCGGTTCAGATAATCGTCACCGATGTTGGCCGTGAGCGGGAATCGCAAACACGTTCGCCATCGTCGTCAACAACAACAGTCGCCGTTCGCCACTAAACGGAGGTGACGACACCACGGCGTCTGTGCCAGGCTAAGTGCTCCTCGTGGTCACAGTGAAAGCACCAACACCGCACACGTGGAGATATATGGAACGGACAAAGGTCGCCAGAATCTGGAGCGTATTCCCTAAAACAACGTGCGCTTACAAACAAAAAATATATAATGGAAATCGTTCATCGATTTAAAAATATATCACGGAAATACGATCGGATGCATGGCATCGCGAGGCTTGTGCGCGCACACACGTGTGTGCCGGTGTGCAAATGATGTGCAAATGCCCCCGATTTCAGGCCACTGTGCGCACAACACAAGCCCGAAGCAGCGGCGCCCACAGATTCACGGCACCACAGATCGCCGAGGAGCAAATGGAAGGCCACACCAGTCAACGATTGTCCAAACGCTCTGCGGTCCTCTGTACATTAAGTGAGATTCAATCTACGGGGGGAGGGTGGTGGTGGTCGAGGTGTCTTGTGACCCCACCCCCCCCCATTACATTCTCTAAAACATTATTATTATTTTTACGTGAGATTTATTTAAAACAGAAATTAATATGCAAAGGATCAAAAATGTCCGGGGTCAATTAATTGGGGGGGGGGAGGGGGGTGTCACAAGACACCTGGACCACCACCCCCCCCCCCCCCCCGTAGATTGAATCTCACTTAATGTACAGAGGACCGCAGAGCGTTTGGACAATCGTTGACTGGTGTGGCCTTCCATTTGCTCCTGGGCGATCTGTGGTGTCGCACGCATGACGACGACGCTCAGTCTGAAACGAGCCGTGAATCTGTGCCGTGAATCTGTGGGCGCCGCTGCTTCGGGCTTGTGTTGTGCGCACAGTGGCCTGAAATCGGGGGCATTTGCACATCATTTGCACACCGGCACACACGTGTGTGCGCGCACAAGCCTCGCGATGCCATGCATCCGATCGTATTTCCGTGATATATTTTTAAATCGATGAACGATTTCCATTATATATTTTTTTGTTTGTAAGTGCACGTTGTTTTAGGGAATACGCTCCAGATTCTGGCGTCCTTTGTCCGTTCCATATATCTCCACGTGTGCGGTGTGGGTGATTTCATTGTGACCACGAGGAGCACTTAGCCTGGCACAGACGCCGTGGTGTACTATACGGTATCTATCTCAAGGTCCTGTATGTGTATCTTTATGCGCCTTAAGTAAAAAATAAAAAAAAATGTTTTATAGAATGTAATGGCCGGTCACAAGACATATGGACCACCCTGTATAGCCTCAGTTCGGTGGCGAGATGTTAACAACCTCGCCTGGTATACAGGAGGATCGTGGGTTCGATCCCGACCCCACAACAACGCGGTGCCCGATCCGCAAATATGAAGGAGACGTCAAAGCGATGCTCCACTCCGCTGTGGTTGTCTGGCAGGACCACCTCAATGCGAAGTTATATTTCTTCCTTTGCATCTACACAAGCAGATATACGACGACAACAACAACAACAACAACAAGAAGAACCAGAGGATTTCATATTCTTTAGGTTCTTTCGGTAAAGTCACGTTGATAGAAAATAGTAAAAGAAACATAATTAAAAATAAAGAACCCGAGGAATTTCCATCCGGCGGCGAACAATATACTTCGAGGTCAATCGATATCCGACTGAGGTCAAGCAATGGATGTCCACTGGTCATCCGTCCCACGCGACTACGTACGCCGATGGTCTGGGGAGTCGCTTGTCTCTAGGTCTGAGAAGGAGGCTGCCGCTGCTACCGCCCAGCCTGGAGCGTGCTGCTTACAGGGCTGTGCCTTGCCATCAACCGCGGTGACAGCAAAGCAACGGCCCGGGTATTTTATCACGTGCGTATCTATCTATCTATCACAACACACTCCACGTGTTCAACTCAACTCCACCCCCCCCTATGAGCAACGAGTCACCTGTGAGGAGACGCGCAGGAGTTGCCTTACCTGGATGTGTGCGCTGTTTGGTTTGGTTTGCTGGTGACTGCGTATTTCGAATCGGAATCGCCCCCAGTGCTGTTGCTGCTGCTGGCGGCAATACAAAAAAAAGTTATTTAAAAGTCCTCCCGATGACGACCGCTTGCGTTGTGATCGAAACGTCGTAGTTTTTTTGGTTACTTTTTGTTATTTTCTTTGGACCTATCTACGTGACTTTACCGAAAGATCCAAAGAATATGAATTCCTGCAATCACGAAAGCTTTAAGTCAAGATTCAAAAAAGTCTGTTTGGCAGTGAGGCTTCACTCCGAATCAGTTGACCAGCAGCAGCAGCAGCTGTGGCAGCAGCGGCAGCAGCGGCAGCAGCGGCAGCAGCAGCGGCAGCTGTGGCAGCAGCGGCAGCAGCGGCAGCAGCAGCGGCGGCAGCAGTAGTAGCAGCAGCAGCAGCGGCAGCAGCAGCAGCAGTGGCAGCAGCAGCGGCGGCAGCTGTGGCAGCAGCAGCGGTAGCAGCAGCAGCGGCAGCAGCAGCAGCGGCAGCAGCAGCGGCGGCAGCAGCAGCGGCGGCAGCAGCAGCTGTGGCAGCAGTAGTAGCAGCAGCAGCAGCGACAGCAGCAGCAGCGGCGGCAGCAGCGGCAGCAGCGGCAGCAGTAGCAGTAGCAGCAGTGGCAGCAGCAGCAGTAGCAGCAGCGGCAGCAGCAGCAGTAGCAGCAGCGGCAGCAGCAGCAGGATGATCGTCAACATTGGCTATGCTACACTGACCTCTGCCCCGAAGCGATGTAACGATTTGACGCGTCGGCTTTCGCGACCAATATTGCCCATGACGAAGGCTTTTTGTTTTGGGTGGGTTAGATGGCGTAAACGACAAACCTTACTAATTGGCTGTGTCGGGTGGTGGCAGGTTTGACGACAAAATTTATGTATTTACGCGATCTGCCTGGCACCGTCAATCCACGCGAATCTCTGCGGGTCTTGCCAGCCGCAGTTTATGCCTTTTCCACAATCGCGCGAAACGAGAACCCCGTTTAACACGTAGCCTGTCGCGACCGATGCTATTCGTAATTAATGTTTTTGGGTTAGATCGACACAGCCAGTAAGGAAGTTTTTTTTTTTTTTCACGGAAACAAAAATTAGTTTCCCGTTTCAGCCCACGGGTGAGTTGGAGAGTAAATCCGCAACATTCGCCCAATGATGATGCTCGATGTAATTGCCATCGAAACGTCGTTCTCAAATTGTAAATGTTGCGTATTTACTTCCCAAAAAAACCGGTGGGCTGAAGTCGTGACCAATTTGGCACGTTTTGGGAAACCTGCTACAGGAACATCTGGAAACTCTCAGGATGGCCTGCCCGCGATCCATCCTCGGTTTAACCCAGGCTGGATTACAGTGTGAGGAGCTTACATATCCCTTGAATGACAGACTCTCATCAGTGAGCCTCCTCCAGCAGGCGAGGCTGCGTTGGCTGGGTCATGTAGTCCGCACGCATGCGAAGCTACTTGCATGCGCAAGTAGCTTCTGTTTGGCGGGATAGAGGGGCGCAGCACGGGCTGGAGGATTTGGATATAATTTGACTTGCTGATATCTGGAGGATTTGGATATAATTTGACTTGCTGATATCTGGTTGTGTCAAGGATGGCTTCGAGACCACAACGACAACAACAAGAGCTTGGTGCTGCGGTGACGTGCCAGTCACCGCAGCGCTTGTGCCAGGCTAGGTGCACGCTGAGGCCGTCACGTGAAGTGTCGAAGGCTCGCAGGTGCTGACAGGAGGTCACGGAACGAACCCAGGTGCCGTGGGCTAACTGCCCGAGATGACGTTCAATTCCACGACCTTGAATTCCACGTGCAAATGAACAAACGCAAGACAAATACAAATATCCCCCGCATAGCCTTAGCAGATTTTTGGGGCAGGTGCTGTAAGCGAGCACCTATGAAGGCCCGTACGGCACACGAGGGGGTGGGAAGACAGCACCACGCACAGCCGCCTTTGTCTCCCCAGTCGCGATGTTTACACACCGCGCCAGGTACACATTTAAGACTGAGTCGACCTAGGGGAGGCTCAGGACCGGTTCAGATAATCGTCACCGGTGTTGGCCGTGAGCGGGAATGGAACTCGGGTCGCCGGGTTCGTAGCGCAGCGTAGCGCTAACCGCTACACTACCGCTCCCCATCACACACACACAGACACAAACTCAAATATCCTGAACCCACATACGCACACGTAAGTCAATAACAGCCAACCCATCATTCCTGTGCCACGCCTCACCGCCACCTGTTCTATACAGTATATATAAAAACCCACCTCCACACCTACACAGGTACACCCACAGGTGTGCGAGTGACAGTGTGCGGTGCGCGTGCGCGCGTGTGCGGTGGGCACGTGTCAACCGTGAGCAGAGCTCCGAGCGACCAGGCGAGGGATTGGTTGCCAACTAGGGACGTCTTGCGACGAGGAGGGCGAGTTGGTGGTGGTGGTGAAGAGGAAACAGGGGTGGTTGGTGGTGGTGGTTGGTGGTGGTGGTGGTGAAGAGGAGACAGGGGTGGTTGGTGGTGGTTGGTGGTGGTGGTGGTTGGTGGTGGTGGTGGTGGTGAAGAGGAGACAGGGGTGGTTGGTGGTGGTTGGTGGTGGTGGTGGTTGGTGGTGGTGGTGGTTGGTGGTGGTGGTGGTTGGTGGTGGTCATGGCGGAGAATTGCATCAATGGGCTAAATCTGTGCCAGGGCGCCATAGAAGGTATCTTCACGGGAGATGCGGACGTAGGTAAGACACACACACACACGCACGTGCTCATCATACACACGCACGTGCTCATCATACGCACGTACGTGCTCATCACACACAGGCACGTGCTCATCATACGCACGCACGTGCTCATCACACACAGGCACGTGCTCTTCATACGCACGTGCTCATCATAAAAACGCACGTGCACATCACACGCACGCACGTGCTCATCATACGCACGCACGTGCTCATCATACGCACGCACGTGCTCATCATACGCACGCACGTGCTCATCATACACACGCACGTGCTCATCACACACAGGCACGTGCTCATCATACGCACGCACGTGCTCATCATACGCACGCACGTGCTCATCATAAAAACGCACGTGCTCATCACACACAGGCACGTGCTCATCATACGCACGCACGTGCTCATCATACGCACGCACGTGCTCATCATACGCACGCACGTACTCATCATAAAAACGCACGTGCTCATCATACACACCGGCACGTGCTCATCATACGCACACACGTGCTCATCACACACACGCACGTGCTCATCACACACAGGCACGTGCTCATCACACACACGCACGTGCTCATCACACGCACGCACGTGCTCATCACACGCACGCACGTGCTCATCATACGCACGCACGTACTCATCATAAAAACGCACGTGCTCATCACACACAGGCACGTGCTAATCATACACACGCACGTGCTCATCATACACACGCACGTGCTCATCACACACAGGCACGTGCTCATCACACACACGCACGTGCTCATCACACACACGCACGTGCTCATCATACGCACGCACGCGCTCATCATACGCACGCACGTGCTCATCATACGCACGCACGTGCTCATCATACGCACGCACGTGCTCATCATACGCACGCACGTGCTCATCATACGCACGCACGTGCTCATCATACGCACGTGGTCATCATACGCACGCACGTGCTCATCATACACAAGCACGTGCTCATCATAAAAACGCACGTGCTCATCACACACAGGCACGTGCTCATCATACACACGCACGTGCTCATCACACACAGGCACGTGCTCATCATACGCACGTGGTCATCATACGCACGCACGTGCTCATCATACGCACGCACGTACTCATCATAAAAACGCACGTGCACATCACACACACGCAAGGGATATTGGGAAGAAAAAAAAAACTGTTTGGCAGGTACCTGGTGCTCTGTTGACACAGCAGCGCACCGGGTACCTGGTGGAGGCTCAGCACCAGTTCAGACATTCGCGACTGGTGTTACGCTGAGCGGGTATCGCAGCGCGCCAACCACGGCACTACCGCGCCCCTGCAATTAAACACCAGCCAATGACAAAGCTCCCCTCTACGGCCTTTACAGACCTTGGGGGCAAGTGCTGCTAGCGAGAATTAAACTCGCACACACTCATACAGAAACACAACAGTTACACACACACACGCGCGCGCGCACCACACCCACACTCTCGTCACACGCAGCCCACGCTCGGCACACATAGCCACGTGGCTCCTTGCATCATTACGCGTTTGAAATGATGACCTAGAAACCCTAAATTCGCACCCCCCCCCCCTCCCACCTTCGCTCGTTCCGCAGTTTGGCATATTTGCATGCATTTTACAACCAGCATCGCACAATCTCAGAGCCAGCAATCATTCGACTCGTGTCTCATCGTCATCATCATCATTATACTCATCGTCGTCGTCGTCATCATCAGCCGTGATCAATCCACTGCTGAATGCAGGCCTCCCCGAAGTCGTAGCCACCACCAACCCACTCACCTACCCACCCATCCACCCACTCACCTACCCACCCATCCACCCACTCACCTACCCACCCATCCACCCACCCACTCACCTACCCACCCATCCACCCACTCACTCGCTATCTCACCCACCCACTGTCCTACCCATTAAACTATCCAATCACTCACCCATCCACGCATCCACCCACTCACCTACCCGCCCACCCATCCACCCACTCACCTACCCGCCCACCCATCCACCCACTCACCCACCCACTTACTCACTATCTCACCCACCCACTGTCCCAGCCATTTAATAATCAAATCACTCACCCATCCACGCATCCACTCACTCACCTACCGATCCATCAACTCACCCACCCGTTCACTCACTATTTCAACCGCTCACTGTCCCATCCATTAAATTATCCATCCACTCACCCACCCTCAAGTCGTGCGTCAGTCGTCAAAGTCACGAGTAGCCACTCTCACCAGCACCCCCCCACCCCCACCTTCGTATTGGCTGTCACTCCTTCGTTAGTCTGGACCATCGGTCATCATCCCTTCATGAACTCCTCTACTTACGAACACTCGACTTACGAACTTTCAGAGATTCCAACAAACTTGAGACTCGTAACAGATGGCGGCGGTGGCTTCTACATCTGTAGAACGCGAAGAACCCATGGCATCTACGGGAGATTATAACTTCGTTGTATAATCTACATCGACAGATTATACAACAAACCATTCCTCGTGTTTAGTGCACATGCTGTGCAGCGTGTTTTGGAATCGACGGAAGTGTACTTACGAACACATCGACTTACGGACAGCCCTCTGGAACGTAACTCGTTCGTTCGTAGAGCAGTCCCTGTACTGTAGTGTAGTCGTATAAAATGTAGTACATAGTAGTATATCGTGTCGTGTAGTAGTGTATAATGTAGTATAGTAGTGTATAATGTATAGTAGCAGTGTACATGCCGTACAACGTGTTTGGAATCGACGGGAGTAAAGTTGGACTTACGAACACATCGACTTACGGACAGCCCTCTGGAACGTAACTCGTTCTTAAGTAGAGTTTACTCTCAAGAGACGCCTGTCGAACAGACGTCAGAATTGCAATCCCTCTTCTTTGCTTCATTCGGTAAAGTCATCGTAGATAGAAAAAAAACCCATTATTATAATAATAAACACAAATGACGACGTTCCGATCGGTGGAACAACCACAGCAAGAGGAATTCTGAAGTAGGCGAGACAGCTGCCGTGGCAAGAGGTTATATAGGTGAGAGAGGGGGGAGGGCCAAGGGGGAGGGGAGAGAGGGGGGGTGGAGCAGCGGGCAGGGGGGGGGGCTGCGTGAGTGCTAGGGGGAGAAGAAGTGAGGCTGGGGGGGGGCTAGAAGTGGGAAGCTGAGTGTGGGACACGGGGGGTGAAACAAACTAGGAAGAATGTACTAGTAAACGACAACCAGTTAACGCTTTACCTGGTTAATAACATCCTTCCAATGATTGCTCAATTTGCATCCATCTTCTCCGTTGAACTTAAGTCTATGTTTATATATCTGGATGGCTTCATGAGCAAACCTTTTAATAGTTGCCCGAAGGTTTGCAGACTACCTTGGTCTCGGAGAAAAAACAATATCGTAAGAGCCCACAGCGTTGTAGCAGTGATCAGCCACGGCAGAGGTATTTGTTCTGCCGTGTTTCAGATCTGCCTTGCGTCCGCGAACACGGTTGTACCTGCGGTAGCAGTTCCATTGGGGAAACGAAACGACATGTCTCGGATCGCTAAGGCAGCCCTCTGCCCCCCCCTCTCTCTCTCTCACTTCTAGCCCCGCCCACTTCCCCCCCCTCTCTCACCCCCCTTGCCCCTCCCCCCTCTCTCACCTATATAACCTCTTGCCACGGCAGCTCTCGCGCCCACTTCAGCATTCTCTTGCTGTGGTTGTCCCAGCCGTGTTGCGATCGAAACGTCGCGATTTGATTGATTTTATTTCCACCTACGTTGACTTTACCGAAAGAACCAAAGAATATCTCGGGGACACTCTCCTGGCGTGGACGGGTGTGGACACACAATCATCACCAATAACGCAGTCGCTGATTGGCAACAGGTGGGTGATGTGTAATGATAATAATAATGATAATTCAAATTTACAATGCGCATTCCATTCTAGGATACTAAAGCGTAAGGAATATGTAGACACCGATACCGACTATAATCACCCAGGAATGTCCTTAGAGCTCGTGACGTCCCTCCACGTCAACCAGCCCCCCCCCCCCCCTCATTAATAATTATGAACAGGTGACGTCCTCCAAATGGACCCCCTTAATTAATATTAATTATCGGGTGACATCACTCCACATGGGAGCCTGAGGCGCCTCCTCCCCCCTCCTCGGCGTCAACTCACAACCCTCACTGCAAAGGCAGAACCCTCACGTCATCACGTGATCTCCGTAACGCTGTTGTTGAGACATCGAAGTAAAAAGGACGTCGTGATGAACAAGGGATCACAACCTTTAAATGAAATAAGTCTGTGTGTCACCGCGCCCTTACAAATTTCACGCGAAATGATGCAACAAATATCTCACGTCGCGGTCTGCTCTTCCCTTGCAAGTTTCAGATTTACTGCAATACACTCGCATCTTGGACGGACATAATGCGAGTTGATATATATACACACACGTAGACACGTGGGCACAATTGACGGATTGCACGGCGGCATCAAAGCGAACCGCGAGGAATGTGCCGCGTCTGCAGGGAGTGCGTCTCGAGGAATTCGTGCCGCGTCTCTGTGTGTGTGTAATCGCGTACATTTAAAAAAAAGATGCGTCGTCAAAACCCGCCATCCCCCGACACAGCCAACTAGTAAGGGTTGTCACGCAAACAGAACGTGGCCAATTCGTCACATTTACAATGTTGTGGCTTGGCTCTCCAACACACCGGTGTGCTGCTGTACTAGTGACGAATTGGCCACGTTCTGTTTACGTGACAACCCCTTACTAGTTGGCTGTGTCGGGTGGTGGCGGATTTTGACGACACATTTTGATATTTACGCGATCTAACCCAAAAAAAAACCCTCTCTTATGGATGATATTGGTCGTGAAAGCCTCCTGCGTGTTAAACTGTGTGTGCAATGTTGAACTTCCTTCGCACTGTAAGTAGCCAACCGTGGAAATTGGAGGTGCTGGGGAAAGGAACACGAAATGTAAGATGAAAAGAAATGAGTTTGTCAATCTAGTTTTTGTCTATCCGTTTGTGTTTCCCTCTTGCGATGGGACTTTGTAGGATGAACGTTGAGGTTTATAAGGAGCACGGGGTGACCAATAAGGTCTGAATTGGATCTGTAATAAGGTAGGGCACTGATAAGGGGTTGACAGGTATGATAGTGTAGTAGTATAGTAGTGTAGTAGTATAGTAGTGTAGTAGTATAATAGTGTAGGTATAGTAGTGTAGTGGTATAGTAGTGTAATGGTATAGTAGTGTAGTGGTATAGTAGTGTAGTAGTATAGTAGTGTAGTAGTATAGTTGTGTAGTGGTATAGTAGTGTAGTATAATAGTGTAGTGGTATAGTAGTGGAGTAGTATAATAGTGTAGTGGTATAGTAGTGTACTAGTATAATAGTGTAGTGGTATAGTAGTTTAGTAGTATAGTAGTGTAGTAGTATAGTAGTGTAGTATAGTATAGTAGCATAGTAGTGTAATGGTATAGTAGTGGAGTAGTATAGTAGTGTAGTATAGTATAATAGCATAGTAGTGTAGTGGTATAGTAGTGGAGTAGTATAGTAGTGTAGTAGTATAGTAGTGTAGTGGTATAGTAGTATAGTGGTATAGTAGTATAGTGGTATAGTAGTGTAGTGGTATAGTAGTGTAGTGGTATAGTAGTGTAGTGGTATAGTAGTGTAGTGGTATAGTAGTGGAGTAGTATAATAGTGTAGTAGTATAGTAGTGTAGTGGTATAGTAGTGTAGTGGTATAGTAGTGGAGTAGTATAATAGTGTAGTGGTATAGTAGTGTAGTAGTATAGTATAATAGTGTAGTGGTATAATAGTGGAGTAGTATAATAGTGTAGTGGTATAGTAGTGTAGTAGTATAGTATAATAGTGTAGTGGTATAGTAATATCGAAACGTCGTGATATATATTTTTTGTTCAATTTTATTTTTCTATCTACGTTACTTTACCGAAATAACTAAAGAGTATGGATTCCTGGAGTCACAAAAGCTTCAAGTCAAGATTGTAGTATAGTAGTATACAATATTAGTGTGATGGGACTTTGTAGGATGAACGTTGAGAATTTTAAGGGCACGGGGTAACCAATAAGCTCTGAATTGGGTCTGTAATAAGGTAGGGCACTGATGAAGGGTTGACATGTATGTAGTCGTGTAGTGTATAGTGTAGTGTATAGTGTAGTAGTATAGTAGTATAGTAGTGTAGTGTATAGTAGTGTATAGTGTAGTGTGTAGTGTAGTGTGTAGTGTAGTGTATAGGGTAGTGTATAGTGTAGTGTATAGGGTAGTATATAGTGTAGTGTAGTGTCTAGTGTAGTGTATAGTGTAGTAGTATAGTAGTGTAGTGTATAGTGTAGTGTAGTGAATAGTGTAGTGTCTAGTGTAGTAGTGTAGTAGTATAGTAGTGTAGTGTCTAGTGTAGTGTATAGTGTAGTAGTACAGTAGTGTAGTGTATAGTGTAGTGTATAGTGTAGTGTAGTGAATAGTGTAGTGTCTAGTGTAGTAGTGTAGTAGTATAGTAGTGTAGTGTATAGTGTAGTGTATAGTGTAGTGTATAGTGTAATGTCTAGTCAGTGTATAGTGTAGTGTATAGTGTAGTGTATAGTGTAGTTTGTAAGTGAACTCGGGGGGTTGACATGCACACAGCGACGAGTGTGAAGACTCCTCCAGCGTGGGGGGAGGGGGGGGAGGGGGGGGCCCTTTATCCTCCAACACCCAACAACTCGAAGTCTGTTCCACGGCTCAATGCCACACTCAGGGGGGGCTTCTCAGCCCAGGTGCTGCACAATCCACGCGTCGCTCCCTCGCTGACCGGTGACGGCTTCACGACATCACAGTGGCGAGGTGGCGGGGGGCTACGGATGGCGCGGGGGGAGGGGGGCAAAGCCTCAGCATTGCGTTGCCTATGCAAGTCAAAATACTTGGGACATCTCACCAGCCATCCTGGCCAGGGTATGCAATTAATTATAACCCCGTGCCCCGCATGCAAGCTCCAAATGCACAGGCATGGCCAGGGTCTGGATCGAACCCACGACCTCCTGCATAGCCGGCGAGGGAGTTAACATCTCCGCAACCGCGGTTGTCCCCATCTCAGCTCCCTAGCTCCGAACCACCCCTGACCCTCGAACGCGCCTCTCCCCCCCCCTCTCCTCCTCCCCGCCTCTCCCCCACCAGCCGAGCATTGTGAGAGCCTCCTGGTCCAGCCGTGGTTCCCGACGGACATGCGGAACAAAACGGCGCCCCACGCGCCCGCCCTCTTCGCCGTGGGCAAGGCGCGCAGGTCTGCAGCCGTCAAGGGCGCAGCCGCCGCCACGTCATCCGCCACTACGTCATCCGCAGCCACCTCGTCGCACCGTGACGAGGAAGACGACGACGACGGAGAGGAGTCGGTGGAATATCTCCTCGTCGGCAAGGCGACCTACGACCTCTTCAACACTCTGAAAGAGGCGAGCGAGCGGGCGGGGAGTAGCGGAGGGGGGGGTGGAGGCGGGGTTCCACACGGACACGCGCGCGCGTGCCTGTGCGCGTGTGCGTGTGCAGGCGTTACGCACGAACACGCGCACGCGTACACACACGCACAGACACGCACACACGCGCACACACACGCGCGCACAGGCACGCATACACGTACGCGTACACACACGCATCGTACACACACGCACAGATACGCACACACACGCGCGTACACACACGCACAGACACACACACACACACACGCACAGGCACGCACACACACACGCGTACACACACGCACAGACACGCACACACGCGCACAGGCACGCACACACACGCGCGTACACACACGCACAGACACGCACACACGCGCACAGGCACGCACACACACGCGCGTACACACGCACAGACACGCACACACACGCACAGGCACGCACACACACGCACAGGCACGCACACACACGCACAGGCACGCACACACACGCACAGACACGCACACACGCGCACAGGCACGCACACACACACGCGTACACACACGCACAGACACGCACACACACGCACAGACACGCACACACACGCGCGTACACACACACAAAAAACAGAAGGGCACGCGCAAAAATTAAAGCGCACGAGGAGACAGCTGCCTGCCGAGTAGCGCACACAGTGCACACACAGTACACACACAGTACACACACACAGTACACACACAGTACACACACACACAGTACACACACAGTACACACACACACACACAGTACACACACAGTACACACACAGTATACACACAGTACACACACACAGTACACAGTACACACACAGTACACACACACAGTACACACACACAGTACACACACAGTACACACACACACACAGTACACACACAGTACACACACACAGTACACACACAGTACACACACAGTACACACACACACACACAGTACACACACAGTACACACACACAGTTACACACAGTACACACACACACACACAGTACACACACAGTACACACACACACACAGTACACACACAGTACACACACACAGTACACACACAGTACACACACAGTATACACACAATACACACACAGTACACACACACACAGTACACACACAGTGCACACACACACAGTACACACACAGTACACACACAGTACACACACACACAGTACACACACAGTATACACACAGTACACACACAGTACACACACACAGTACACACACAGTACACACACAGTACACACACACACAGTACACACACAGTACACACACACAGTACACACACAGTACACACACAGTACAGACACACACAGTACACACACAGTACACACACAGTACAGACACACACAGTACACACACACAGTACACACACACACAGTACACACACAGTACACACACACAGTATACACACAATACACACACAGTACACACACACACAGTACACACACAGTACACACACACAGTACACACACAGTACACACACACAGTACACACACAGTACACACACACAGTATACACACAGTACACACACACACAGTACACACACAGTACACACACACCGTATACACACAGTACACACACAGTACAGACACACACAGTACACACACACAGTACACATACACACAGTACACACACACAGTACACGCACAGTACACGAACAGTATATATACACACACACTACACACACAGCACACACCCACAGTATACACAGTACAGAGTATCCACACACACAGTGCACACACGCAGAGTACACACAGTATACACACAGTACGCAACAGACACACAGTACACACACACAGTACACACACAGTACACACACAGTACACACACACACACACAGTACACACACAGTACACACACACAGTTACACACAGTACACACACACACACACAGTACACACACAGTACACACACACACACAGTACACACACAGTACACACACACAGTACACACACAGTACACACACAGTATACACACAATACACACACAGTACACACACACACAGTACACACACAGTGCACACACACACAGTACACACACAGTACACACACAGTACACACACACACAGTACACACACAGTATACACACAGTACACACACAGTACACACACACAGTACACACACAGTACACACACAGTACACACACACACAGTACACACACAGTACACACACACAGTACACACACAGTACACACACAGTACAGACACACACAGTACACACACAGTACACACACAGTACAGACACACACAGTACACACACACAGTACACACACACACAGTACACACACAGTACACACACACAGTATACACACAATACACACACAGTACACACACACACAGTACACACACAGTACACACACACAGTACACACACAGTACACACACACAGTACACACACAGTACACACACACAGTATACACACAGTACACACACACACAGTACACACACAGTACACACACACCGTATACACACAGTACACACACAGTACAGACACACACAGTACACACACACAGTACACATACACACAGTACACACACACAGTACACGCACAGTACACGAACAGTATATATACACACACACTACACACACAGCACACACCCACAGTATACACAGTACAGAGTATCCACACACACAGTGCACACACGCAGAGTACACACAGTATACACACAGTACGCAACAGACACACAGTACACACACACAAGACACACCGTACAAACACAGTACACACACTACACACACAGTACACAACACACACACAGTGCACACACAGTACACAACACACACAGTACACACCACACACGCACAGTACACACATACAGTGAGGGAAAAAAGTATTTGATCCCCTGCTGATTTTGTACGTTTGCCCACTGACAAAGAAATGATCAGTCTATAATTTTAATGGTAGGTATATTTGAACAGTGAGAGAGAATAACAACACAAAAATCCAGAAAAACGCATGTCAAAAATGTTATAAATTGATTTGCATTCTAATGAGGGAAATAAGTATTTGACCCCCTCTCAATCAGAAAGATTTCTGGCTCCCAGTTGTCTTTTATACAGGTAACGAGTTGAGATTAGGAGCACACTCTTAAAGGGAGTGCTCCTAATCTCAGCTTGTTACCTGTGTAGTGGGTTCACGGGACACGGTGGAGTAGAGGCAGCACTGTTTATTTAACGTAACAAGGGTTACACTGTAAGGGGTAACGCCCCCTTCACCCGTATACACACTGGGACACCCCCTAGGCTCTCAAGCCTAACTCCTGTGCTCCCAGTTCCTCCAGCTACAGGCACTAGAGGAGGCTATCTGATCTGGCCCTGGTCAAGCAACAGATCACGGCACCCCACCAACCAGACCGACCCTTAAAAGGGCTCCGGCTCTGAGGCTCTGGGGCCGCACTACCGGCTTGCCCTGCCGGCCCTCAAAAGGACAGCGGTCAGGGAAGTCCCAGGGTCTATCTAGCCGGCCTTCCTTCTTCACTGGTTCTTCATTCTTGGCCCCAACACACTGCCCCGAGCTCTCTGGCTCCCCGCCCTTTATACCCATACACCCCTGAGGGCGGGGCTATAGCGGACGTGGTTGTAGCCACCAAGGTGTGGCTGTGTGTTACCTTCCCACACTGTGTGTTTCCTTCCCAAAACACCCCTACATCACCCCCTCTTAGTACAGCCCGCAGACGTCCCGGCTGCAACAATACTTAGCAATAACAATGCAACAAAACCCCAACCGTGCGTGCTTCTTAACAACCAAACGCCCCAATAAATATCCCAACCCACCTATACAAAGATACACTATATACAGCATACACATTCCCCCCCCCCCCCCCGCATTCAACCCGAGCCACCCGTCAGCGCAGCAAAAGGAGACTTAGCAGGTGAGTAGAAACAGTGTGAACAGAACAAGTGCAACCAGAAGGCAACATTACAAAAACCGGCGCGTTTTGGCGTGAGTCCGTTTTGCGGGGCCCATCGTAGGGGGGGAGAACCGGTCGGGCCAGCGGTGGGCGCCGTCCGTTCGGGTGAGCAACCCTCCGACATCCCGGGAGGACAATCCCCGTCCCCGCCGGGTGGTGCAGGCGGCTGGGTGGCCGTCATTCTCGAGGCACCTGAAGATAGAACAGTTAGTGGCATATCAGGGACAGGCGGCGAAGTCGCCATCCGGGAGTCAGCGGACACATCACACGCTCGGCCTGGGTAATGTGGTGGAGGGACGCGCGGGTGCCACAAACGGCTTCAGGCGCGAGGGGTGTACGTACCAGCGACGTTTCCCCCACTGAATACGAACGCACTGTGGCCGCATGACCTGCACAATTTCCAGAGGACCCCTCCATGGCCGCAACAATTTCGCCGAGGTTGCCAACGGCACTTGAGGGCAGTGCTGCCAGGCTCTGCCACCCGGTCTCCACGCATGTGTGCGTGACTGGCGCGGACGCAACCTCTCGTTAGCCTTCTGTCGGGAATTAGAGTTTTGGGCGGCTGCCTCTCGCGCCTCGGTCAACCTCAGGATATAAAATTTGACGTGGTCGGGGCCAATTGCGACTTTTCGTTTGGTTTGGAGACCCGCAGCTGAGTCTCCATAGGGTGGATCAACATCGCGACCGTACATCAGAAAGAGCGGCGAGAATCCGTTCGCCGTGTGAGGAGCCATTCTGTAGGCAGCCAAAACCCCCGGGATCTGAAGGCCCCAATCGGTCTGGGAGTCACGCACTTGGTGACACAACATGGACGTGAGGGTCCTATGAAGGCGTTCCACCATTCCATCCGTTTGTGGGTGATAGGGGGAAGTACGGATTTTTGTTGTACCGAGGAGTGCACACACCTCGTGCAGAAGGACGCCAGAGAAGTTTTTCCCTTGGTCAGTCAGCGGCCGTTCGGGAGCACCTTTGTCGAGGACGTAGCCCTGGACAAAGGCTTCGGCGATGGCTGCTGCTGACTGGTTGGCGAGGGGCCATGCCATAGGCCATCGAGTAAAGTATTCTACGCCAACCAGCAGGTACTTGTTACCCCTAGGGGTCGCAGGGAAGGGACCCAATATATCGAGTGCGACGAATTCGTTAACTCGAGAGAGACCGTGATAGATTGTGTTGGCGGACAGGCGCTCCTCGCTGGTGGCTTCCGCTGGGCGCACTGAGTTCATGGCGCTGCGTGCCTCGCCGGCCCGGCACCACACATTGACATTCCCAGTCACTACACATATATGTAGTAGTAGCTACGGGCCCCGTACGTTCAAGGGCCCCGCGCTAAACGCTTTCGAGCTATCAATTCCGGTACAGTAATTCTTCTGCACTTGCTCTATCACTGTAGTACTCTACCGCCTTGAACTTTTATGAACGACTGGGGGGTGTTTAAGGTTAGCGATTTGTCGTATTATCCGGCTGTATAGCAAATGAAACAATACAATTACTTTAAAATGTAGGGCTCCCCCGCCCACCCTCTTTGTAACACATGCCACGGGCCCCCCGTACCGAGCTTGATCCGGGGCACTGCTCCTTCCTGGTGCCGTCTCTGACCGAAGGTGTTCAGCCCCAGGGCGGACGACGTCCTCTCCGTGGAGCTCCGATCGAGCGCAGACAGCGACCTCCGCCTCAAGTGGTCCACGGTGGAGTGGCGCTCGACGGCCCGCGTGCCCCTGGAGGGCTGCCAGGAGTACGTGAGCGACAGGCTGGGCTACAGGCCGCGCTTCGACCACCTCATTGTCAAGCGCGACGCCTGCACCGTCAGCTGAAGGGCTACCTCTCTCTCTCTACCTCTCTCTACCTCTCTCTACCTCTCTCTGTCTACCTCTCTCTCTCTACCTCTCTCTCTCTCTACCTCTCTCTCTCTCTCTACCTCTCTCTGTCTACCTCTCTCTCTCTACCTCTCTCTCTCTCTACCTCTCTCTCTCTCTACCTCTCTCTGTCTACCTCTCTCTCTCTACCTCTCTCTCTCTCTACCTCTCTCTCTCTACCTCTCTCTGTCTACCTCTCTCTCTCTACCTCTCTCTCTCTCTACCTCTCTCTCTCTACCTCTCTCTCTACCTCTCTCTCTCTCTCTACCTCTCTCTCTCTCTACCTCTCTCTCTCTACCTCTCTCTCTGTCTATCTCTATCTCTCTACCTCTCTCTCTCTACCTACCTCTCTGTCTACCTCTCTCTCTCTACCTCTCTCTCTCTACCTCTCTCTCTCTACCTCTCTCTCTCTATATCTCTCTATCTCTCTCTACCTCTATCTCTCTCTGTCTATCTCTATCTATCTGTCTCTACCTCTCTCTCTATCTCTCTCTCTGTCTATCTCTCTCTACCTCTCTCTCTCTCTGTGTCTATCTCTATCTATCTGTCTCTACCTCTCTCTCTATCTCTCTGTCTATCTCTCTATATATATCTATATATCTCTCTATCTCTCTTTCTGTCTATCTCTCTCTATCTTTCTATCTATCTTTATATCTATCTTTCTCTTTCTTTCTCTCTCTATATCTCTCTCTATCTCTCTCTACCTCTCTCTCTATCTCTCTCTGTATTTCTATCTATCTTTCTCTATCTTTCTCTCTCTCTATCTCTCTCTATCTCTCTATCTGTCTCTCTATATTTCTCTCCCCCCCACCGTCCCCCAGCCCCCCCCACCCCGCCCCCCACAAACATACTCCGGATAGCCTCAACAGACTTTTTGGGGAGCAAGTGCTGTCAAGAGAGACGGCGACCTATGAAGGCACGCGCCGTGACACACGAGGTGGTGGTGTTGGTGGGAGTGCGGATGTGTGGTTGACCAGCGCCACGCACGGGGTCACCTCATCCCGCCAGCCACACCACCACTCCTCCCCCTCAACTGGGCCACTGCCCCCACCCCTCGCCCCCCCCTCCACCCTCCGCCCCCCAAACCACCGCAAAGTCCAAGGAGGTCGGCGTTGTCGCCTTTGGCTGTGGAATTCAACTTCAGCCTCTCGACGTGTTGTCCAGAAGGTTTCTGTTCGTCTGTTGTGTCCACGGTGTCATCGCGACGGAAGCCGCTGTCAGCTGTCCGTGTCCTAAGTTCGCTCCCTTGATGAGGCTCGGGGCAGTCGCTTTGAGAGAGAGGAGAGAGAGAGACAGAGAGAGACAGAGAGAGAGAGTTCGGTGGCAGAAGACGGAGAGCTCTGCATGCAGATTGTGAGCTCCCCGTCGGAGGCCGTTTGACTGCGAGCAGGGCTGGGTGCAGATGCAGCACTTGTCGTAGTTAAAAAAAAAACTATTTACATAGAAAACAGGGTGAACATAGACAGAGTAAGGAGAGAGGGGGTAGAGAGAGAGGGGGGGGGGGTGGTAGAGAGAGGGGGTAGAGAAGGAGGGAAGGGGCAAGAAGAAGGAGCAGAGCTTGAAACCTTTCAAAAAATATTTCATTTAAACGGGGGGGGGGGGGAGGGGGCACATAAAGCAAAGTATTGGAAAAAAACTACGAAAAAACCGAAATGATGAACGAAGCAAAGTGCCGACGACACTGAGCATCTTGTTTCCTCTGATCGCACAAAAAAAGAGAGAGAAAGAAAGGAGAGAGAGAGGAGAGAGAGAGAGAAAGAGAGGAGCGAGAAAGATAAAGGGGGAGACTTTTGACTTTTAAACAACTTTCATTGCCGCCAGCCGCAACAGCACTGGAGGCGATTTCGATATGAAACACACAAAGTCACCAGCAAACACAAATACACAAAGTCACCAGCAACACAAATACACAAAGTCACCAGCAACGCAAATACACAAAGTCACCAGCAACACAAATACACAAAGTCACCAGCAACACAAATACACAAAGTCACCAGCAACACAAATACACAAAGTCACCAGCAACACAAACACACAAAGTCACCAGCAACACAAACACACAAAGTCACCAGCAAACACAAATAAACAAACATCGGCCTTTTGGCTAAGATCAAGTGTACTATCTGTTCTTATCGGTTTAATATCTGATACGTACCACATTGTGGTACCTTATATTAAATTGATATTTGGGACAGGGAAATGGAATAGGGGCTTGCTCCGTCCACTCGGGCGCATCAACCCGGTATTGCAGTACCTCCGGGAATGGTGCACCTCCCTGCTGGTGGGTGGGGGGAAGCGAAAAGTGTATAGAATAAAATAAAAAAAGAGAGGAGAGAGAGAGAGAGAAAGATTAACGTCACCGCTCGGACGTTGTCAGTCGGCGAGCGGTCGGAAGCCGCCGGTGGAGGAGGTGGAACGGTGTCAGCCGGATCCGAACCGACACATTGGCACGCGGCGATAATAACGATCATCTTTGTAAAGGCGACAATCTCGTCGGGGTGGTGGAGGGGTTAACGACACGGATTTTGGCGTAACCACTGGGAGGAGCGCGACGTTGCCTAAACTTGCGTAACAAATTCACGGACTCGTCACAGCGTTGCCTACGAGCAGCCAAAGTTGCACGTTCATTTCTTCTGCATTGTGAATATTTACGACTTTCTGGCACCTGGCACCGATCTGGATATCCGCCCGAGGTGATGCTTACAATGATGACGGAGATGGGAACGACGACGATGATAATGGTGGTGGTGGTGGTTGTTGTGGTAGCAAAGTAGTGGTGAGGGCCGACACACCTTTTAAAAACATTGTTGGGTTTGATGATGATGGGGGGGGGGGGGGGGGGGTTAGTATGGGGAGCGGTGGTGCAGCGGTTAGCGCTGTGCTGCGCTATGAACCCGGCGAACCGGGTTCGATACCTGCTCACGGCCAACACCAGTGACGATTATCTCAACCGATCTTGGGCCTCCGCTAGGTCGACTCAGCCTCAAATGAGTACCTGGTGCGGTATGTAGTAAACATCGCCACTGGGGAGACAAAGGCGTTCGGGCGTGGTGCTGGCCACCCACCCCCTCGTGTGCCGTTCCGGCCTTCATGGGCTACTCGTAAACATCACTTGCCCCAACAGTCTGTTACAGGCTATACGGGGGATCTTTGTCTTTGTTGTCGCCATTTGTGTTTTGTGTCGGGGGGGGGGGCGTCAGGGGGCCACCCGTGGCCCTGCGGGGCCTTGCGATGAAGAACGCCGCTGTAGACATAAGATTGAGGTGTTTCGGGGACATGCTGAAATTCACTTTGACCGTCGCTAGCAGAGTCACGGACACATGGTGAGGGATTACGATCGGTCCCCCGGGCTAGAACCTCACTGCAATGCAGTAGCAATGGACAGGCCCCCGTACACAGCAGAGGGTAACGATACGCGGTGTGCGGATTTGTCCTCGGGAGAGGGAAGAGAGGAGATGAGAAATACTGGCAGATGACAGGGAAAGGATGGGAAAGGAACGGAGGATCGGGAGGAAAAGGGGTGAGGAGAGATGAGAGAGAGGGAAGAGGGGAGGGGGGGAGAGGCTACGTCAGTGCCCCGCCGCCGCCGCTGTTGCTGCATGGACGAGGAGCGGCGTCTGTTTTCACAGTGGGCGGGGAGAAGGGAGGCGAGGGAGGAGTTCAGAGTTGGGCGGGGGGAAGGTGGCCACGCACAGGTGTCACGTGATTCACGGGAGGCTTGAACCGATTTGGATGCACCGGGCGCGTCTCGGCGAATATCTCGAAACATTTTAGAGGGGGGCACTCCCATCCACCCACCCACCCACCCCACCAGAGGCAGCTTGTCCCTGTGGTTAGAAGGCCGACTCGGCGCCCGGTCCGCTAAACGTGCACAAGTCTGTGCCCGTCGGCTGGCGGATGATGATTTGCTGTCGTGCGTGGATCACCGAGTGAGTACATCCGTGTGGCGTATAACTTTCACATTTGAAAGGAGGATAGACAAACACACGTGCACCATGGTCTTCTGTCGCGAATGACGTCACGGCTGGGGGGGGGGGCGGGTCTTTAACGTCCGCCGTGAGAGAGGCAGACGGAGAGCCGCGCGACCGCGCTCAAATTTCTGTGAGCGCACATACACCGCGGCAATGACCGGGGCTGCCGCTGGGTTGGAACCGCGAAAGCCTGCGACAAGACGGATGGCGGATGTCACCCGTGTATAGCAGCAGCAGCAGTAGTAGCAGCAGCAGCTCATGACTGAACTTCCGTGAAAAAGAGCTTTACAGCTCATCGGATTCCTCCGGCATCAATAATGATTCTGATTGAAGGCCGCCAGTGCAGCGATTAGCGCGCTGCGTCAAGATCCCGCCCGGCTCGAGCTATCTGAACCGCCGGTGACGATTACCTGAACCGGTGCTGGGCCGCCCCTAGGTCGACTCAGCCTCAAAACAAATGCCTGGCTCGTGGCGTGTAAACATCGCCACGGGGGAGACAAAGGCGGCCGAGCATGGTGGTGGTGGTGCTGGCCGGCCACCTGCCCACCCCCCTCGTGTGCTAACACCGCTTGCCGAACAGGCTACACGGGGCAACCTTTGTTCGAGTGTGTACGTATGTGTGTTGAACTTCTTTCGCACCGTACGTAGCCAACCACGCTAATTGGAGGTGCTGGTGAAGGACAGCAAACTAGAGTTTACGGGTCTCTGTGTGAGTCTTTGGGTCTCTATGTGAGTCTATGGGTCTCTATTTGAGTCTATATGTGTGTGTTCAGGTGCTGGGTCATGTGTTGGCTGGGTCATGTAGCCCGCATGCCCAGCCACCGCATGCCGAAACAGCTTTTGTTCGGCCGTATCGAGGGGGCTAAACGGGCGCGGCACGGGCTAGAGGAGAGATGGAGTGACGTGGTACAGGAAGACGTTGAGCTGAGTGGACTTGCCGATGACTGGTACCAGCGGTGTCAAGATCGGCCTCTGTGGAGGAGGCTCGTGAAGGACGCTACTGGGCAGTTGGAGGCAGTCGCCCTCCAACAACAACGGAGGGCGGAGGAGCGACGCTCACAACAACGAGCGGAGCGCCGGGTGGCTAAAGCATAGCAGGTTGGCACAGTAGGGGGCACAGGTGGTGCATCAGCCAGTCATCTCAGTCATCTCAGTCAGTCGACCCGTGGCACCTGGGTCTGCCCCGTGACCTCCTGCCAGCGGGCGTTCGACACTTCACGTGGCCTCAAGGTGCACATGGCCTGGCACAAGCGTCGTGGTGACGTCACCGCCACTTAGTGGCGAATGGCGGTTGTTGTTGTTGTTGATGTTCATGCGATAGATGTTCAAGAGCTCGATGTCAATGTGGAGGTCCTTCTGCTGCGACTGCTGCTGGCCATGACGAGAGGGCTTCATCAGATCGAGAGAGAGAGAGAGTTCGTGTCGTGTCGCTGTTCCTCCTCCTGCGTTGAAGGAGCAGAGACCGCGATGAGTTCACTTATACGGTCCAACGTTTTTTTTTTGGGGGGGGGGGGGGTAAATGATAACTTATATAGACATCGCTTCGTCTGCATGCTGTCTCGTTCCCGTTGCGTTTAAGCGTTCATTGTCAACGTACTTCCACCATACACTTCGTTGTTTTTTTTTGGGGGGGGGGGGTTGTAAATAAATACGTGTACAAAAAAAGAGAGAACTCCCCTTGCTTCGTTAAACCTGTGGTCGGTTGCCGGTGATTACATTCCACGTGTTTGCTATCGCCGATTACGGTTGTTGTTGTCGTCGTTGTTGTCGTTGTTGATCTCTTGAGCGGCTTTCGCTGGCACGGCAAGTCCTCGCTTAACGCGCGGTGATCACACTACGACGACTTCCTATTTATCTTACACGACTCTGCTGTCAGGGAACGATTTTCGCGCAACGCGGACTGTGCCGCCCCCTTAGAACGCGAAATGCGTTACAAGTGACGTAGTGACTACATTATCAGTGACGTAGTAACTACATCATCAGTGGTGTAGTAACTACATCATCAGTGGTGTAGTAACTACATCATCAGTGGCGTAGTAACTACATTATCAGTCGTGTAGTGACTACATTATCAGTGGTGTAGTAACTACATCATCAGTGGTGTAGTAACTACATTATCAGTCGTGTAGTGACTACATTATCAGTGGTGTAGTAATTACATTATCAGTGACTTAGTGACTACATTATCAGTGACGTAGTAACTACATTATCAGTGACGTAGTAACTACATCATCAGTGACTTAGTGACTACATTATCAGTGGTGTAATAACTACATCATCAGTGGCGTAGTAACTACATTATCAGTGGTGTAGTGACTACATTATCAGTGGTGTAGTAACTTCATTATCAGTGGTGTAGTAACTACATTATCAGTGGTGTAATAACTACATCATCAGTGGCGTAGTAACTACATTATCAGTGGTGTAGTAACTACATTATCAGTGGTGTAGTGACTACATTATCAGTGGTGTAGTAACTACATTATCAGTGTCGTAGTAACTCCATTATCAGTGACGTAGTAACTACATCATCAGTGGCGTAGTAACTACATTATCAGTGGTTTAGTGACTACATTATCAGTGGTGTAGTAACTACATTATCAGTGGCGTAGTAACTACATTATCAGTGTCGTAGTAACTCCATTATCAGTGACGTAGTAACTACATCATCAGTGGCGTAGTAACTACATTATCAGTGGTTTAGTGACTACATTATCAGTGGTGTAGTAACTACATTATCAGTGACTTAGTGACTACATTATCAGTGACGTAGTGACTACATTATCAGTGGCGTAGTAACCACATTATCAGTGACGTAGTAACTCCATTATCAACTCAGGGGTTCCGGTAATCGATCAGGTGGGGTCCCAATATTGGATTCGTCTCGCACGGTCACACCCAGGCTATTATATATCGCAGTCTCTTCACCTTGCCTGTCTAACCGCATTGTCGTTGTGCTCACGGGCTCGAACATTTAACGCTGTGGGGGGGGGGGGCGGGGGGGGGCGCTCCATCTTCTCAAAATGCAGCCCACTACACAGCTCCGTAGTTGTGACCTCTTCGCGATATATGACGTTACTGCTGTCATTGAATTAAATTAAAACGTGGAACGTAAAGTTGCAAGCGTAACAACAGACGCTCAAACCGCGCGTTTAAGTAAGTGTTTGCCGTTCTTTTACACTGTTGTTGAAAACAAATCTCAGGGTGGTTGCCAAGGGGAGGGAGGGAGGTTGGGGGGGGGGCAGTGAGGGAGGGAGGGCAGTGAGGGAGGGCAGTGAGGGAGGGAGGGCAGTGAGGGAGGGCAGGGATTGAGGGAGGGCTGGGAGGGAGGGCAGTGGGGGAGGTAGGGAGGGCAGTGGGGGAGGGCAGTGAGGGAGGGAGGGCTGGGAGGGAGGGCAGTGAGAGAGGGAGGGCAGTGAGGGAGGGCAGTGAGGGAGGGAGGGCAGTGAGGGAGGGCAGTGAGGGAGGGAGGGCAGTGAGGGAGGGCAGGGAGGGAGGGCAGTGAGGGAGGGAGGGCAGTGGGGGAGGTAGGGAGGGCAGGGAGGGCAGTGAGGGAGGGCAGTGAGGGAGGGCAGTGAGGGAGGGCAGTGAGGGAGGGAGGGCAGGGAGGGAGGGCAGTGAGGGAGGGAGGGCAGGGAGGGAGGGCAGTGAGGGAGGGGGGGAGGGAGGGCAGGGAGGGAGGGCATTGAGGGAGGGAGGGCAGTGAGGGAGGGCAGTGAGGGAGGGAGGGAGGGCAGGGAGGGAGGGCAGTGAGGGAGGGCAGTGAGGGAGGGAGGGCAGTGAGGGAGGGCAGTGAGGGAGGGAGGGCAGGGAGGGCAGTGAGGGAGGGATGGAGGGAGGGAGGGCAGTGAGGGAGGGAGGGAGGGCAGTGAGGGAGGGAGGGTTGGTAGAGAGGACAGCCCCCCCCGCCCCGCGTGGGGACCAGGCCACGCTCTGCCTGCCCCACCACGCCACCGGTCGTAAGTCGAGGCTCCGATCGTTGCCCGTAAGCGGGCGCCAAGTCGGTGGCCGCTGTCGCCTCGGGGCGTCCGCGACGTCACGGGGAGAGAGTGAAGAATGAAAAGCGAACGCAAGCCGATCTGAGTCACGTGGCCGCCCAGGAGTGTGTCCCCAAATGGGGATCTCACAGAGTGGGTGGTGGGCCGCTTGGCGCGTAAAGTTGGTGGGATATTTTGGGGGGGTTACTTTGGGGCCGTCCATAAATGACGTCACGCACCTGGGGGGGGGGGGGGGGTGGGGGGAGGGCTCAGACATTTGTGACGATGTGTGACGAGGGGGGTGGGGGTTTGAGAAATGTGACGTCACATCAAAATGCGCAACTTTAACTAAATATAAACAACACGTTCTACTTAATTAAATAGACTTTTTTAATATCAGAGTGCAGCGCCACATTAAATACGCACTACAATGACAATAGTTTAAAGCGATTTGAAGCATGTTTTTTTTTGGGGGGGGGGGGGGTGGGCAGAGCTTTGTGACGTCATATTTGAGGGTTGGGGGGGGTCTGACTTTTTGTGACGCCGCGTGACGAGGGAGGGGGGGGTCAAAAATCGTCCAAAATCGCGTGACGTCATTCACGGACGGCGCCTTCATGAGTCTGCGTTGGTCGCAACATTTGTCGCTACACCTGTAAAGAGAGACGCGGGGTTCGAGAGACGGCTGCATAGGGAGAGAGAGAGAGAGATAGAGAGAGACGTGGGGGATAGAGAGACAGAGGAGAGACGCGGAGAGGGAGAGACGGGCATGGAGTTACATTGTTTATACGGGTAATGAGTGGGTGTATGTTAATGTGTCAAGATCAATATCGATCAATATCAATATCTTTGTTGATTTGTTTTTTTCTAAAACGTTTTGGCATAGCTGGATAACTCCTGTCAAGCCAATAAAGAATATTTTAATTGAATTAAAATCGACAGAGAGAGAGAGAAAAAGAGAGAGAGAGACAATAAGAGAGAAACAAAGAGAGACAGAGAGAGACAAAGACACACACAGAGACAGAGAGAGAGACAGAGAGACAGAGAGAAAGTGAGACAGAGACAGACAACGAGAAACAGAGACAGAGAGACACAGATAGAGAAAAAGAGACACACACACAGAGACACAGAGAGACACATAGAGAGACAGAGAGACACACACAGAGACACACAGAGAGACACAGAGAGAGACACAGATGGAGAGACACACACAGAGACACAGAGAGAGACACAGATAGAGACAGAGAGCCATACACAGAAACACACAGAGAGAGAGAGACAAAGAGATACACAGATAGAGACAGAGCGAGACACACACAGAGACACAGAGAGAGACAAAGAGAGACACATAGAGACAGAGAGAGACACACACAGAGACACAGAGACACAAAGAGAGAGACAAAGAGAGACACATAGAGACAGAGAGATACACACACAGCGACACAGAGAGACATATAGAGAGACACAGATAGAGACAGAGAGACAAAGAGAAACATAGAGACAGAGAGAGACACACACACAGACACAGCGAGAGAGAGACAAAGAGAGACACAGATAGAGATGGAGAGAGACACACACAGAGAAAGACAGAGAGACACACACAGATAGAGACAGAGAGACACACACACAGAGACACAGAGAGAGACAAAGCGAGACACAGAGAGACAAAGATAGAGACAGAGAGACACACACAGAGACACACAGAGACAGAGAGAGAGACAAAGAGAGACACAGATAGAGACAGAGAGAGAGACACACAGAGACACACAGAGAGACACAGAGAGAGACAAAGAGAGACACAGAGAGAAAGACAAAGAGACACACACAGAGACACACAGAGACACAGAGAGAGACAAAGAGAGACAAAGAGATACACAGATAGAGAGAGACACGCACAGAGACACGGATAGACACAGAGAGAGAGACAAAGAGAGACACAGATAGAGACAGAGAGATACACAGAGACACATAGAGAGACACAGAGAGAGACACAGATAGAGACAGAGAGACACACAGAGAGACAGAGAGAGAGACAAAGAGAGAGACACACAGAGACACACAGAGACACAGAGAGAGACAAAGAGAGACACACACAGAGACACACAGAGACACACAAAGACAGAGAGAGACAAAGAGAGACAGACACACACAGAGACACGGATAGACACTGAGAACAAAGACACTGACAGAGCAATGCTAAGAGCGTGGACAGCGAGAGACCGAGAGACAAACTTTCACTTTGGTCACAGAGTTGGTGGTTGTGTAGTGTCAACGATTCAGAGACAGACTTTCTAGGAGTGACCTTCTTTATTACCAACGTCCGCGATCTCGTCCGCACACTCTCCACGGTGGCTTAGCCTGGCCTGTACACAACACCGGCCGTCTAACATTGCTGACTGAGATAGGCAACTGCGAGCCTTCGTAGCGCAATGTCTAGCAGAGACGTTGAGCGGCTTACAGCGACGACGAGACGAGACAACTCCCAGCACCGGCAGCCCCGAGCCCCCCGCTCTCGGCTCCTTTTATGCTCCCAGCGCGGCCCTGGCTCTGCCCTGACCGCGCCTCCCTTCTCGAACCCTCCAGCAGGTTCCAGAGGCCTCCAGGTGGGGTCCTTCGTGACCCTTGCCCCAGTTCCTCCGCCCTGCCAACACCACGTGCACAGCCTCACCGGCGTGTGTGCTCTCTGTCCACCACAGTTGCCACTGCTGTCCACCAGCCGGCGCTATTACACTACACACGTGTTGATGGTGGTGTTGTGGTGGTGATGGTGGTTGTGGCTGCGGTTTGTATTTGTTGTTGGTGGTCGTGTTGATTGTAGCGCTGATGCTGGTGACGCTGGTGGTTGTGGTGGTAACTTTGTTGGTGCCAGTGATGGTTGTTATGAGTGGTGGTGAGCGGTGGTGCTAGTGATGGTTGTGATTGGTGTTGGTGCTGGATGTGATTAGTGGTGCTGGTGGTGGTGCTAGTGATGGTTGTGATTAGTGGTGGTGGTGCTGGTGATGGATGTGATTAGTGGTGGTGGTGCTGGTGATGGATGTGATAAGTGGTGGTGGTGCTGGTGATGGTTGTGATTAGTGGTGGTGGTGCTGGTGATGGATGTGATAAGTGGTGGTGGTGCTGCTGATGGTTGTGATTAGTGGTGGTGGTGCTGGTGATGGATGTGATAAGTGGTGGTGGTGCTGGTGATGGTTGTAATTAGTGGTGGTGGTGTTGGTGATGGATGTGATCAGTTTTGGTGGTGGTGATGCTGGTGATGGTTGTTATAAGTAGTCGTGGTGGCAGTTGTGCTCGTGGTGGTTGTGATGGTTGTATAGGAACCTGTCCTAGACCTTTTATAGGTCGTTTCAGCCTCAAATGAGTACCTGGTGTGGTGTGTAAACACCGCCGCTGGGGAGACAAAGGCGGCCGGGCGTGGTGCTGGCCACCCACCCCCTCGTGTGCCGTGCCGGCCTTCATAGGTGCTCGCTAACAGCACTTGCCCCAGCAGTCTGTTAAGGCTACACGGGGGGATCTTTGCCTTTGTGTCGGTGGTGGTGGTGAATCACCTTGCTGTTGAGCTCCCATCGACCGCTCATCAGCGTAGAGACATCGCTGCCACGTCCCCTTTGTCTCTCCCGCGAGAAGAACGGAATTGGTCCCGGGACGTTGGGGCAATATATTGTAGAACAAACACAAACCCAGCGAGCTACTTCTTTCGCTAAAATACTTTACACCCCCCTCTCACTCCCCCCCTTCTCTCCTGGGAATCGTTTAAAGAAGACCGCTTCATTTACATCGACAGTGTCCGCCTCCCTTTGATTTTTTTTACTCTACTATAAACACCGAATCCGTGAACTCTCACGAGCCATCTGCGCCCTCTGCATTAAGGTGATTGTTTGTGGTGGTGGTGGTGGTGCTGGTGGTGGTGGTGCTGGCCACCTACCCCCTCGTGTGCCGTGCCGGCCTTCACAGGTGCTCCTCGCTAGCAGCACTTGCCCCAACATTACCTTAAGGCTATACAGGGGACCTTTGTCTTTTGTGGCTAAATGCAGCGAGTTGGCGCAGTAGGGGGTACAGCTGGTGGTGTATCTACCGGTCATCTCAACTTCAGCCAACCCACGGCACCTGCTGGGTCTGTGTCCCGAGACCTGCTGCTAGCCAGCCAGCCTTCGACACTTCACGTGATAGCGCACCTAGCCTGGCACAGGAGTCGTGGTGACGTCGCCTTCACTTAGTGGCGAGCTGCAGCGGGTATCGGTGGTGGTGGAGGAGGAGGAGGAGGCACGTGAAGGACGCTGCTGGGCAAGTTGGGGGTGCGGTCGCCCTCCAGCAAACAGCGGAGGGCAGAGGAGCGACGCTCACAACAGATGAGCGGAGCGCCGGGCGGTGAATACACAAGCGGCTGGCACGATGGGAGGAGGCACAGGTGGTGACATCTGCCAGTCATCTTGGCAGATTGCACCACCTGTCACCATGGGAGTCCAGTTTACCATGGGACTCCGGTTTACCATGGGAGTCAAGTTTACTATGGGAGTGCAGTTGACAATGGGAGTCCAGTTTACCACAGAAGGCCAGTTTACCATGGGAATCCAGTTTACCATGGGAGTGCAGTTTACCATGGAACTCCGTTTTACCTTGGGAGTGCAGTTTACCATGGGAGTCCAGTTTACCATGGGAGTGCAGTTTACCAGGGGAGTGCAGTTTACCATGGGAATCCAGTTTACCATGGGAGTCCAGTTTACCATGGGAATCCAGTTTACCGTGGGAGTGCAGTTTACCATGGGAGTGCAGTTTACCATGGAACTCCGTTTTACCATGGGAGTCCAGTTTACCACGGGAGTCCAGTTTACCATGGGAGTGCAGTTTGCCATGGAACTCCGTTTTACCATGGGAGTGCAGTTTACCATGGGAGTCCAGTTTACCATGGAACTCCGTTTTACCATGGGAGTCCAGTTTACCATGGGAGTCCAGTTTACCATGGGAGTGCAGTTTACCATGGGAGTGCAGTTTACCATGGAACTCCGTTTTACCATGGGAGTGCAGTTTACCATGGGAGTCCAGTTTACCACGGGAATCCAGTTTACCATGGGAGTGCAGTTTACCATGGGAGTGCAGTTTACCATGGAACTCCGTTTTACCATGGGAGTCCAGTTTACCACGGGAGTCCAGTTTACCATGGGAATCCAGTTTACCATGTGAGTGCAGTTTACCATGGGAGTGCAGTTTACCATGGAACTCCGTTTTACCATGGGAGTGCAGTTTACCATGGGAGCCCAGTTTACCATGGGAATCCAGTTTACCATGGGAGTGCAGTTTACCATGGGAGTGCAGTTTACCATGGGAATCCAGTTTACCATGGGAGTGCAGTTTACCATGGAACTCCGTTTTAACATGGGAGTGCAGTTTACCACGGGAGTCCAGTTTACCATGGGAATCCAGTTTACCATGGGAGTGCAGTTTACCATGGGAGTGCAGTTTACCACGGGAGTCCAGTTTACCATGGAACTCCGTTTTACCATGGGAGTGCAGTTTACCATGGGAGTCCAGTTTACCATGGAATTCCGTTTTACCATGGGAGTCCAGTTTACCATGGGAGTGCAGTTTACCATGGGAGTGCAGTTTACCATGGAACTCCGTTTTACCATGGGAGTGCAGTTTACCATGGGAGTCCAGTTTACCATGGGAATCCAGTTTACCGTGGAAGTGCAGTTTACCATGGGAGTGCAGTTTACCATGGAACTTCGTTTTACCATGGGAGTCCAGTTTACCATGGGAGTCCAGCTTACCATGGGAATCCAGTTTACCATGGGAATGCAGTTTACCATGGGAGTGCAGTTTACCATGGAACTCCGTTTTACCATGGGAGTCCAGTTTACCACGGGAGTCCAGTTTACCATGGGAGTGCAGTTTACCATGGAACTCCGTTTTACCATGGGAGTGCAGTTTACCATGGGAGTCCAGTTTACCATGGGAATCCAGTTTACCATGGGAGTGCAGTTTACCATGGGAGTGCAGTTTACCATGGAACTCCGTTTTACCATGGGAGTGCAGTTTACCATGGGAGTCCAGTTTACCATGGAACTCCGTTTTACCATGGGAGTCCAGTTTACCATGGGAGTCCAGTTTACCATGGGAGTGCAGTTTACCATGGGAGTGCAGTTTACCATGGAACTCCGTTTTACCATGGGAGTGCAGTTTACCATGGGAGTGCAGTTTACCATGGAACTCCGTTTTACCATGGGAGTCCAGTTTACCACGGGAGTCCAGTTTACCATGGGAATCCAGTTTAACATGGGAGTGCAGTTTACCCTGGGAGTGCAGTTTACCATGGAACTCCGTTTTACCATGGGAGTGCAGTTTACCATGGGAGTCCAGTTTACCATGGGAATCCAGTTTACCATGGGAGTGCAGTTTACCATGGGAGTGCAGTTTACCATGGGAATCCAGTTTACCATGGGAGTGCAGTTTACCATGGAACTCCGTTTTACCATGGGCGTGCAGTTTACCACGGGAGTCCAGTTTACCATGGGAATCCAGTTTACCATGGGAGTGCAGTTTACCATGGGAGTGCAGTTTACCATGGAACTCCGTTTTACCATGGGAGTGCAGTTTACCATGGGAGTCCAGTTTACCATGGAACTCCGTTTTACCATGGGAGTCCAGTTTACCATGGGAGTGCAGTTTACCATGGGAGTCCAGTTTACCATGGGAATCCAGTTTACCGTGGAAGTGCAGTTTACCATGGGAGTGCAGTTTACCATGGAACTTCGTTTTACCATGGGAGTCCAGTTTACCATGGGAGTCCAGCTTACCATGGGAATCCAGTTTACCATGGGAGTGCAGTTTACCATGGGAGTGCAGTTTACCATGGAACTCCGTTTTACCATGGGAGTCCAGTTTACCACGGGAGTCCAGTTTACCATGGGAGTGCAGTTTACCATGGAACACCGTTTTACCATGGGAGTGCAGTTTGCCATGGGAGTCCAGTTTACCATGGGAATCCAGTTTACCATGGGAGTGCAGTTTACCATGGGAGTGCAGTTTACCATGGAACTCCGTTTTACCATGGGAGTGCAGTTTACCATGGGAGTCCAGTTTACCATGGAACTCCGTTTTACCATGGGAGTCCAGTTTACCATGGGAGTCCAGTTTACCATGGGAGTGCAGTTTACCATGGAACTCCGTTTTACCATGGGAGTGCAGTTTACCATGGGAGTCCAGTTTACCACGGGAATCCAGTTTACCATGGGAGTGCAGTTTACCATGGGAGTGCAGTTTACCATGGAACTCCGTTTTACCATGGGAGTGCAGTTTACCATGGGAGTCCAGTTTACCATGGGAATCCAGTTTACCATGGAAGTGCAGTTTACCATGGGAGTGCAGTTTACCATGGAACTCCGTTTTACCATGGGAGTCCAGTTTACCACGGGAGTCGAGTTTACCATGGGAATCCAGTTTACCATGTGAGTGCAGTTTACCATGGGAGTGCAGTTTACCATGGAACTCCGTTTTACCATGGGAGTGCAGTTTACCATGGGAGTCCAGTTTACCATGGGAATCCAGTTTACCATGGGAGTGCAGTTTACCATGGGAGTGCAGTTTACCATGGGAGTGCAGTTTACCATGGAACTCCGTTTTACCATGGGCGTGCAGTTTACCACGGGAGTCCAGTTTACCATGGGAATCCAGTTTACCATGGGAGTGCAGTTTACCATGGGAGTGCAGTTTACCATGGAACTCCGTTTTACCATGGGAGTGCAGTTTACCATGGGAGTCCAGTTTACCATGGAACTCCGTTTTACCATGGGAGTCCAGTTTACCATGGGAGTGCAGTTTACCATGGGAGTCCAGTTTACCATGGGAATCCAGTTTCCCGTGGAAGTGCAGTTTACCATGGGAGTGCAGTTTACCATGGGAGTCCAGTTTACCATGGAACTTCGTTTTACCATGGGAGTCCAGTTTACCATGGGAGTCCAGCTTACCAT
Organism: Petromyzon marinus; assembly: GCF_048934315.1. Lineage (NCBI taxonomy): Eukaryota > Metazoa > Chordata > Hyperoartia > Petromyzontiformes > Petromyzontidae > Petromyzon > Petromyzon marinus. The sequence continues at coordinate 10,265,863 of NC_133698.1, forward strand.
GGGAATCCAGTTTACCATGGGAGTGCAGTTTACCATGGAAGTGCAGTTTACCATGGAACTCCGTTTTACCATGGGAGTCCAGTTTACCTCGGGAGTCCAGTTTACCATGGGAGTGCAGTTTACCATGGAACTCCGTTTTACCATGGGAGTGCAGTTTACCATGGGAGTCCAGTTTACCATGGGAATCCAGTTTACCATGGGAGTGCAGTTTACCATGGGAGTGCAGTTTACCATGGGAGTCCAGTTTACCATGGGAATCCAGTTTACCATGGAAGTGCAGTTTACCATGGAACTCCGTTTTACCATGGGAGTCCAGTTTACCTCGGGAGTCCAGTTTACCATGGGAGTGCAGTTTACCATGGAACTCCGTTTTACCATGGGAGTGCAGTTTACCATGGGAGTCCAGTTTACCATGGGAATCCAGTTTACCATGGGAGTGCAGTTTACCATGGGAGTGCAGTTTACCATGGGAGTCCAGTTTACCATGGGAATCCAGTTTACCGTGGAAGTGCAGTTTACCATGAAACTTCATTTTACCATGGGAGTCCAGTTTACCATGGGAGTCCAGCTTACCATGGGAATCCAGTTTACCATGGAAGTGCAGTTTACCATGGGAGTGCAGTTTACCATGGAACTCCGTTTTACCATGGGAGTCCAGTTTACCACGGGAGTCGAGTTTACCATGGGAATCCAGTTTACCATGTGAGTGCAGTTTACCATGGGAGTGCAGTTTACCATGGAACTCCGTTTTACCATGGGAGTGCAGTTTACCATGGGAGTCCAGTTTACCATGGGAATCCAGTTTACCATGGGAGTGCAGTTTACCATGGGAGTGCAGTTTACCATGGGAGTGCAGTTTACCATGGAACTCCGTTTTACCATGGGCGTGCAGTTTACCACGGGAGTCCAGTTTACCATGGGAATCCAGTTTACCATGGGAGTGCAGTTTACCATGGGAGTGCAGTTTACCATGGAACTCCGTTTTACCATGGGAGTGCAGTTTACCATGGGAGTCCAGTTTACCATGGAACTCCGTTTTACCATGGGAGTCCAGTTTACCATGGGAGTGCAGTTTACCATGGGAGTCCAGTTTACCATGGGAATCCAGTTTCCCGTGGAAGTGCAGTTTACCATGGGAGTGCAGTTTACCATGGGAGTCCAGTTTACCATGGAACTTCGTTTTACCATGGGAGTCCAGTTTACCATGGGAGTCCAGCTTACCATGGGAATCCAGTTTACCATGGGAGTGCAGTTTACCATGGAAGTGCAGTTTACCATGGAACTCCGTTTTACCATGGGAGTCCAGTTTACCTCGGGAGTCCAGTTTACCATGGGAGTGCAGTTTACCATGGAACTCCGTTTTACCATGGGAGTGCAGTTTACCATGGGAGTCCAGTTTACCATGGGAATCCAGTTTACCATGGGAGTGCAGTTTACCATGGGAGTGCAGTTTACCATGGGAGTCCAGTTTACCATGGGAATCCAGTTTACCATGGAAGTGCAGTTTACCATGGAACTCCGTTTTACCATGGGAGTCCAGTTTACCTCGGGAGTCCAGTTTACCATGGGAGTGCAGTTTACCATGGAACTCCGTTTTACCATGGGAGTGCAGTTTACCATGGGAGTCCAGTTTACCATGGGAATCCAGTTTACCATGGGAGTGCAGTTTACCATGGGAGTGCAGTTTACCATGGGAGTCCAGTTTACCATGGGAATCCAGTTTACCGTGGAAGTGCAGTTTACCATGGAACTTCATTTTACCATGGGAGTCCAGTTTACCATGGGAGTCCAGCTTACCATGGGAGTGCAGTTTACCATGGAACTCCGTTTTACCATGGGACTCCAGTTTACCATGGGAGTCCAGTTTACCATGGGAGTGCAGTTTACCATGGAACTCCGTTTTACCATGGGAGTGCAGTTTACCATGAGAGTCCAGTTTACCATGGGAATCCAGTTTACCATGGGAGTGCAGTTTACCATGGAACTCCGTTTTACCATGGGAGTGCAGTTTACCATGGGAGTCCAGTTTACCATGGAACTCCGTTTTACCATGGGAGTCCAGTTTACCATGGGAGTCCAGTTTACCATGGGAGTGCAGTTTACCATGGAACTCCGTTTTACCATGGGAGTGCAGTTTACCATGGGAGTCCAGTTTAGCACGGGAATCCAGTTTACCATGGGAGTGCAGTTTACCATGGGAGTGCAGTTTACCATGGAACTCCGTTTTACCATGGGAGTGCAGTTTACCATGGGAGTCCAGTTTACCATGGGAATCCAGTTTACCATGGGAGTGCAGTTTACCATGGGAGTGCAGTTTACCATGGGAATCCAGTTTACCATGGGAGTGCAGTTTACCATGGAACTCCGTTTTACCATGGGCGTGCAGTTTACCACGGGAGTCCAGTTTACCATGGGAATCCAGTTTACCATGGGAGTGCAGTTTACCATGGGAGTGCAGTTTACCATGGAACTCCGTTTTACCATGGGAGTGCAGTTTACCATGGGAGTCCAGTTTACCATGGGAATCCAGTTTACCGTGGGAGTGCAGTTTACCATGGGAGTGCAGTTTACCATGGAACTTCGTTTTACCATGGAAGTCCAGTTTACCATGGGAGTCCAGCTTACCATGGGAATCCAGTTTACCATGGGAGTGCAGTTTACCATGGGAGTGCAGTTTACCATGGAACTCCGTTTTACCATGGGAGTGCAGTTTACCATGGTAGTCCAGTTTACCATGGGAATCCAGTTTACCGTGGGAGTGCAGTTTACCATGGGAGTGCAGTTTACCATGGAACTTCGTTTTACCATGGAAGTCCAGTTTACCATGGGAGTCCAGCTTACCATGGGAATCCAGTTTACCATGGGAGTGCAGTTTACCATGGGAGTGCAGTTTACCATGGAACTCCGTTTTACCATGGGAGTGCAGTTTACCATGGGAGTCCAGTTTACCATGGAACTCCGTTTTACCATGGGAGTCCAGTTTACCATGGGAGTGCAGTTTACCATGGGAGTGCAGTTTACCATGGAACTCCGTTTTACCATGGGAGTGCAGTTTACCATGGGAGTCCAGTTTACCGTGGGAGTGCAGTTTACCATGGGAGCGCAGTTTACCATGGGAGTGCAGTTTACCATGGGAGTGCAGTTTACCATGGGAATCCAGTTTACCATGGGAGTGCAGTTTACCATGGGAGTGCAGTTTACCATGGGAGTGCAGTTTACCGTGGAAGTGCAGTTTACCATGGGAGTGCAGTTTACCATGGAACTTCGTTTTACCATGGGAGTCCAGTTTACCATGGGAGTCCAGCTTACCATGGGAATCCAGTTTACCATGGGAGTGCAGTTTACCATGGGAGTGCAGTTTACCATGGAACTCCGTTTTACCATGGGAGTCCAGTTTACCACGGGAGTCCAGTTTACCATGGGAGTGCAGTTTACCATGGAACTCCGTTTTACCATGGGAGTGCAGTTTACCATGGGAGTCCAGTTTACCATGGGAATCCAGTTTACCATGGGAGTGCAATTTACCATGGGAGTGCAGTTTACCATGGGAGTGCAGTTTACCATGGAACTCCGTTTTACCATGGGAGTGCAGTTTACCATGGGAGTCCAGTTTACCATGGAACTCCGTTTAACCATGGGAGTCCAGTTTACCATGGGAGTGCAGTTTACCATGGGAGTGCAGTTTACCATGGAACTCCGTTTTACCATGGGAGTGCAGTTTACCATGGGAGTCCAGTTTACCACGGGAATCCAGTTTACCATGGGAGTGCAGTTTACCATGGGAGTGCAGTTTACCATGGAACTCCGTTTTACCATGGGAGTCCAGTTTACCACGGGAGTCCAGTTTACCATGGGAATCCAGTTTACCATGGGAGTGCAGTTTACCATGGGAGTGCAGTTTACCATGGAACTCCGTTTTACCATGGGTGTGCAGTTTACCATGGGAGTCCAGTTTACCATGGGAATCCAGTTTACAATGGGAGTGCAGTTTACCATGGGAGTGCAGTTTACCATGGGAATCCAGTTTACCATGGGAGTGCAGTTTATCATGGAACTCCGTTTTACGATGGGCGTGCAGTTTACCACGGGAGTCCAGTTTACCATGGGAATCCAGTTTACCATGGGGGTGCAGTTTACCATGGGAGTGCAGCTTACCATGGGAATCCAGTTTACCATGGGAGTGCAGTTTACCATGGGAGTGCAGTTTACCATGGAACTCCGTTTTACCATGGGAGTGCAGTTTACCATGGGAGTCCAGTTTACCATGGAACTCCGTTTTACCATGGGAGTCCAGTTTACCATGGGAGTGCAGTTTACCATGGGAGTGCAGTTTACCATGGAACTCCGTTTTACCATGGGAGTGCAGTTTACCATGGGAGTCCAGTTTACCATGGGAATCCAGTTTACCGTGGGAGTGCAGTTTACCATGGGAGTGCAGTTTACCATGGAACTTCGTTTTACCATGGGAGTCCAGTTTACCATGGGAGTCCAGCTTACCATGGGAATCCAGTTTACCATGGGAGTGCAGTTTACCATGGGAGTGCAGTTTACCATGGAACTCCGTTTTACCATGGGAGTCCAGTTTACCACGGGAGTCCAGTTTACCATGGGAGTGCAGTTTACCATGGAACTCCGTTTAACCATGGGAGTGCAGTTTACCATGGGAGTCCAGTTTACCATGGGAATCCAGTTTACCATGGGAGTGCAGTTTACCATGGGAGTGCAGTTTACCGTGGAAGTGCATTTTACCATGGGAGTGCAGTTTACCATGGAACTTCGTTTTACCATGGGAGTCCAGTTTACCATGGGAGTCCAGCTTACCATGGGAATCCAGTTTACCATGGGAGTGCAGTTTACCATGGGAGTGCAGTTTACCATGGAACACCGTTTTACCATGGGAGTCCAGTTTACCACGGGAGTCCAGTTTACCATGGGAGTGCAGTTTACCATGGAACTCCGTTTTACCATGGGAGTGCAGTTTACCATGGGAGTCCAGTTTACCATGGGAATCCAGTTTACCATGGGAGTGCAATTTACCATGGGAGTGCAGTTTACCATGGGAGTGCAGTTTACCATGGAACTCCGTTTTACCATGGGAGTGCAGTTTACCATGGGAGTCCAGTTTACCATGGAACTCCGTTTAACCATGGGAGTCCAGTTTACCATGGGAGTCCAGTTTACCATGGGAGTGCAGTTTACCATGGGAGTGCAGTTTGCCATGGAACTCCGTTTTACCATGGGAGTGCAGTTTACCATGGGAGTCCAGTTTACCACGGGAATCCAGTTTACCATGGGAGTGCAGTTTACCATGGGAGTGCAGTTTACCATGGAACTCCGTTTTACCATGGGAGTCCAGTTTACCACGGGAGTCCAGTTTACCATGGGAGTGCAGTTTACCATGGGAGTGCAGTTTACCATGGGAGTGCAGTTTACCATGGAACTCCGTTTTACCATGGGAGTGCAGTTTACCATGGGAGTCCAGTTTACCGTGGGAGTGCAGTTTACCATGGGAGCGCAGTTTACCATGGGAGTGCAGTTTACCATGGGAGTGCAGTTTACCATGGGAATCCAGTTTACCATGGGAGTGCAGTTTACCATGGGAGTGCAGTTTACCATGGGAGTGCAGTTTACCGTGGAAGTGCAGTTTACCATGGGAGTGCAGTTTACCATGGAACTTCGTTTTACCATGGGAGTCCAGTTTACCATGGGAGTCCAGCTTACCATGGGAATCCAGTTTACCATGGGAGTGCAGTTTACCATGGGAGTGCAGTTTACCATGGAACTCCGTTTTACCATGGGAGTCCAGTTTACCACGGGAGTCCAGTTTACCATGGGAGTGCAGTTTACCATGGAACTCCGTTTTACCATGGGAGTGCAGTTTACCATGGGAGTCCAGTTTACCATGGGAATCCAGTTTACCATGGGAGTGCAATTTACCATGGGAGTGCAGTTTACCATGGGAGTGCAGTTTACCATGGAACTCCGTTTTACCATGGGAGTGCAGTTTACCATGGGAGTCCAGTTTACCATGGAACTCCGTTTAACCATGGGAGTCCAGTTTACCATGGGAGTGCAGTTTACCATGGGAGTGCAGTTTACCATGGAACTCCGTTTTACCATGGGAGTGCAGTTTACCATGGGAGTCCAGTTTACCACGGGAATCCAGTTTACCATGGGAGTGCAGTTTACCATGGGAGTGCAGTTTACCATGGAACTCCGTTTTACCATGGGAGTCCAGTTTACCACGGGAGTCCAGTTTACCATGGGAATCCAGTTTACCATGGGAGTGCAGTTTACCATGGGAGTGCAGTTTACCATGGAACTCCGTTTTACCATGGGTGTGCAGTTTACCATGGGAGTCCAGTTTACCATGGGAATCCAGTTTACAATGGGAGTGCAGTTTACCATGGGAGTGCAGTTTACCATGGGAATCCAGTTTACCATGGGAGTGCAGTTTACCATGGAACTCCGTTTTACGATGGGCGTGCAGTTTACCACGGGAGTCCAGTTTACCATGGGAATCCAGTTTACCATGGGGGTGCAGTTTACCATGGGAGTGCAGCTTACCATGGGAATCCAGTTTACCATGGGAGTGCAGTTTACCATGGGAGTGCAGTTTACCATGGAACTCCGTTTTACCATGGGAGTGCAGTTTACCATGGGAGTCCAGTTTACCATGGAACTCCGTTTTACCATGGGAGTCCAGTTTACCATGGGAGTGCAGTTTACCATGGGAGTGCAGTTTACCATGGAACTCCGTTTTACCATGGGAGTGCAGTTTACCATGGGAGTCCAGTTTACCATGGGAATCCAGTTTACCGTGGGAGTGCAGTTTACCATGGGAGTGCAGTTTACCATGGAACTTCGTTTTACCATGGGAGTCCAGTTTACCATGGGAGTCCAGCTTACCATGGGAATCCAGTTTACCATGGGAGTGCAGTTTACCATGGGAGTGCAGTTTACCATGGAACTCCGTTTTACCATGGGAGTCCAGTTTACCACGGGAGTCCAGTTTACCATGGGAGTGCAGTTTACCATGGAACTCCGTTTAACCATGGGAGTGCAGTTTACCATGGGAGTCCAGTTTACCATGGGAATCCAGTTTACCATGGGAGTGCAGTTTACCATGGGAGTGCAGTTTACCGTGGAAGTGCAGTTTACCATGGGAGTGCAGTTTACCATGGAACTTCGTTTTACCATGGGAGTCCAGTTTACCATGGGAGTCCAGCTTACCATGGGAATCCAGTTTACCATGGGAGTGCAGTTTACCATGGGAGTGCAGTTTACCATGGAACACCGTTTTACCATGGGAGTCCAGTTTACCACGGGAGTCCAGTTTACCATGGGAGTGCAGTTTACCATGGAACTCCGTTTTACCATGGGAGTGCAGTTTACCATGGGAGTCCAGTTTACCATGGGAATCCAGTTTACCATGGGAGTGCAATTTACCATGGGAGTGCAGTTTACCATGGGAGTGCAGTTTACCATGGAACTCCGTTTTACCATGGGAGTGCAGTTTACCATGGGAGTCCAGTTTACCATGGAACTCCGTTTAACCATGGGAGTCCAGTTTACCATGGGAGTCCAGTTTACCATGGGAGTGCAGTTTACCATGGGAGTGCAGTTTGCCATGGAACTCCGTTTTACCATGGGAGTGCAGTTTACCATGGGAGTCCAGTTTACCACGGGAATCCAGTTTACCATGGGAGTGCAGTTTACCATGGGAGTGCAGTTTACCATGGAACTCCGTTTTACCATGGGAGTCCAGTTTACCACGGGAGTCCAGTTTACCATGGGAGTGCAGTTTACCATGGGAGTGCAGTTTACCATGGATCTCCGTTTTACCATGGGCGTGCAGTTTACCACGGGAGTCCAGTTTACCATGGGAATCCAGTTTACCATGGGGGTGCAGTTTACCATGGGAGTGCAGTTTACCATGGAAGTCCGTTTTACCATGGGAGTGCAGTTTACCATGGGAGTCCAGTTTACCATGGAACTCCGTTTTACCATGGGAGTCCAGTTTACCATGGGAGTGCAGTTTACCATGGTTGTGCAGTTTACCATGGAACTCCGTTTTACCATGGGAGTGTAGTTTACCATGGGAGTCCAGTTTACCATGGGAATCCAGCTAACCGTGGGAGTGCAGTTTACCATGGGAGTGCAGTTTACCATGGAACTTCGTTTTACCATGGGAGTCCAGTTTACCATGGGAGTCCAGCTTACCATGGGAATCCAGCTTACCATGGGAATCCAGTTTACCATGGGAGTGCAGTTTACCATGGAACTCCGTTTTACCATGGGAGTGCAGTTTACCATGGGAGTGCAGTTTACCATGGAACTCCGTTTTACCATGGGAGTCCAGTTTACCACGGGAGTCCAGTTTACCATGGGAGTGCAGTTTACCATGGAACTCCGTTTTACCATGGGAGTCCAGTTTACCACGGGAGTCCAGTTTACCATGGGAATCCAGTTTACCGTGGGAGTGCAGTTTACCATGGGAGTGCAGTTTACCATGGAACTCCGTTTTACCATGGGAGTCCAGTTTACCACGGGAGTCCAGTTTACCCTGGGAATCCAGTTTACCATGGGAGTGCAGTTTACCTTGGGAGTGCAGTTTACCATGGAACTCCGTTTTACCATAGGAGTGCAGTTTACCATGGGAGTCCAGTTTACCATGGGAATCCAGTTTACCATGGGAGTGCAGTTTACCATGGGAGTGCAGTTTACCATGGAACTCCGTTTTACCATGGGAGTCCAGTTTACCACGGGAGTCCAGTTTACCATGGGAATCCAGTTTACCATGGGAGTGCAGTTTACCATGGGAGTGCAGTTTACCATGGGAATCCAGTTTACCATGGGAGTGCAGTTTACCATGGAACTCCGTTTTACCATGGGAGTGCAGTTTACCATGGGAATCCAGTTTACCATGGGAGTCCAGTTTACCATGGAACTCCGTTTTACCATGGGAGTGCAGTTTACCATGGGAATCCAGTTTACCATGGGAGTGCAGTTTACCATGGGAGTGCAGTTTACCATGGAACTCCGTTTTACCATGGGAGTGCAGTTTACCATGGGAGTCCAGTTTACCATGGAACTCCGTTTTACCATGGGAGTCCAGTTTACCATGGGAGTGCAGTTTACCATGGGAGTGCAGTTTACCATGGAACTCCGTTTTACCATGGGAGTGCAGTTTACCATGGGAGTTCAGTTTACCATGGGAATCCAGTTTACCGTGGGAGTGCAGTTTACCATGGGAGTGCAGTTTACCATGGAACTTCGTTTTACCATGGGAGTCCAGTTTACCATGGGAGTCCAGCGTACCATGGGAATCCAGTTTACCATGGGAGTGCAGTTTACCATGGGAGTGCAGTTTACCATGGAACTCCGTTTTACCATGGGAGTCCAGTTTACCATGGGAGTCCAGTGTACCATGGAACTCCGTTTTACCATGGGAGTCCAGTTTACCACGGGAGTCCAGTTTACCATGGGAGTGCAGTTTACCATGGAACTCCGTTTTACCATGGGAGTCCAGTTTACCACGGGAGTCCAGTTTACCATGGGAATCCAGTTTACCGTGGGAGTGCAGTTTACCATGGGAGTGCAGTTTACCATGGAACTCCGTTTTACCATGGGAGTCCAGTTTACCACGGGAGTCCAGTTTACCCTGGGAATCCAGTTTACCATGGGAGTGCAGTTTACCTTGGGAGTGCAGTTTACCATGGAACTCCGTTTTACCATAGGAGTGCAGTTTACCATGGGAGTCCAGTTTACCATGGGAATCCAGTTTACCATGGGAGTGCAGTTTACCATGGGAGTGCAGTTTACCATGGAACTCCGTTTTACCATGGGAGTCCAGTTTGCCACGGGAGTCCAGTTTACCATGGGAATCCAGTTTACCATGGGAGTGCAGTTTACCATGGGAGTGCAGTTTACCATGGGAATCCAGTTTACCATGGGAGTGCAGTTTACCATGGAACTCCGTTTTACCATGGGAGTGCAGTTTACCATGGGAATCCAGTTTACCATGGGAGTCCAGTTTACCATGGAACTCCGTTTTACCATGGGAGTGCAGTTTACCATGGGAATCCAGTTTACCATGGGAGTGCAGTTTACCATGGGAGTGCAGTTTACCATGGATCTCCGTTTTACCATGGGAGTGCAGTTTACCATGGGAGTCCAGTTTACCATGGAACTCCGTTTTACCATGGGAGTCCAGTTTACCATGGGAGTGCAGTTGACCATGGGAGTGCAGTTTACCATGGAACTCCGTTTTACCATGGGAGTGCAGTTTACCATGGGAGTTCAGTTTACCATGGGAATCCAGTTTACCGTGGGAGTGCAGTTTACCATGGGAGTGCAGTTTACCATGGAACTCCGTTTTACCATGGGAGTCCAGTTTACCACGGGAGTCCAGTTTACCCTGGGAATCCAGTTTACCATGGGAGTGCAGTTTACCTTGGGAGTGCAGTTTACCATGGAACTCCGTTTTACCATGGGAGTGCAGTTTACCATGGGAGTCCAGTTTACCATGGGAATCCAGTTTACCATGGGAGTGCAGTTTACCATGGGAGTGCAGTTTACCATGGAACTCCGTTTTACCATGGGAGTCCAGTTTACCACGGGAGTCCAGTTTACCATGGGAATCCAGTTTACCATGGGAGTGCAGTTTACCATGGGAGTGCAGTTTACCATGGGAATCCAGTTTACCATGGGAGTGCAGTTTACCATGGAACTCCGTTTTACCATGGGAGTGCAGTTTACCATGGGAATCCAGTTTACCATGGGAGTCCAGTTTACCATGGAACTCCGTTTTTCCATGGGAGTGCAGTTTACCATGGGAATCCAGTTTACCATGGGAGTGCAGTTTACCATGGGAGTGCAGTTTACCATGGAACTCCGTTTTACCATGGGAGTGCAGTTTACCATGGGAGTCCAGTTTACCATGGAACTCCGTTTTACCATGGGAGTCCAGTTTACCATGGGAATCCAGTTTACCATGGGAGTGCAGTTTACCATGGGAGTGCAGTTTACCATGGAACTCCGTTTTACCATGGGAGTCCAGTTTACCACGGGAGTCCAGTTTACCATGGGAATCCAGTTTACCATGGGAGTGCAGTTTACCATGGGAGTGCAGTTTACCATGGGAATCCAGTTTACCATGGGAGTGCAGTTTACCATGGAACTCCGTTTTACCATGGGAGTGCAGTTTACCATGGGAATCCAGTTTACCAATGGGAGTCCAGTTTACCATGGAACTCCGTTTTACCATGGGAGTGCAGTTTACCATGGGAATCCAGTTTACCATGGGAGTGCAGTTTACCATGGGAGTGCAGTTTACCATGGAACTCCGTTTTACCATGGGAGTGCAGTTTACCATGGGAGTCCAGTTTACCATGGAACTCCGTTTTACCATGGGAGTCCAGTTTACCATGGGAGTGCAGTTTACCATGGGAGTGCAGTTTACCATGGAACTCCGTTTTACCATGGGAGTGCAGTTTACCATGGGAGTTCAGTTTACCATGGGAATCCAGTTTACCGTGGGAGTGCAGTTTACCATGGGAGTGCAGTTTACCATGGAACTTCGTTTTACCATGGGAGTCCAGTTTACCATGGGAGTCCAGCTTACCATGGGAATCCAGTTTACCATGGGAGTGCAGTTTACCATGGGAGTGCAGTTTACCATGGAACTCCGTTTTACCATGGGAGTCCAGTTTACCATGGGAGTCCAGTTTACCATGGGAGTGCAGTTTACCATGGGAGTGCAGTTTACCATGGAACTCCGTTTTACCATGGGAGTGCAGTTTACCATGGGAGTCCAGTTTACCACGGGAATCCAGTTTACCATGGGAGTGCAGTTTACCATGGGAGTGCAGTTTACCATGGAACTCCGTTTTACCATGGGAGTCCAGTTTACCATGGGAGTCCAGTTTACCATGGGAGTGCAGTTTACCATGGGAGTGCAGTTTACCATGGAACTCCGTTTTACCATGGGAGTGCAGTTTACCATGGGAGTCCAGTTTACCACGGGAATCCAGTTTACCATGGGAGTGCAGTTTACCATGGGAGTGCAGTTTACCATGGAACTCCGTTTTACCATGGGAGTGCAGTTTACCATGGAAGTGCAGTTTACCATGGGAGTGCAGTTTACCATGGAACTCCGTTTTACCATGGGAGTCCAGTTTACCACGGGAGTCGAGTTTACCATGGGAATCCAGTTTAACATGGGAGTGCAGTTTACCATGGGAGTGCAGTTTACCATGGAACTCCGTTTTACCATGGGAGTGCAGTTTACCATGGGAGTGCAGTTTACCATGGGAATCCAGTTTACCATGGGAGTGCAGTTTACCATGGAACTCCGTTTTACCATGGGCGTGCAGTTTACCACGGGAGTCCAGTTTACCATGGGAATCCAGTTTACCGTGGAAGTGCAGTTTACCATGGGAGTGCAGTTTACCATGGAACTTCGTTTTACCATGGGAGTCCAGTTTACCATGGGAGTCCAGCTTACCATGGGAATCCAGTTTACCATGGGAGTGCAGTTTACCATGGGAGTGCAGTTTACCATGGAACTCCGTTTTACCATGGGAGTCCAGTTTACCACAGGAGTCCAGTTTACCATGGGAGTGCAGTTTACCATGGAACTCCGTTTTACCATGGGAGTGCAGTTTACCATGGGAGTCCAGTTTACCATGGGAATCCAGTTTACCGTGGAAGTGCAGTTTACCATGGAACTTCATTTTACCATGGGAGTCCAGTTTACCATGGGAGTCCAGCTTACCATGGGAATCCAGTTTACCATGGGAGTGCAGTTTACCATGGGAGTGCAGTTTACCATGGAACTCCGTTTTACCATGGGAGTCCAGTTTACCACGGGAGTCCAGTTTACCATGGGAGTGCAGTTTACCATGGAACTCCGTTTTACCATGGGAGTGCAGTTTACCATGGGAGTCCAGTTTACCATGGAAATCCAGTTTACCATGGGAGTGCAGTTTACCATGGGAGTGCAGTTTACCATGGAACTCCGTTTTACCATGGGAGTGCAGTTTACCATGGGAGTCCAGTTTACCATGGAACTCTGTTTTACCATGGGAGTCCAGTTTACCATGGGAGTCCAGTTTACCATGGGAGTGCAGTTTACCATGGGAGTGCAGTTTACCATGGAACTCCGTTTTACCATGGGAGTGCAGTTTACCATGGGAGTCCAGTTTACCACGGGAATCCAGTTTACCATGGGAGTGCAGTTTACCATGGGAGTGCAGTTTACCATGGAACTCCGTTTTGCCATGGGAGTCCAGTTTACCACGGGAGTCCAGTTTACCATGGGAATCCAGTTTACCATGGGAGTGCAGTTTACCATGGGAGTGCAGTTTACCATGGAACTCCGTTTTACCATGGGAGTGCAGTTTACCATGGGAGTCCAGTTTACCATGGGAATCCAGTTTACCATGGGAGTGCAGTTTACCATGGGAGTGCAGTTTACCATGGGAATCCAGTTTACCATGGGAGTGCAGTTTACCATGGAACTCCGTTTTACCATGGGCGTGCAGTTTACCACGGGAGTCCAGTTTACCATGGGAATCCAGTTTACCATGGGAGTGCAGTTTACCATGGGAGTGCAGTTTACCATGGAACTCCGTTTTACCATGGGAGTGCAGTTTACCATGGGAGTCCAGTTTACCATGGAACTCCGTTTTACCATGGGAGTCCAGTTTACCATGGGAGTGCAGTTTACCATGGGAGTGCAGTTTACCATGGAACTCCGTTTTACCATGGGAGTGCAGTTTACCATGGGAGTCCAGTTTACCATGGGAATCCAGTTTACCGTGGGAGTGCAGTTTACCATGGGAGTGCAGTTTACCATGGAACTTCGTTTTACCATGGAAGTCCAGTTTACCATGAGAGTCCAGCTTACCATGGGAATCCAGTTTACCATGGGAGTGCAGTTTACCATGGGAGTGCAGTTTACCATGGAACTCCGTTTTACCATGGGAGTGCAGTTTACCATGGGAGTCCAGTTTACCATGGAACTCCGTTTTACCATGGGAGTCCAGTTTACCATGGGAGTGCAGTTTACCATGGGAGTGCAGTTTACCATGGAACTCCGTTTTACCATGGGAGTGCAGTTTACCATGGGAGTCCAGTTTACCATGGGAATCCAGTTTACCGTGGGAGTGCAGTTTACCATGGGAGTGCAGTTTACCATGGAACTTCGTTTTACCATGGGAGTCCAGTTTACCATGGGAGTCCAGCTTACCATGGGAATCCAGTTTACCATGGGAGTGCAGTTTACCATGGGAGTGCAGTTTACCATGGAACTCCGTTTTACCATGGGAGTGCAGTTTACCATGGGAGTCCAGTTTACCATGGAACTCCGTTTTACCATGGGAGTCCAGTTTACCATGGGAGTGCAGTTTACCATGGTTGTGCAGTTTACCATGGAACTCCGTTTTACCATGGGAGTGTAGTTTACCATGGGAGTCCAGTTTACCATGGGAATCCAGTTTACCGTGGGAGTGCAGTTTACCATGGGAGTGCAGTTTACCATGGAACTTCGTTTTACCATGGGAGTCCAGTTTACCATGGGAGTCCAGCTTACCATGGGAATCCAGCTTACCATGGGAATCCAGTTTACCATGGGAGTGCAGTTTACCATGGAACTCCGTTTTACCATGGGAGTGCAGTTTACCATGGGAGTGCAGTTTACCATGGAACTCCGTTTTACCATGGGAGTCCAGTTTACCACGGGAGTCCAGTTTACCATGGGAGTGCAGTTTACCATGGAACTCCGTTTTACCATGGGAGTCCAGTTTACCACGTGAGTCCAGTTTACCATGGGAATCCAGTTTACCGTGGGAGTACAGTTTACCATGGGAGTGCAGTTTACCATGGAACTCCGTTTTACCATGGGAGTCCAGTTTACCACGGGAGTCCAGTTTACCCTGGGAATCCAGTTTACCATGGGAGTGCAGTTTACCATGGGAGTGCAGTTTACCATGGAACTCCGTTTTACCATGGGAGTGCAGTTTACCATGGGAGTCCAGTTTACCATGGGAATCCAGTTTACCATGGGAGTGCAGTTTACCATGGAACTCCGTTTTACCATGGGAGTCCAGTTTACCACGGGAGTCCAGTTTACCATGGGAATCCAGTTTACCATGGGAGTGCAGTTTACCATGGGAGTGCAGTTTACCATGGGAATCCAGTTTACCATGGGAGTGCAGTTTACCATGGAACTCCGTTTTACCATGGGAGTGCAGTTTATCATGGGAATCCAGTTTACCATGGGAGTCCAGTTTACCATGGGAGTGCAATTTACCATGGAACTCCGTTTTACCATGGGAGTGCAGTTTACCATGGGAATCCAGTTTACCATGGGAGTGCAGTTTACCATGGGAGTGCAGTTTACCATGGAACTCCGTTTTACCATGGGAGTGCAGTTTACCATGGGAGTCCAGTTTACCATGGAACTCCGTTTTACCATGGGAGTCCAGTTTACCATGGGAGTGCAGTTTACCATGGGAGTGCAGTTTACCATGGAACTCCGTTTTACCATGGGAGTGCAGTTTACCATGGGAGTCCAGTTTACCATGGGAATCCAGTTTACCGTGGGAGTGCAGTTTACCATGGGAGTGCAGTTTACCATGGAACTTCGTTTTACCATGGGAGTCCAGTTTACCATGGGAGTCCAGCTTACCATGGGAATCCAGTTTACCATGGGAGTGCAGTTTACCATGGGAGTGCAGTTTACCATGGAACTCCGTTTTACCATGGGAGTCCAGTTTACCACGGGAGTCCAGTTTACCATGGGAGTGCAGTTTACCATGGAACTCCGTTTTACCATGGGAGTGCAGTTTACCATGGGAGTCCAGTTTACCATGGAAATCCAGTTTACCATGGGAGTGCAGTTTACCATGGGAGTGCAGTTTACCATGGAACTCCGTTTTACCATGGGAGTGCAGTTTACCATGGGAGTCCAGTTTACCATGGAACTCTGTTTTACCATGGGAGTCCAGTTTACCATGGGAGTCCAGTTTACCATGGGAGTGCAGTTTACCATGGGAGTGCAGTTTACCATGGAACTCCGTTTTACCATGGGAGTGCAGTTTACCATGGGAGTCCAGTTTACCACGGGAATCCAGTTTACCATGGGAGTGCAGTTTACCATGGGAGTGCAGTTTACCATGGAACTCCGTTTTGCCATGGGAGTCCAGTTTACCACGGGAGTCCAGTTTACCATGGGAATCCAGTTTACCATGGGAGTGCAGTTTACCATGGGAGTGCAGTTTACCATGGAACTCCGTTTTACCATGGGAGTGCAGTTTACCATGGGAGTCCAGTTTACCATGGGAATCCAGTTTACCATGGGAGTGCAGTTTACCATGGGAGTGCAGTTTACCATGGGAATCCAGTTTACCATGGGAGTGCAGTTTACCATGGAACTCCGTTTTACCATGGGCGTGCAGTTTACCACGGGAGTCCAGTTTACCATGGGAATCCAGTTTACCATGGGAGTGCAGTTTACCATGGGAGTGCAGTTTACCATGGAACTCCGTTTTACCATGGGAGTGCAGTTTACCATGGGAGTCCAGTTTACCATGGAACTCCGTTTTACCATGGGAGTCCAGTTTACCATGGGAGTGCAGTTTACCATGGGAGTGCAGTTTACCATGGAACTCCGTTTTACCATGGGAGTGCAGTTTACCATGGGAGTCCAGTTTACCATGGGAATCCAGTTTACCGTGGGAGTGCAGTTTACCATGGGAGTGCAGTTTACCATGGAACTTCGTTTTACCATGGAAGTCCAGTTTACCATGAGAGTCCAGCTTACCATGGGAATCCAGTTTACCATGGGAGTGCAGTTTACCATGGGAGTGCAGTTTACCATGGAACTCCGTTTTACCATGGGAGTGCAGTTTACCATGGGAGTCCAGTTTACCATGGAACTCCGTTTTACCATGGGAGTCCAGTTTACCATGGGAGTGCAGTTTACCATGGGAGTGCAGTTTACCATGGAACTCCGTTTTACCATGGGAGTGCAGTTTACCATGGGAGTCCAGTTTACCATGGGAATCCAGTTTACCGTGGGAGTGCAGTTTACCATGGGAGTGCAGTTTACCATGGAACTTCGTTTTACCATGGGAGTCCAGTTTACCATGGGAGTCCAGCTTACCATGGGAATCCAGTTTACCATGGGAGTGCAGTTTACCATGGGAGTGCAGTTTACCATGGAACTCCGTTTTACCATGGGAGTGCAGTTTACCATGGGAGTCCAGTTTACCATGGAACTCCGTTTTACCATGGGAGTCCAGTTTACCATGGGAGTGCAGTTTACCATGGTTGTGCAGTTTACCATGGAACTCCGTTTTACCATGGGAGTGTAGTTTACCATGGGAGTCCAGTTTACCATGGGAATCCAGTTTACCGTGGGAGTGCAGTTTACCATGGGAGTGCAGTTTACCATGGAACTTCGTTTTACCATGGGAGTCCAGTTTACCATGGGAGTCCAGCTTACCATGGGAATCCAGCTTACCATGGGAATCCAGTTTACCATGGGAGTGCAGTTTACCATGGAACTCCGTTTTACCATGGGAGTGCAGTTTACCATGGGAGTGCAGTTTACCATGGAACTCCGTTTTACCATGGGAGTCCAGTTTACCACGGGAGTCCAGTTTACCATGGGAGTGCAGTTTACCATGGAACTCCGTTTTACCATGGGAGTCCAGTTTACCACGTGAGTCCAGTTTACCATGGGAATCCAGTTTACCGTGGGAGTACAGTTTACCATGGGAGTGCAGTTTACCATGGAACTCCGTTTTACCATGGGAGTCCAGTTTACCACGGGAGTCCAGTTTACCCTGGGAATCCAGTTTACCATGGGAGTGCAGTTTACCATGGGAGTGCAGTTTACCATGGAACTCCGTTTTACCATGGGAGTGCAGTTTACCATGGGAGTCCAGTTTACCATGGGAATCCAGTTTACCATGGGAGTGCAGTTTACCATGGAACTCCGTTTTACCATGGGAGTCCAGTTTACCACGGGAGTCCAGTTTACCATGGGAATCCAGTTTACCATGGGAGTGCAGTTTACCATGGGAGTGCAGTTTACCATGGGAATCCAGTTTACCATGGGAGTGCAGTTTACCATGGAACTCCGTTTTACCATGGGAGTGCAGTTTATCATGGGAATCCAGTTTACCATGGGAGTCCAGTTTACCATGGGAGTGCAATTTACCATGGAACTCCGTTTTACCATGGGAGTGCAGTTTACCATGGGAATCCAGTTTACCATGGGAGTGCAGTTTACCATGGGAGTGCAGTTTACCATGGAACTCCGTTTTACCATGGGAGTGCAGTTTACCATGGGAGTCCAGTTTACCATGGAACTCCGTTTTACCATGGGAGTCCAGTTTACCATGGGAGTGCAGTTTACCATGGGAGTGCAGTTTACCATGGAACTCCGTTTTACCATGGGAGTGCAGTTTACCATGGGAGTCCAGTTTACCATGGGAATCCAGTTTACCGTGGGAGTGCAGTTTACCATGGGAGTGCAGTTTACCATGGAACTTCGTTTTACCATGGGAGTCCAGTTTACCATGGGAGTCCAGCTTACCATGGGAATCCAGTTTACCATGGGAGTGCAGTTTACCATGGGAGTGCAGTTTACCATGGAACTCCGTTTTACCATGGGAGTCCAGTTTACCACGGGAGTCCATTTTACCATGGGAGTGCAGTTTACCATGGAACTCCGTTTTACCATGGGAGTGCAGTTTACCATGGGAGTCCAGTTTACCATGGAACTCCGTTTTACCATGGGAGTCCAGTTTACCATGGGAGTCCAGTTTACCATGGGAGTGCAGTTTACCATGGAACTCCGTTTTACCATGGGAGTGCAGTTTACCATGGGAGTCCAGTTTACCACGGGAATCCAGTTTACCATGGGAGTGCAGTTTACCATGGGAGTGCAGTTTACCATGGAACTCCGTTTTACCATGGGAGTCCAGTTTACCATGGGAATCCAGTTTACCATGGGAGTGCAGATTACCATGGGAGTGCAGTTTACCATGGAACTCCGTTTTACCATGGGAGTGCAGTTTACCATGGGAGTCCAGTTTGCCATGGGAATCCAGTTTACCATGGGAGTGCAGTTTACCATGGGAGTGCAGTTTACCATGGGAGTCCAGTTTACCACGGGAGTCCAGTTTACCATGGGAATCCAGTTTACCATGGGAGTGCAGTTTACCATGGGAGTGCAGTTTGCCAGGGGAGTGCAGTTTACCACGGGAGTCCAGTTTACCATGGGAATCCAGTTTACCATGGGAGTGCAGTTTACCATGGGAGTGCAGTTTACCATGGAACTCCGTTTTACCATGGGAGTGCAGTTTACCATGGGAATCCAGTTTACCATGGGAGTCCAGTTTACCATGGGAGTGCAGTTTACCATGGAACTCCGTTTTACCATGGGAGTGCAGTTTACTATGGGAATCCAGTTTACCATGGGAGTCCAGTTTACCATGGGAGTGCAGTTTACCATGGGAGTGCAGTTTACCATGGAACTCCGTTTTACCATGGGAGTGCAGTTTACCATGGGAGTGCAGTTTACCATGGGAGTCCAGTTTACCATGGAACTCCGTTTTACCATGGGAGTGCAGTTTACCATGGGAGTCCAGTTTACCATGGGAATCCAGTTTACCGTGGGAGTGCTGTTTACCATGGGAGTGCAGTTTACCATGGAACTTCGTTTTATCATGGGAGTCCAGTTTACCATGGGAGTCCAGCTTACCATGGGAATCCAGTTTACCATGGGAGTGCAGTTTACCATGGGAGTGCAGTTTACCATGGAACTCCGTTTTACCATGGGAGTCCAGTTTACCATGGGAGTCCAGTTTACCATGGGAGTGCAGTTTACCATGGAACTTCGTTTTACCATGGGAGTCCAGTTTTCCATGGGAGTCCAGCTTACCATGGGAATCCAGTTTACCATGGGAGTGCAGTTTACCATGGGAGTGCAGTTTACCATGGAACTCCGTTTTACCATGGGAGTCCAGTTTACCATGGGAGTCCAGTTTTCCATGGGAGTCCAGCTTACCATGGGAATCCAGTTTACCATGGGAGTGCAGTTTACCATGGGAGTGCAGTTTACCATGGAACTCCGTTTTACCATGGGAGTCCAGTTTACCATGGGAGTCCAGTTTACCATGGGAGTCCAGTTTACCATGGAACTCCGTTTTACCATGGGAGTGCAGTTTACCATGGGAGTCCAGTTTACCATGGGAATCCAGTTTACCATGGGAGTGCAGTTTACCATGGGAGTGCAGTTTACCATGGAACTCCGTTTTACCATGGGAGTGCAGTTTACCATGGGAGTCCAGTTTACCATGGAACTCCGTTTTACCATGGGAGTCCAGTTTACCATGGGAGTGCAGTTTACCATGGGAGTGCAGTTTACCATGGAACTCCGTTTTACCATGGGAGTGCAGTTTACCATGGGAGTCCAGTTTACCATGGGAATCCAGTTTACCGTGGGAGTGCAGTTTACCATGGGAGTGCAGTTTACCATGGAACTTCGTTTTACCATGGAAGTCCAGTTTACCATGAGAGTCCAGCTTACCATGGGAATCCAGTTTACCATGGGAGTGCAGTTTACCATGGGAGTGCAGTTTACCATGGAACTCCGTTTTACCATGGGAGTGCAGTTTACCATGGGAGTCCAGTTTACCATGGAACTCCGTTTTACCATGGGAGTCCAGTTTACCATGGGAGTGCAGTTTACCATGGGAATGCAGTTTACCATGGAACTCCGTTTTACCATGGGAGTGCAGTTTACCATGGGAGTCCAGTTTACCATGGGAATCCAGTTTACCGTGGGAGTGCAGTTTACCATGGGAGTGCAGTTTACCATGGAACTTCGTTTTACCATGGGAGTCCAGTTTACCATGGGAGTCCAGCTTACCATGGGAATCCAGTTTACCATGGGAGTGCAGTTTACCATGGGAGTGCAGTTTACCATGGAACTCCGTTTTACCATGGGAGTGCAGTTTACCATGGGAGTCCAGTTTACCATGGAACTCCGTTTTACCATGGGAGTCCAGTTTACCATGGGAGTGCAGTTTACCATGGTTGTGCAGTTTACCATGGAACTCCGTTTTACCATGGGAGTGTAGTTTACCATGGGAGTCCAGTTTACCATGGCAATCCAGTTTACCGTGGGAGTGCAGTTTACCATGGGAGTGCAGTTTACCATGGAACTTCGTTTTACCATGGAAGTCCAGTTTACCATGAGAGTCCAGCTTACCATGGGAATCCAGTTTACCATGGGAGTGCAGTTTACCATGGGAGTGCAGTTTACCATGGAACTCCGTTTTACCATGGGAGTGCAGTTTACCATGGGAGTCCAGTTTACCATGGAACTCCGTTTTACCATGGGAGTCCAGTTTACCATGGGAGTGCAGTTTACCATGGGAATGCAGTTTACCATGGAACTCCGTTTTACCATGGGAGTGCAGTTTACCATGGGAGTCCAGTTTACCATGGGAATCCAGTTTACCGTGGGAGTGCAGTTTACCATGGGAGTGCAGTTTACCATGGAACTTCGTTTTACCATGGGAGTCCAGTTTACCATGGGAGTCCAGCTTACCATGGGAATCCAGTTTACCATGGGAGTGCAGTTTACCATGGGAGTGCAGTTTACCATGGAACTCCGTTTTACCATGGGAGTGCAGTTTACCATGGGAGTCCAGTTTACCATGGAACTCCGTTTTACCATGGGAGTCCAGTTTACCATGGGAGTGCAGTTTACCATGGTTGTGCAGTTTACCATGGAACTCCGTTTTACCATGGGAGTGTAGTTTACCATGGGAGTCCAGTTTACCATGGCAATCCAGTTTACCGTGGGAGTGCAGTTTACCATGGGAGTGCAGTTTACCATGGAACTTCGTTTTACCATGGGATTCCAGTTTACCATGGGAGTCCAGCTTACCATGGGAATCCAGCTTACCATGGGAATCCAGTTTACCATGGGAGTGCAGTTTACCATGGAACTCCGTTTTACCATGGGAGTGCAGTTTACCATGGGAGTGCAGTTTACCATGGAACTCCGTTTTACCATGGGAGTCCAGTTTACCACGGGAGTCCAGTTTACCATGGGAGTGCAGTTTACCATGGAACTCCGTATTACCATGGGAGTCCAGTTTACCACGGGAGTCCAGTTTACCATGGGAGTGCAGTTTACCATGGAACTCCGTTTTACCATGGGAGTGCAGTTTACCATGGGAGTCCAGTTTACCATGGAACTCCGTTTTACCATGGGAGTCTAGTTTACCATGGGAGTGCAGTTTACCATGGGAGTGCAGTTTACCATGGAACTCCGTTTTACCATGGGAGTGCAGTTTACCATGGAACTCCGTTTTACCATGGGAGTCCAGTTTACCATGGGAGTGCAGTTTACCATGGGAATGCAGTTTACCATGGAACTCCGTTTTACCATGGGAGTGCAGTTTACCATGGGAGTCCAGTTTACCATGGGAATCCAGTTTACCGTGGGAGTGCAGTTTACCATGGGAGTGCAGTTTACCATGGAACTTCGTTTTACCATGGGAGTCCAGTTTACCATGGGAGTCCAGCTTACCATGGGAATCCAGTTTACCATGGGAGTGCAGTTTACCATGGGAGTGCAGTTTACCATGGAACTTCGTTTTACCATGGGAGTGCAGTTTACCATGGGAGTCCAGTTTACCATGGAACTCCGTTTTACCATGGGAGTCCAGTTTACCATGGGAGTGCAGTTTACCATGGTTGTGCAGTTTACCATGGAACTCCGTTTTACCATGGGAGTGTAGTTTACCATGGGAGTCCAGTTTACCATGGCAATCCAGTTTACCGTGGGAGTGCAGTTTACCATGGGAGTGCAGTTTACCATGGAACTTCGTTTTACCATGGGATTCCAGTTTACCATGGGAGTCCAGCTTACCATGGGAATCCAGCTTACCATGGGAATCCAGTTTACCATGGGAGTGCAGTTTACCATGGAACTCCGTTTTACCATGGGAGTGCAGTTTACCATGGGAGTGCAGTTTACCATGGAACTCCGTTTTACCATGGGAGTCCAGTTTACCACGGGAGTCCAGTTTACCATGGGAGTGCAGTTTACCATGGAACTCCGTTTTACCATGGGAGTCCAGTTTACCACGGGAGTCCAGTTTACCATGGGAATCCAGTTTACCGTGGGAGTGCAGTTTACCATGGGAGTGCAGTTTACCATGGAACTCCGTTTTACCATGGGAGTCCAGTTTACCACGGGAGTCCAGTTTACCCTGGGAATCCAGTTTACCATGGGAGTGCAGTTTACCATGGGAGTGCAGTTTACCATGGAACTCCGTTTTACCATGGGAGTGCAGTTTACCATGGGAGTCCAGTTTGCCATGGGAATCCAGTTTACCATGGGAGTGCAGTTTACCATGGGAGTGCAGTTTACCATGGAACTCCGTTCTACCATGGGAGTCCAGTTTACCACGGGAGTCCAGTTTACCATGGGAATCCAGTTTACCATGGGAGTTCAGTTTACCATGGGAGTGCAGTTTACCATGGGAATCCAGTTTACCATGGGAGTGCAGTTTACCATGGAACTCCGTTTTACCATGGGAGTGCAGTTTACCATGGGAATCCAGTTTACCATGGGAGTGCAGTTTACCATGGGAGTGCAGTTTACCATGGAACTCCGTTTTACCATGGGAGTGCAGTTTACCATGGGAGTCCAGTTTACCATGGAACTCCGTTTTACCATGGGAGTCCAGTTTACCATGGGAGTGCAGTTTACCATGGGAGTGCAGTTTACCATGGAACTCCGTTTTACCATGGGAGTGCAGTTTACCATGGGAGTCCAGTTTACCATGGGAATCCAGTTTACCGTGGGAGTGCAGTTTACCATGGGAGTGCAGTTTACCATGGAACTTCGTTTTACCATGGGAGTCCAGTTTACCATGGGAGTCCAGCTTACCATGGGAATCCAGTTTACCATGGGAGTGCAGTTTACCATGGGAGTGCAGTTTACCATGGAACTCCGTTTTACCATGGGAGTCCAGTTTACCACGGGAGTCCATTTTACCATGGGAGTGCAGTTTACCATGGAACTCCGTTTTACCATGGGAGTGCAGTTTACCATGGGAGTCCAGTTTACCATGGAACTCCGTTTTACCATGGGAGTCCAGTTTACCATGGGAGTCCAGTTTACCATGGGAGTGCAGTTTACCATGGAACTCCGTTTTACCATGGGAGTGCAGTTTACCATGGGAGTCCAGTTTACCACGGGAATCCAGTTTACCATGGGAGTGCAGTTTACCATGGGAGTGCAGTTTACCATGGAACTCCGTTTTACCATGGGAGTGCAGTTTACCATGGGAGTCCAGTTTGCCATGGGAATCCATTTTACCATGGGAGTGCAGTTTACCATGGGAGTGCAGTTTACCATGGATCTCCGTTTTACCATGGGAGTCCAGTTTACCACGGGAGTCCAGTTTACCATGGGAATCCAGTTTACCATGGGAGTGCAGTTTACCATGGGAGTGCAGTTTGCCAGGGGAGTGCAGTTTACCACGGGAGTCCAGTTTACCATGGGAATCCAGTTTACCATGGGAGTGCAGTTTACCATGGGAGTGCAGTTTACCATGGAACTCCGTTTTACCATGGGAGTGCAGTTTACCATGGGAATCCAGTTTACCATGGGAGTCCAGTTTACCATGGAACTCCGTTTTACCATGGGAGTCCAGTTTACCATGGGAGTCCAGTTTACCATGGAACTCCGTTTTACCATGGGAGTGCAGTTTACCATGGGAGTCCAGTTTACCATGGGAATCCAGTTTACCGTGGGAGTGCTGTTTACCATGGGAGTGCAGTTTACCATGCAACTTCGTTTTACCATGGGAGTCCAGTTTACCATGGGAGTCCAGCTTACCATGGGAATCCAGTTTACCATGGGAGTGCAGTTTACCATGGGAGTCCAGTTTACCATGGGAGTGCAGTTTACCATGGAACTTCGTTTTACCATGGGAGTCCAGTTTACCATGGGAGTCCAGCTTACCATGGGAATCCAGTTTACCATGGGAGTGCAGTTTACCATGGGAGTGCAGTTTACCATGGAACTCCGTTTTACCATGGGAGTCCAGTTTACCATGGGAGTCCAGTTTACCATGGGAGTCCGTTTTACCATGGGAGTGCAGTTTACCATGGGAGTCCAGTTTACCATGGGAATCCAGTTTACCATGGGAGTGCAGTTTACCATGGGAGTGCAGTTTACCATGGGAATCCAGTTTACCATGGGAGTGCAGTTTACCATGGAACTCCGTTTTACCATGGGCGTGCAGTTTACCACGGGAGTCCAGTTAACCATGGGAATCCAGTTTACCATGGGAGTGCAGTTTACCATGGGAGTGCAGTTTACCATGGAACTCCGT
Organism: Petromyzon marinus; assembly: GCF_048934315.1. Classification (NCBI taxonomy): domain Eukaryota; kingdom Metazoa; phylum Chordata; class Hyperoartia; order Petromyzontiformes; family Petromyzontidae; genus Petromyzon; species Petromyzon marinus. The sequence continues at coordinate 10,291,308 of NC_133698.1, forward strand.
TTTACCATGGGAGTGCAGTTTACCATGGGAGTCCAGTTTACCATGGAACTCCGTTTTACCATGGGAGTCCAGTTTACCATGGGAGTGCAGTTTACCATGGGAGTGCAGTTTACCATGGAACTCCGTTTTACCATGGGAGTGCAGTTTACCATGGGAGTCCAGTTTACCATGGGAATCCAGTTTACCGTGGGAGTGCAGTTTACCATGGGAGTGCAGTTTACCATGGAACTTCGTTTTACCATGGAAGTCCAGTTTACCATGAGAGTCCAGCTTACCATGGGAATCCAGTTTACCATGGGAGTGCAGTTTACCATGGGAGTGCAGTTTACCATGGAACTCCGTTTTACCATGGGAGTGCAGTTTACCATGGGAGTCCAGTTTACCATGGAACTCCGTTTTACCATGGGAGTCCAGTTTACCATGGGAGTGCAGTTTACCATGGGAGTGCAGTTTACCATGGAACTCCGTTTTACCATGGGAGTGCAGTTTACCATGGGAGTCCAGTTTACCATGGGAATCCAGTTTACCGTGGGAGTGCAGTTTACCATGGGAGTGCAGTTTACCATGGAACTTCGTTTTACCATGGGAGTCCAGTTTACCATGGGAGTCCAGCTTACCATGGGAATCCAGTTTACCATGGGAGTGCAGTTTACCATGGGAGTGCAGTTTACCATGGAACTCCGTTTTACCATGGGAGTGCAGTTTACCATGGGAGTCCAGTTTACCATGGAACTCCGTTTTACCATGGGAGTCCAGTTTACCATGGGAGTGCAGTTTACCATGGTTGTGCAGTTTACCATGGAACTCCGTTTTACCATGGGAGTGTAGTTTACCATGGGAGTCCAGTTTACCATGGCAATCCAGTTTACCGTGGGAGTGCAGTTTACCGTGGGAGTGCAGTTTACCATGGAACTTCGTTTTACCATGGGATTCCAGTTTACCATGGGAGTCCAGCTTACCATGGGAATCCAGCTTACCATGGGAATCCAGTTTACCATGGGAGTGCAGTTTACCATGGAACTCCGTTTTACCATGGGAGTGCAGTTTACCATGGGAGTGCAGTTTACCATGGAACTCCGTTTTACCATGGGAGTCCAGTTTACCACGGGAGTCCAGTTTACCATGGGAGTGCAGTTTACCATGGAACTCCGTTTTACCATGGGAGTCCAGTTTACCACGGGAGTCCAGTTTACCATGGGAGTGCAGTTTACCATGGAACTCCGTTTTACCATGGGAGTGCAGTTTACCATGGGAGTCCAGTTTACCATGGAACTCCGTTTTACCATGGGAGTCCAGTTTACCATGGGAGTGCAGTTTACCATGGGAGTGCAGTTTACCATGGAACTCCGTTTTACCATGGGAGTGCAGTTTACCATGGGAGTCCAGTTTACCATGGGAATCCAGTTTACCGTGGGAGTGCAGTTTACCATGGGAGTGCAGTTTACCATGGAACTTCGATTTACCATGGAAGTCCAGTTTACCATGAGAGTCCAGCTTACCATGGGAATCCAGTTTACCATGGGAGTGCAGTTTACCATGGGAGTGCAGTTTACCATGGAACTCCGTTTTACCATGGGAGTGCAGTTTACCATGGGAGTCCAGTTTACCATGGAACTCCGTTTTACCATGGGAGTCCAGTTTACCATGGGAGTGCAGTTTACCATGGGAATGCAGTTTACCATGGAACTCCGTTTTACCATGGGAGTGCAGTTTACCATGGGAGTCCAGTTTACCATGGGAATCCAGTTTACCGTGGGAGTGCAGTTTACCATGGGAGTGCAGTTTACCATGGAACTTCGTTTTACCATGGGAGTCCAGTTTACCATGGGAGTCCAGCTTACCATGGGAATCCAGTTTACCATGGGAGTGCAGTTTACCATGGGAGTGCAGTTTACCATGGAACTCCGTTTTACCATGGGAGTGCAGTTTACCATGGGAGTCCAGTTTACCATGGAACTCCGTTTTACCATGGGAGTCCAGTTTACCATGGGAGTGCAGTTTACCATGGTTGTGCAGTTTACCATGGAACTCCGTTTTACCATGGGAGTGTAGTTTACCATGGGAGTCCAGTTTACCATGGCAATCCAGTTTACCGTGGGAGTGCAGTTTACCATGGGAGTGCAATTTACCATGGAACTCCGTTTTACCATGGGTGTCCAGTTTACCACGGGAGTCCAGTTTACCATGGGAATCCAGTTTACCATGGGAGTGCAGTTTACCATGGGAGTGCAGTTTACCATGGAACTCCGTTTTACCATGGGAGTCCAGTTTACCACGGGAGTCCAGTTTACCCTGGGAATCCAGTTTACCATGGGAGTGCAGTTTACCATGGGAGTGCAGTTTACCATGGAACTCCGTTTTACCATGGGAGTGCAGTTTACCATGGGAGTCCAGTTTGCCATGGGAATCCAGTTTACCATGGGAGTGCAGTTTACCATGGGAGTGCAGTTTACCATGGAACTCCGTTTTACCATGGGAGTGCAGTTTACCATGGAACTCCGTTTTACCATGGGAGTGCAGTTTACCATGGGAATCCAGTTTACCATGGGAGTGCAGTTTACCATGGGAGTGCAGTTTACCATGGAACTCCGTTTTACCATGGGAGTGCAGTTTACCATGGGAGTCCAGTTTACCATGGAACTCCGTTTTACCATGGGAGTCCAGTTTACCATGGGAGTGCAGTTTACCATGGGAGTGCAGTTTACCATGGAACTCCGTTTTACCATGGGAGTGCAGTTTACCATGGGAGTCCAGTTTACCATGGGAATCCAGTTTACCGTGGGAGTGCAGTTTACCATGGGAGTGCAGTTTACCATGGAACTTCGTTTTACCATGGGAGTCCAGTTTACCATGGGAGTCCAGCTTACCATGGGAATCCAGTTTACCATGGGAGTGCAGTTTACCATGGGAGTGCAGATTACCATGGAACTCCGTTTTACCATGGGAGTCCAGTTTACCACGGGAGTCCATTTTACCATGGGAGTGCAGTTTACCATGGAACTCCGTTTTACCATGGGAGTGCAGTTTACCATGGGAGTCCAGTTTACCATGGAACTCCGTTTTACCATGGGAGTCCAGTTTACCATGGGAGTCCAGTTTACCATGGGAGTGCAGTTTACCATGGAACTCCGTTTTACCATGGGAGTGCAGTTTACCATGGGAGTCCAGTTTACCACGGGAATCCAGTTTACCATGGGAGTGCAGTTTACCATGGGAGTGCAGTTTACCATGGAACTCCGTTTTACCATGGGAGTCCAGTTTACCATGGGAATCCAGTTTACCATGGGAGTGCAGATTACCATGGGAGTGCAGTTTACCATGGAACTCCGTTTTACCATGGGAGTGCAGTTTACCATGGGAGTCCAGTTTGCCATGGGAATCCATTTTACCATGGGAGTGCAGTTTACCATGGGAGTGCAGTTTACCATGGAACTCCGTTTTACCATGGGAGTCCAGTTTACCACGGGAGTCCAGTTTACCATGGGAATCCAGTTTACCATGGGAGTGCAGTTTACCATGGGAGTGCAGTTTGCCAGGGGAGTGCAGTTTACCACGGGAGTCCAGTTTACCATGGAACTCCGTTTTACCATGGGAGTCCAGTTTACCATGGGAGTGCAGTTTACCATGGTTGTGCAGTTTACCATGGAACTCCGTTTTACCATGGGAGTGTAGTTTACCATGGAACTCCAGTTTACCATGGGAGTGCAGTTTACCATGGGAGTGCAGTTTACCATGGAACTCCGTTTTACCATGGGAGTGCAGTTTACCATGGGAATCCAGTTTACCATGGGAGTCCAGTTTACCATGGGAGTGCAGTTTACCATGGAACTCCGTTTTACCATGGGAGTGCAGTTTACTATGGGAATCCAGTTTACCATGGGAGTCCAGTTTACCATGGGAGTGCAGTTTACCATGGGAGTGCAGTTTACCATGGAACTCCGTTTTACCATGGGAGTGCAGTTTACCATGGGAGTCCAGTTTACCATGGGAGTCCAGTTTACCATGGAACTCCGTTTTACCATGGGAGTGCAGTTTACCATGGGAGTCCAGTTTACCATGGGAATCCAGTTTACCGTGGGAGTGCTGTTTACCATGGGAGTGCAGTTTACCATGGAACTTCGTTTTACCATGGGAGTCCAGTTTACCATGGGAGTCCAGCTTACCATGGGAATCCAGTTTACCATGGGAGTGCAGTTTACCATGGGAGTGCAGTTTACCATGGAACTCCGTTTTACCATGGGAGTCCAGTTTACCATGGGAGTCCAGTTTACCATGGGAGTCCAGTTTACCATGGGAGTGCAGTTTACCATGGAACTTCGTTTTACCATGGGAGTCCAGTTTACCATGGGAGTCCAGCTTACCATGGGAATCCAGTTTACCATGGGAGTGCAGTTTACCATGGGAGTGCAGTTTACCATGGAACTCCGTTTTACCATGGGAGTCCAGTTTACCATGGGAGTCCAGTTTACCATGGGAGTCCAGTTTACCATGGGAGTGCAGTTTACCATGGAACTCCGTTTTACCATGGGAGTGCAGTTTACCATGGGAGTCCAGTTTACCATGGGAATCCAGTTTACCATGGGAGTGCAGTTTACCATGGGAGTGCAGTTTACCATGGGAATCCAGTTTACCATGGGAGTGCAGTTTACCATGGGAGTGCAGTTTACCATGGGAATCCAGTTTACCATGGGAGTCCAGTTTGCCATGGGAATCCATTTTACCATGGGAGTGCAGTTTACCATGGGAGTGCAGTTTACCATGGAACTCCGTTTTACCATGGGAGTCCAGTTTACCACGGGAGTCCAGTTTACCATGGGAATCCAGTTTACCATGGGAGTGCAGTTTACCATGGGAGTGCAGTTTGCCAGGGGAGTGCAGTTTACCACGGGAGTCCAGTTTACCATGGAACTCCGTTTTACCATGGGAGTCCAGTTTACCATGGGAGTGCAGTTTACCATGGTTGTGCAGTTTACCATGGAACTCCGTTTTACCATGGGAGTGTAGTTTACCATGGAACTCCAGTTTACCATGGGAGTGCAGTTTACCATGGGAGTGCAGTTTACCATGGAACTCCGTTTTACCATGGGAGTGCAGTTTACCATGGGAATCCAGTTTACCATGGGAGTCCAGTTTACCATGGGAGTGCAGTTTACCATGGAACTCCGTTTTACCATGGGAGTGCAGTTTACTATGGGAATCCAGTTTACCATGGGAGTCCAGTTTACCATGGGAGTGCAGTTTACCATGGGAGTGCAGTTTACCATGGAACTCCGTTTTACCATGGGAGTGCAGTTTACCATGGGAGTCCAGTTTACCATGGGAGTCCAGTTTACCATGGAACTCCGTTTTACCATGGGAGTGCAGTTTACCATGGGAGTCCAGTTTACCATGGGAATCCAGTTTACCGTGGGAGTGCTGTTTACCATGGGAGTGCAGTTTACCATGGAACTTCGTTTTACCATGGGAGTCCAGTTTACCATGGGAGTCCAGCTTACCATGGGAATCCAGTTTACCATGGGAGTGCAGTTTACCATGGGAGTGCAGTTTACCATGGAACTCCGTTTTACCATGGGAGTCCAGTTTACCATGGGAGTCCAGTTTACCATGGGAGTCCAGTTTACCATGGGAGTGCAGTTTACCATGGAACTTCGTTTTACCATGGGAGTCCAGTTTACCATGGGAGTCCAGCTTACCATGGGAATCCAGTTTACCATGGGAGTGCAGTTTACCATGGGAGTGCAGTTTACCATGGAACTCCGTTTTACCATGGGAGTCCAGTTTACCATGGGAGTCCAGTTTACCATGGGAGTCCAGTTTACCATGGGAGTGCAGTTTACCATGGAACTCCGTTTTACCATGGGAGTGCAGTTTACCATGGGAGTCCAGTTTACCATGGGAATCCAGTTTACCATGGGAGTGCAGTTTACCATGGGAGTGCAGTTTACCATGGGAATCCAGTTTACCATGGGAGTGCAGTTTACCATGGAACTCCGTTTTACCATGGGCGTGCAGTTTACCACGGGAGTCCAGTTTACCATGGGAATCCAGTTTACCATGGGAGTGCAGTTTACCATGGGAGTGCAGTTTACCATGGAACTCCGTTTTACCATGGGAGTGCAGTTTACCATGGGAGTCCAGTTTACCATGGAACTCCGTTTTACCATGGGAGTCCAGTTTACCATGGGAGTGCAGTTTACCATGGGAGTGCAGTTTACCATGGAACTCCGTTTTACCATGGGAGTGCAGTTTACCATGGGAGTCCAGTTTACCATGGGAATCCAGTTTACCGTGGGAGTGCAGTTTACCATGGGAGTGCAGTTTACCATGGAACTTCGTTTTACCATGGAAGTCCAGTTTACCATGAGAGTCCAGCTTACCATGGGAATCCAGTTTACCATGGGAGTGCAGTTTACCATGGGAGTGCAGTTTACCATGGAACTCCGTTTTACCATGGGAGTGCAGTTTACCATGGGAGTCCAGTTTACCATGGAACTCCGTTTTACCATGGGAGTCCAGTTTACCATGGGAGTGCAGTTTACCATGGGAGTGCAGTTTACCATGGAACTCCGTTTTACCATGGGAGTGCAGTTTACCATGGGAGTCCAGTTTACCATGGGAATCCAGTTTACCGTGGGAGTGCAGTTTACCATGGGAGTGCAGTTTACCATGGAACTTCGTTTTACCATGGGAGTCCAGTTTACCATGGGAGTCCAGCTTACCATGGGAATCCAGTTTACCATGGGAGTGCAGTTTACCATGGGAGTGCAGTTTACCATGGAACTCCGTTTTACCATGGGAGTGCAGTTTACCATGGGAGTCCAGTTTACCATGGAACTCCGTTTTACCATGGGAGTCCAGTTTACCATGGGAGTGCAGTTTACCATGGTTGTGCAGTTTACCATGGAACTCCGTTTTACCATGGGAGTGCAGTTTACCATGGGAGTCCAGTTTACCATGGGAATCCAGTTTACCGTGGGATTGCAGTTTACCATGGGAGTGCAGTTTACCATGGGAGTGCAGTTTACCATGGAACTCCGTTTTACCATGGGAATGCACTTTACCATGGGAGTCCAGTTTACCATGGAACTCCGTTTTACCATGGGAGTCCAGTTTACCATGGGAGTCCAGCTTACCATGGGAATCCAGTTTACCATGGGAGTGCAGTTTACCATGGGAGTGCAGTTTACCATGGAACTCCGTTTTACCATGGGAATGCACTTTACCATGGGAGTGCAGTTTACCATGGTTGTGCAGTTTACCATGGAACTCCGTTTTACCATGGGAGTGCAGTTTACCATGGGAGTCCAGTTTACCATGGGAATCCAGTTTACCGTGGGATTGCAGTTTACCATGGGAGTGCAGTTTACCATGGGAGTGCAGTTTACCATGGAACTCCGTTTTACCATGGGAATGCACTTTACCATGGGAGTCCAGTTTACCATGGAACTCCGTTTTACCATGGGAGTCCAGTTTACCATGGGAGTCCAGCTTACCATGGGAATCCAGTTTACCATGGGAGTGCAGTTTACCATGGGAGTGCAGTTTACCATGGAACTCCGTTTTACCATGGGAATGCACTTTACCATGGGAGTCCAGTTTACCATGGAACTCCGTTTTACCATGGGAGTCCAGTTTACCATGGGAGTGCAGTTTACCATGGTTGTGCAGTTTACCATGGAACTCCGTTTTACCATGGGAGTGTAGTTTACCATGGGAGTCCAGTTTACCATGGGAATCCAGTTTACCATGGGAGTGCAGTTTACAATGGGAGTGCAGTTTACCATGGAACTCCGTTTTACCATGGGAGTCCAGTTTACCACGGGAGTCCAGTTTACCATGGGAGTGCAGTTTACCATGGAACTCCGTTTTACCATGGGAGTCCAGTTTACCACGGGAGTCCAGTTTACCATGGGAATCCAGTTTACCGTGGGAGTGCAGTTTACCATGGGAGTGCAGTTTACCATGGAACTCCGTTTTACCATGGGAGTCCAGTTTACCACGGGAGTCCAGTTTACCCTGGGAATCCAGTTTACCATGGGAGTGCAGTTTACCATGGGAGTGCAGTTTACCATGGAACTCCGTTTTACCATGGGAGTGCAGTTTACCATGGGAGTCCAGTTTACCATGGGAATCCAGTTTACCATGGGAGTGCAGTTTACCATGGGAGTGCAGTTTACCATGGAACTCCGTTTTACCATGGGAGTCCAGTTTACCACGGGAGTCCAGTTTACCATGGGAATCCAGTTTACCATGGGAGTGCAGTTTACCATGGGAGTGCAGTTTACCATGGGAATCCAGTTTACCATGGGAGTGCAGTTTACCATGGAACTCCGTTTTACCATGGGAGTGCAGTTTACCATGGGAATCCAGTTTACCATGGGAGTCCAGTTTACCATGGGAGTGCAATTTACCATGGAACTCTGTTTTACCATGGGAGTGCAGTTTACCATGGGAATCCAGTTTACCATGGGAGTGCAGTTTACCATGGGAGTGCAGTTTACCATGGAACTCCGTTTTACCATGGGAGTGCAGTTTACCATGGGAGTCCAGTTTACCATGGAACTCCGTTTTACCATGGGAGTCCAGTTTACCATGGGAGTGCAGTTTACCATGGGAGTGCAGTTTACCATGGAACTCCGTTTTACCATGGGAGTGCAGTTTACCATGGGAGTCCAGTTTACCATGGGAATCCAGTTTACCGTGGGAGTGCAGTTTACCATGGGAGTGCAGTTTACCATGGAACTTCGTTTTACCATGGGAGTCCAGTTTACCATGGGAGTCCAGCTTACCATGGGAATCCAGTTTACCATGGGAGTGCAGTTTACCATGGGAGTGCAGTTTACCATGGAACTCCGTTTTACCATGGGAGTCCAGTTTACCACGGGAGTCCATTTTACCATGGGAGTGCAGTTTACCATGGAACTCCGTTTTACCATGGGAGTGCAGTTTACCATGGGAGTCCAGTTTACCATGGAACTCCGTTTTACCATGGGAGTCCAGTTTACCATGGGAGTCCAGTTTACCATGGGAGTGCAGTTTACCATGGAACTCCGTTTTACCATGGGAGTGCAGTTTACCATGGGAGTCCAGTTTACCACGGGAATCCAGTTTACCATGGGAGTGCAGTTTACCATGGGAGTGCAGTTTACCATGGAACTCCGTTTTACCATGGGAGTCCAGTTTACCATGGGAATCCAGTTTACCATGGGAGTGCAGATTACCATGGGATTGCAGTTTACCATGGAACTCCGTTTTACCATGGGAGTGCAGTTTACCATGGGAGTCCAGTTTGCCATGGGAATCCAGTTTACCATGGGAGTGCAGTTTACCATGGGAGTGCAGTTTACCATGGAACTCCGTTTTACCATGGGAGTCCAGTTTACCACGGGAGTCCAGTTTACCATGGGAATCCAGTTTACCATGGGAGTGCAGTTTACCATGGGAGTGCATTTTGCCAGGGGAGTGCAGTTTACCACGGGAGTCCAGTTTACCATGGGAATCCAGTTTACCATGGGAGTGCAGTTTACCATGGGAGTGCAGTTTACCATGGAACTCCGTTTTACCATGGGAGTGCAGTTTACCATGGGAATCCAGTTTACCATGGGAGTCCAGTTTACCATGGGAGTGCAGTTTACCATGGAACTCCGTTTTACCATGGGAGTGCAGTTTACTATGGGAATCCAGTTTACCATGGGAGTCCAGTTTACCATGGGAGTGCAGTTTACCATGGGAGTGCAGTTTACCATGGAACTCCGTTTTACCATGGGAGTGCAGTTTACCATGGGAGTCCAGTTTACCATGGGAATCCAGTTTACCATGGGAGTGCAGTTTACCATGGGAGTGCAGTTTACCATGGAACTCCGTTTTACCATGGGAGTGCAGTTTACCATGGGAATCCAGTTTACCATGGGAGTCCAGTTTACCATGGGAGTCCAGTTTACCATGGAACTCCGTTTTACCATGGGAGTGCAGTTTACCATGGGAGTCCAGTTTACCATGGGAATCCAGTTTACCATGGGAGTGCAGTTTACCATGGGAGTGCAGTTTACCATGGAACTCCGTTTTACCATGGGAGTGCAGTTTACCATGGGAATCCAGTTTACCATGGGAGTCCAGTTTACCATGGGAGTCCAGTTTACCATGGAACTCCGTTTTACCATGGGAGTGCAGTTTACCATGGGAGTCCAGTTTACCATGGGAATCCAGTTTACCGTGGGAGTGCTGTTTACCATGGGAGTGCAGTTTACCATGGAACTTCGTTTTACCATGGGAGTCCAGTTTACCATGGGAGTCCAGCTTACCATGGGAATCCAGTTTACCATGGGAGTGCAGTTTACCATGGGAGTGCAGTTTACCATGGAACTCCGTTTTACCATGGGAGTCCAGTTTACCATGGGAGTCCAGTTTACCATGGGAGTCCAGTTTACCATGGGAGTGCAGTTTACCATGGAACTCCGTTTTACCATGGGAGTGCAGTTTACCATGGGAGTCCAGTTTACCATGGGAATCCAGTTTACCGTGGGAGTGCTGTTTACCATGGGAGTGCAGTTTACCATGGAACTTCGTTTTACCATGGGAGTCCAGTTTACCATGGGAGTCCAGCTTACCATGGGAATCCAGTTTACCATGGGAGTGCAGTTTACCATGGGAGTGCAGTTTACCATGGAACTCCGTTTTACCATGGGAGTCCAGTTTACCACGGGAGTCCAGTTTACCATGGGAGTGCAGTTTACCATGGGAGTGCAGTTTACCATGGAACTCCGTTTTACCATGGGAGTGCAGTTTACCATGGGAGTCCAGTTTACCATGGAAATCCGTTTTACCATGGGAGTCCAGTTTACCATGGGAGTCCAGTTTACCATGGGAGTGCAGTTTACCATGGGAGTGCAGTTTACCATGGAACTCCGTTTTACCATGGGAGTGCAGTTTACCATGGGAGTCCAGTTTACCACGGGAATCCAGTTTACCATGGGAGTGCAGTTTACCATGGGAGTGCAGTTTACCATGGGAGTCCAGTTTACCACGGGAGTCAAGTTTACCATGGGAATCCAGTTTACCATGGGAGTGCAGTTTACCATGGGAGTGCAGTTTACCATGGAACTCCGTTTTACCATGGGAGTGCAGTTTACCATGGGGGTCCAGTTTACCATGGGAATCCAGTTTACCATGGGAGTGCAGTTTACCATGGAACTCCGTTTTACCATGGGAGTCCAGTTTACCACGGGAGTCCAGTTTACCATGGGAGTGCAGTTTACCATGGGAGTGCAGTTTACCATGGGAGTGCAGTTTACCATGGGCAAGAGTCGACATCCTGCAGCTCCTGGGACGCATGCGGCTCATTAAGGGAGTGTATCGTGACGTTGATTCGTTAAGGACCGCCACGGCCTCCTATTCAGCACGCAGTGGCATTGCACCACTTGAAATACTGCAGTTGTTGTCTTTCTTTTTACAACGAATTCGAAAATCGACAGCGGCAATGTTGACGGAAGGAGGGCCTCCGTGCAAGTCGAGACGATCTGACTCAGGGGCGGACAATCACATTAGCTGCTGGCTTTGGTCGAACTCAATTTCGAGAAAGGTGGCCGTGCCGCGGTCAGCAATGATCGTCTCGCTGAGAGAGAGACAGAGACAGACGCACGCAGAGAGAGAGAGAGAGAAACAGAGAGAGACACAGAGAGAGAGAGAGAGACAGACAGACAGAGAGAGACAGACTGAGAGAGACAGAGAGAGACACAGACAGACAGAGAGAGAGAGAGAGACACAGAGAGACAGAGAGACGTAAACAAACAGAGAGACAGAGAGAGAGGGACAGAGAGAGACAGAGAGAGAGACACAGAGAGAGACAGACAGACAGAGAGAGAGACAGACAGACAGATAGAGAGATAGACATGGAAAGACAGAGAGATAGAGAGAGACAGAGAGAGAAACAGAGAGAGAGACAGACAGAGAGAGACAGACTGAGAGAGAGACAGGGAGAGAGACACAGACAGACAGAGAGAGAGACACAGAGAGAGAGACATAAACAAACAGAGAGACAGAGAGAGAGGGACAGAGAGAGACAGACAGAGAGAGACAGAGAGAGACATAGAAAGACAGAGAGATAGAGACAGAGATACAGAGAGAAGACAGAGAGACAGACAGAGAGAGAGAGACAGACAGAGAGAAACAAAGAGAGACATCGAAAGACAGAGAGATAGATAGAGACAGAGAGAGAGAGAAACAGAGAGAGACAGAGAGAGAGAGAGACATAGAAAGACAGAGAGAGACAGAGATAGATAGAGACAGCTAGAGAGACAGAGAGACATAGACAGTGCAACATGCCGAGTAGACAACGCCTCCAGCGAGCGGACGCTCTCACGACGGCCACGAGCGACTCAGAAAAAACAACTAAAACCCCAAATCACGACCACATCTTGTTCCGTGGCTGACAAGTCACAAATCATATTCACGTACAGCACCTTGCCAATGCCCTGCCACTTGAAGGCCTCTCCATGCTGCTCCGTCAATGCAGCCGCGGTGGTGATGGTGATGAAGGGACTCCACTGATGATGGCCGTGGCCGGGGTTCATAGCTCTCGGCCGTGACAAATCTCACTAATTGGCTGTGTTGGGTGGTGGCGGGTTTAACGACACATTTCTATTTTTACGCGATCAGACCCCCCCCCCCTCAAATAAACCTGTGTTACGGATGACATTGGTCGCGAAAGCTTTCTGCGTGTTAAACAGAATGGCGATTAGTCCACACTTGCTGTACTGCCCTCCGCTGGCGACACGAGTTTACGGTGATCCATCAACCCTCCCTGCAGCCTCCATGATGTTGGGTCATCGGCAGCCCACGTTCAGCAGCAGCAGCAGCGTAGCCATCACGACCACTGCTCGGCTCAGTTGAACTCAAAGGGCTCTGACACCAAACGGTGCAATGAACAGTCCCAGAATTCTGAATGGATTGTTCCATTTAATTCAGAATTTGGCGAAACACATAATGTAACATTATCATTCTCGTACGCAGCGATTTGTGACCTGGGGTGAGGCCATCAACATTTGAGAACCCGGTTCGATCACAAGTCAGTCTACGTGAGTCTTCGGGTCTCTATGTGAGTCTATGGGTCTCTGAGTCTATGGGTCTCTATGTAAGTCTATGGGTCTCTACGTGAGTCTACGGGTCTCTACGTGAGTCTATGGGTCTCTATGTGAGTCTCCGGGTCTCTACGTGAGTCTACGGGTCTCTACGTGAGTCTACGGGTCTCTATGTGAGTCTATGGGTCTCTGAGTCTATGGGTCTCTATGTGAGTCTACGGGTCTCTACGTGAGTCTATGGGTCTCTACGTGAGTCTACGGGTCTCTACGTGAGTCTATGGGTCTCTGAGTCTATGGGTCTCTATGTAAGTCTATGGGTCTCTACGTGAGTCTACGGCTCTCTATGTGAGTCTTCGGGTCTCGATGTGAGTCTATGGGTCTCTGAGTCTATGGGTCTCTATGTGAGTCTACGGGTCTCTATGTGAGTCTACGGGCTCTACGTGAGTCTACGGGTCTCTATGCGAGTCTACAGGTCTCTACGTGAGTCTACGGGTCTCTACGTGAGTCTACGGGTCTCTATGCGAGTCTACGGGTCTCTACGTGAGTCTTCGGGTCTCTATGTGAGTCTACGGGTCTCTACGTGAGTCTACGGGTCTCTATGTGAGTATACGGGCTCTACGTGAGTCTACGGGTTTCTATGTGAGTCTACGGGTCTCTACGTGAGTCTACGGGTCTCTATGCGAGTCTACGGGTCTCTACGTGAGTCTATGGGTCTCTACGTGAGTCTACGGGTCTCTACGTGAGTCTACGGGTCTCTACGTGAGTCTACGGGTCTCTACGTGAGTTTACGGGTCTCTACGTGAGTCTACGGGTTTCTACGTGAGTCTATGGGTCTCTACGTGAGTCTACGGGTCTCTACGTGAGTCTACGGGTCTCTACGTGAGTTTACGGGTCTCTACGTGAGTCTACGGGTCTCTACGTAAGTCACTGGTGACTGGGCTGAGTCCATCAACTCGTGGACACTTGAGAACCCGGTTCGACACCAAGTCACTCGGCGCAGTTGAGCTGCACAGCTGGAACCCCGGAGTCTCAGTGTAGACAGTGCTGGGTGACTCCGTGTTATTATGAACCCGCTGACTCCACGCAGGCGACCCCCACCGGGTCATATACTCCGAATGGAATTTTGCCAAATCGCCGCTCATCAATCAACGCTATCATCAATCGATGGATAGAAAAGCGCGCTCAACAGGAGGGGGGGGGGGGGATGCAACGCGGGAGCCGTGGCCGCAAGCCACGAAATTAATGAACCGATGAATTAATGACGACCGACTGCTAATTAACGACACGGAGCCACGTGGCTCGCGAGGTCAGAGGGATTGAGGCGCGCGACCGCAGAGATCCTGGGTTGCAATCCAGGTAATAAGGGGCCGTCCATAAATGACGTCACGCACCTAGTGGGGAGGGGGGGGGGTCAGTCAGACATTTGTGACGATGTGTGACGAAGGGGGGGGGAGGGGTTGAGAAATGTGACGTCACATCAAAATGCGCAACTTTAAATAAGTATAGACAACACGTTCAAACTTAATTAAATAGAGTTTTTTAATAAATGTTTTCTCCTGCAACATCAGAGTGCAGCGCCACATTAAATACGCACTACACTGACAATAGTTTGAAGCGATTTGAAGCATGTTTTACATTATTTTTTTGGGGGGGGGCAGAGCCTTGTGACGTCATACTTGAGGGGGGGGGGTCTGACTTTTTCTGACGCCATCTGACGCGGGGGCGGGGCGCGGGGGGGGGGGTGTCAAAAATCGTCCAAAATCGCGTGACGTCATTTATGGACGGCCAACCTAACGGCCGCTCGTTAGACCCGGATCTGAGCCAGTGCAAAAAGAAAAAAAACGAGGGCCAGTCTCAATTCTCACTTCCTTCCCCCCACGCACCTCCGCTCAGCGCCGTTGGCTCCGTACGGTGCCGACGACCCCTCGGCATACGCGCGAGTGTAACGCCGCTCGGACGCACGCCCCGTGGAGAGTCCCTCTGCTGATGCTGGGTCGCTACACAGCGACGGTTTCAAGTCAGCGACGAAGCGGAGACGGCGCAGGCCTTGGGCGCTGGGCGCGGCCCCCGAGATTGAGACTACTGGCAGCGGTCTCGGAGAGTAACTCTGCGATGAGCCGCCGTTGTCTAACGCAAGCGAGGAAACAAACTAACGGATTGCGCTCCTGTCCCACGGAGATAGGGCCATTGCCCGAAACGTCCGCTATTCTACAATGCAGTGTCTCCTTGAAGGCAGCGTCGTTGACGACGAATCAGATGCGTAACGAGCATGGGGCAGGCAGGGGGTGCTTTGCCCCCCCCCCCGCCATGGTGGCCAAAGTTACGAGTTGGGGGGCCCCCTCTCTTTGACAACCACCATGAGATTTGTTTTAGAAACAGCAGTGGCAAAGAAGGACAACGTTCGTTTAACACGTAGGTTTTTTTTGCTGATTGGCCGTGTCGGGTGGTGGAGGGTTACGACACATTTATAAATAAACGCGATCTAACCCAAAAACCTTTATTATGAATAATATTGGTCGCGAAAGCCTACGTGTTAAACTGACTAACCTCTATGGGGAGGATACTTTTCTTAAAACCAGAAAATTGGAGAAGCTTCGCATTAAGCGGATGAAATTGATATCTTCACTGGCGTTCCTCAAAAGGTGCAGAGATTCAAAGGTAATACCAAACGCAGTTAAAATAACACATCACATAAAGTCTTCTAAAGCTAACCAAATACTACACAAAGCTAGCGAATTATTATTAATAGAGAGAATACAGCACAATAGGAGTGAATTATCTTACATTTCGGAATCGCTAAAGCAGTTACACTTAGATATAAGCAATAGTGTATCTATGCATTATTGGAATATAATCGATAACATAACACTACTAATCGATTATATAATTACATTACCCCCCCCTCCGCCTCTAATCACTGCACCTGATGAGTTAAGTGATGACGTCACCCTGCTGCTCTATATAAAACCGGGAGCAAGCGAGGGCTTTACCATTCTGGCGAATTGCCCGATGATGCTGGAAGTATTTACCAGCGAAACGTCGTACTCAAACTGTAAATGTGGATTAACTCTTCAACACACCGGTGGGCTGAAGTAGTGAATTATTTGTCTTTTGTCAACGTGACACTTTTTTTTGCTGATTGGCCGTGTCGGGTGGTGGAGGGTTACGACACATTTATAAATAAACGCGATCTAACCCAAAAACCTTTATTATGAAGGACAACGTTATTTAAAAACACACGGTTTAATTTTAATGTTTAAGTTATGAAAATGCCTTCATTGAACCACAGCGTTGAATGTTCGAGACCGTGAGCATGACGAGGATGTGATTAGTTCGGCAAGAGAGGAGTCTGCGATATATAATAGGCTGGGTGTGGCCGTGCGAGACGAATCACGATATTGGGGACCCCCCGCCTGACCGATTGCCGCACCCTCTGAGATTATAATATAATGTTATCAATACGTCACTGATGATGTAGTTACTATGTCACTGATGATGTAGTTACTACGTCACTGATAATTTAGTTACTACGTCACTGATGATGTAGTCACTACACCACTGAAAATGTAGTTACTACGTCACTGATAATGTAGTTACTACGTCACTGATAATGTAGTCACTACACCACTGAAAATGTAGTTACTACGTCACTGATAATGTAGTTACTACGTCACTTATAATGTAGTCACTACATAACTGATAATGTAGTCACTACGTCACTGATAATGTAGTTACTACACCACTGATAATGTAGTTACTACACCACTGATAATGTAGTCACTACACCACTGATAATGTAGTCACTACACCACTGATAATGTAGTTACTACACCACTGATAATGTAGTTACTACACCACTGATAATGTAGTTACTACACCACTGATAATATAGTTACTACTCCGCTGATAATGCAGTCACTACACCACTGATAATGTAGTTACTACACCACTGATAATGTAGTTACTACGTCACTGATAATGTAGTCACTACACCACTGATAATGTAGTCACTACACCACTGATAATGTAGTTACTACACCACTGATAATGTAGTTACTACGTCACTGATAATGTAGTTACTACACCACTGATAATGTAGTTACTACGTCACTGATAATGTAGTTACTACGCCACTGATAATGTAGTTACTACACCACTGATAATGTAGTCACTACACCACTGATAATGTAGTTACTACACCACTGATAATGTAGTTACTATGTCACTGATGATGTAGTTACTACGTCACTGATAATGTAGTCACTACGTCACTGGTAATGTAGTCACTACGCCACTGATAATGTAGTTACTACGCCACTGATAATGTAGTTACTACGTCACTGATAATGTAGTTACTACGCCACTGATAATGTAGTTACTACGTCACTGATAATGTAGTTACTACGCCACTGATAATGTAGTCACTACACTCCTGATAATGTAGTTACTACGTCACTGATAATGTAGTTACTACGCCACTGATAATGTAGTTACTACGTCACTGATAATGTAGTCAATACACCACTGATAATGTAGTTCCTACGTCACTGATAATGTAGTTACTACGCCACTGATAATGTAGTTACTACGTCACTGATAATGTAGTTACTACGTCACTGATAATGTAGTCACTACATCACTGATAATGTAGTTACTACGTCACTGATAATGTAGTTACTACGTCACTGATAATGTAATTACTATGTCACTGATAATGTAGTCAATACACCACTGATGATGTAGTTACTACGTCACTGATAATGTAGTTACTACGCCACTGATAATGTAGTTACGACGTCACTGATAATGTCGTCACTACGCCCCTGGCGATGACCGTATTGTTGGTTGTTGTTGTTATTGTTGTTGTTTATTGTGCTTGTGCACCACTGCCAACGCATCAACAGCCGCAGGAGCACCATCAAATGACGTTGTCTGCGAGATTTTCCGATAGTAGAATCTATAAACTATCGTATACTATAAACTCATTTTTTTTATTTACCAGTGAAGCCCCCACTGAGCTTCGCAACTCCTTTGCACAAGCGACTTGCCCGCAAACGATAGCTCAACGAAAGTGGTTCATCATCACGTGGACATTTCGAGCAGTCAATTAAGAGCCTGATGTTGATTTGAAATGCGGAGGAGAAAACCGCAGGACCCGGAGAAAAAAAAATCCACTCGACCATGGAGGGAGAGAGAGAGAGAGACACCGCAAATTCCAAATATACAGCAGGCATTAGCGTCGGGCTCGAACCCACGACCTCCTGCATACCAGGCGAGGTAGTTAACATCTCCTAGCCACCGTGATGATGACGATGATGAGAGACACGCAAACTCCAAATATGCAGCAGACATCAGCGTCGGGCTCGAACCCACGACCTCCTGCATACCAGGCGAGGTAGTTAACATCTCCTAGCCACCGTGATGATGACGATGATGAGAGACACGCAAACTCCAAACATACAGCAGGCGTCAGGGTCGAACCCACGACCTCCTGCACACCAGGCGAGGTAGTTAACATCTCCTCGCCACCGTGATGATGACGATGATGAGAGACACGCAAACTCCAAATATGCAGCAGGCGTCAGGGTCGAACCCACGACCTCCTGCACACCAGGCGAGGTAGTTAACATCTCCTCGCCACCGTGATGATGACGATGATGAGAGACACGCAAACTCCAAATATGCAGCAGGCATCAGCGTCAGGGTCGAACCCACGACCTCCTGCACACCAGGCGAGGTAGTTAACATCTCCTAGCCACCGTGATGATGACGATGATGAGAGACACGCAAACTCCAAATATGCAGTAGGTATCAGCGTCAGGGTCGAACCCACGACCTCCTGCACACCAGGCGAGGTAGTTAACATCTCCTAGCCACCGTGGGTGCCCATAATCGGGAAACAGCTTGGGAAGAGGGTGCAGGGGGCGACAGGGGGCTGGGGGCACGACGACACAACGGCGATTGACACGAGGCGGTTATCGGGCCCCCCCCCCTTTTTTTGACAGGTACCAAAATAAAAAAAATGGAGGATCAATGCAATTTGGAGATCGCTTTGGGGGGGAGTGGACCTATTTCCCCTCTCTTGCTTCTCTCCGTGACTTTAAGGGAATTAATTAATTACCGCCCAATAAACATCAGTCAGAGCGCGCCCACAAATGCGTCCGGCTCGCTGCGTTCCACAAAACGGGGGCGGAGGTGGGTTGGGGGGGTGCTGGGAAGGAGGAGGCTAGGGGGGATGGGGAGGGCGGAGGGTGAGAGGGATGGGGAGGAGGAGGCTAGGGGGGATGGGGAGGGCGGAGGGTGAGAGGGATGGGGAGGAGGAGGCTAGGGGGGATGGGGAGGGGGGAGGGTGAGAGGGATGGGAAGGAGGAGGCTAGGGGGGATGGGGAGGGGGGAGGGTGAGAGGGATGGGAAGGAGGAGGCTAGGGGGGATGGGGAGGGGGGAGGGTGAGAGGGATGGGGAGGAGGTGGCTAGGGGGGAGGGAGGGAGGAGGGATGGGGAGGGGAGGATGATAGGGATGGGGAGAAGGAGGAGGGATGGGAAGGGGGGAGGAGGAGAGGGATCGCGAGGGGGTAGGAGGGAGGGTAGGAGTGTGGGATGGGGAGGAGGGGGCTAGGGGGGATTGGGGGGGGGTGTGGAGGAGGGGGCTAGGGGGGAGGGAGGAGGGATGGGGAGGGATGGTGAGGAGGAAGGATGAGGAGGATGAGAAGGATGGGGCTAGGGGGCTGGGGGAGGAGGGATGCGGGGGAGGGGGCTAGGGGGGATGGAGGGAGGGGTTAGGAGGAGAGGGATGGGTGGAGGAGGGAGGGGTTAGGAGGAGAGGGATGGGTGGAGGAGGAGGAGGCGTGGGGTGACCATGGGAGGCTTGCAGTTGAGGACGGAGCAGCAGTGGTGTCCGCAAGGGCTGCAAGTTGGCCAAGCGACTCGTGCAGAGGAGAGTGGACCAGGTTGCGTTTGCGTGCGAATGCGTTTCACTTGCACACATGGCTACACACTCTACGCACATGCGTGTGCGGTACACATGCATGTGTACACACACACACCTGTGCAGATACACAATACGTTTGTTCACGTGCGTACATACATATGAACACAGCATGCGCATACGTACACTTGAATGCACACGCGCGCATGCACACACACAGACACATCACACACACACAGACACATCACACACAGACACATCACACACACAGACACATCACACACAGACACATCACACACAGACACATCACACACAGACACATCCCACACACACACAGACACATCACACACACACACAGACACATCACACACAGACACATCACACACAGACACATCACACACACAGACACATCACACACAGACACATCACACACACACACAGACACATCACACACACACAGACACATCACACACACAGATACATCACACACAGACACATCACACACAGACACATCACACACACACAGACACATCACACACACAGACACATCACACACAGATACATCACACACAGACACATCACACACATAGACACATCACACACACAGACACATCACACACACACAGACACAACACACACACAGACACATCACACACACAGACACATCACACACACAGACACATCACACACAGACACATCACACACACACAGACACATCACACACACAGACACATCACACACACACAGACACAACACACACACAGACACATCACACACAGATACATCACACACACAGACACATCACACACACAGACACATCACACACAGACACATCACACACACAGACACATCACACACACAGAGACACATTACACACAGACACATCACACACACAGACACATCACACACAGACACATCACACACACACAGACACATCACACACAGACACATCACACACACACAGACACATCACACACACAGACACACATCACACACACAGACACATCACACACACAGACACACATCATACACACATAGACACATCACACATACACATCACACACACAGACACATACACACACATGTACATATGCACACTTGTCACATACGCACGCGCGTAAACATACAAACATCCCCCGTTTATAACCTTAACAGACTGTAGGGGCAAGTGCTGTTAGCGAGCACCCTATGAAGACCGCCACGGCACACGAGGGGGTGGGTGGTCAGCACCACGCCCGACCGCCTTTGTCTCCCTAGCGGCGATGTTTGCGACACACCGCACCAAGTACTCATTCGAGGTTGAGTCGACCTAGGTTCAGATGATCGTCACTGATTTTGGCCGCGAGCGGGAATCAAATTCGGGTCGCCGGGTTCGTAGCGCAGTGCGCTAACCACTGCGCCACCGCTCCCCGCACACACACACACAGAGGTATTTACGCACATGCACACACGACACAACTTAACGCAGCAACACACACGCAGAGTAGGGCGCGGCGGCTGCCCAGTGTCGACCCCCTAGGTCGACTCAGCCTTAACGGAGTACCTGAAAGCGGCGTTAGTTAAATATCACCGCCGGGGAGACAAAGGCGGCCGGGCCGGCCGTGGTGGTTGACCACCCCTGCCGCTACTCGGCTCACAGCACTTGCCCCAAACCAGCCCTCCCCACTCTGTTAAAGGCTACACGGGGGATCTTTACCTGTGTCTATCACGCACGTACACGCACAGCGTCAGGGAAGTGGGAATCGAGAAGGGGGCATCCAGCACCCCCCCTCCTGCTTCTTCCTTGATCCCCAAAGATTCCCGGACACCCCCTCGGAGGCGGCGGCCGAGGTGTCGGCAGGGCGGCACGCGATGGGGTCTCTAGGAGTCGTCGTCGGGGTGTGGATCGTGATCCGCGTCGCTGGCTCACAGCGCCTCTTGAGCGGTGAGACGAGCGAGCGGTGTCATCGTGAGCGTCGTCGGTATCATCATCGGTATCATCATCGTCATCATCGTCGTTATCATCAGCAGCATCATCAGCATCATCACCACCATCGGTATCGTCATAATAAGAAACATCAGAATCGTCATCAGAATCATCATCAGGATCATCAGCATCATCATCAGCAGCATCATCATCTTTGGAGATTATCATCATAGGCATGATCAGCATCATCATCAGCATCGGCATGATCAGCATCATCATCAGTTGCAGCAGCAGCGACGGTGTCATTGGGAGCACCAGCAGCATTACACTGTGATCATCATCATCAATAACAGTAGCATCAGCATCATCAGCAGCGTCTACCATATCGCTCCATCTCCCATATCGCTCCATCTCCAATATCGCTCAATCTCCCATATCGCTCCATCTCCAATATCGCTCCATCTCCCATATCGCTCCATCTCCAATATCGCTCCATCTCCAATATCGCTCCATCTCCAATATCGCTCCATCTCCCATATCGCTCCATCTCCAATATCGCTCCATTTCCAATAACGCTCCATGTCCAATATCGCTCCATCTCCAATATCGTTCCATCTCCAATATCGCTCCATCTCCAATATCGCTCCATCTCCCATATCCATATCGCTCCTTCGGGCTGCCACCCCCCCCCCCCGTCTCGTCCACCGGCCATCAGCCACCCGCCTTCCCTGGCCCTGGCGCGCGTTCTGCTGACCGGCACCGTCGATGACGCGACACCAGCAGCGGTGGAAGCAGAACCCTGCTGCGTCTGTTCTCTAAGCCGCGTGCCCCTCGGCCACCGTCTCTCGGCGTGCCACTTTGAGAATCGTTTCAATAGTCGTTTCATTTGCCAGTGGCTCGCGATGTAACCCTCTCTCTGCTGCCGCCGATGATGATCATGATGCTGATGCTGATGCCGCTGCTGCTGCTGATTATGATTAAAGCGCTGCTGCTGCTGCTGCAGCTGCCGTGATATCTGGCATGTCTAAAACTCTAGCGGCGAACAAGTGTACGCTCTGAGCGCTGTTTGTTCGTGGCAATGATGATGAGCGGCGTCACGCACAGCGAAGCGCCTCGATGTGTTCGACACGGTGGATGATCGCGGACGCGTTGAATCGTCGAGAGCGTGGGGGTCGGCCAACCCCGCGTGTCCGGGGGCGTACTCGGCTCTCACTCGAGGGCAGCCGTTTTAACAACAACAACAACTTACATCTTAAACATAGTTTAGACGTAAAAATTGACGTTTTGAATACGGCAAGGAAATGAGTCACTGTGGGATGTCTTGTTGACAACAAAATGTACAAACTGCATTGTTGAAGATCGAATAAGTGGAGGAAATAAAACTAAATAGACGCGTTCATTCCATCACTTATTTTATTTATTAAGTCAAAATGTGTTGTTGTTGTTGTTGTCGTCTTGCTGGATACCCGCTGCTACTGCTGACGCCGCCGCTGTATTTGTGTACAATTAGAGTTGTGGGTGTGATTCCAACTATTGTGGCCAAAGATTAAAACAAGTAAAAATACCTCTTCGAATTCTTCTTACCCGTGATGCACAGTCCTTAGAAACTCCACTGCTGGATGAATGGCTGAAGGGTGTTTTGACCATACTTCACCGCGCTGGTCAGTGCGGTGGTTGTCGAAGGGGATAGGGGTGGGGGAGATGGGGGGGGGGCTTGGACCAGGATCGTTTCGCCACGGTGGCTAGGAGATGTTAACTACCTCGCCAGGTATACATGAGATCGTGGGTTTGATACCGACCCTGACGCCTGCTGCTGTATATTTGGAGTTGTGTGGCGTCTCTCTCTCTTTCTCATCATAATCACGGTGGCTAGGAGATGTTAACTATCTCGCCAGGTATACATGAGATCGTGGGCTCGAACCCGACCCTGACGCTTGCTGCTGCTGCTGTATATTTGGAGTTTGTGTCTCTCTCTCTCCCCGTGGTCGCGTGGATTCTTCTCCGGGTCCTCCGGGGTTTCCCCCTCCACATTTAGAATCAGCATCACCACGCGTTCACAGTATTTGGCTGCTGCTCGAAATTTCCACGTGACAAGCCACTTCGTTGAGCCATCATTTGTGATGGCCAGGTCGCTTCGGAAAAAGATCTACGTAGCTTCAGTGGGGCCTTACCTGGTAGAATTAAAACAAATATATATTTTTAGTTTTATTTTAGTTTAGCTTCCAATAGCAGGCGCCACTGATGTTAGCCGTGGGTCGAGAATGAAAATGCAGGCGGCCTGCAGGTCCTGAGCGCACCTGCGCGAACCACCGCGCCACCACTTGGCAAATGCTTCCCGGACCGGTACTGGGCCTCCCGTAGGTTGACTTAGCCTCAAAATGAGTAAACCTCCACTTGGAGCGACGGTGTCAACAACTGTTGCTGCTGCTGATGATGATGTTGTTGATAGCGGCGAAGAATTTGCTGCTTCTGCTACCGCTGCTGTTCCCGCCGCTGCTGTTGCCGCTACTGTTGGTGCCGCTACTGTTGCAGCTACTGTTGCAGCTACCGCTACTGTTGCCGCTACTGTTGTAGCTACTGTTGGTGCCGCTGCTGTTGCCGCTACTGTTGCAGCTACCGCTGCTATTGGTGCCGCTGCTGTTGCCGCTACTGTTGCAGCTACCGCTGCTATTGGTGCCGCTGCTGTTGCAGCTACCGCTACTGTTGGTGCCGCCGCTGTTGCCGCTACTGTTGCAGCTACCGCTGCTGTTGGTGCCGCTACTGTTGCAGCTACCGCTACTGTTGCAGCTACCGCTACTGTTGCAGGTGCCGCTACTGTTGCAAGTGCCGCTACTGTTGCAAGTGCCGCTGCTGTTGCCGCTACTGTTGCAGCTACCGCTGCTGTTGGTGTCGCTGCTGTTGCAGCTACCGCTGCTGTTGGTGCCGCTACTGTTGCAGCTACCGCTGCTGTTCCCGCCGCATGCCGTTGCCGCTGCCCATGCTTGCCGCGTGTCCCCGGCCGCCACGGCGCGGTCTCCCAGGCCAGGTGCTGTGCCGGCGAGGCCAGGCCGGGCCCTGCTACAAGGTGGCCTACCTGGCCGAGGCGTCGCGCCGCGTCGGGTGGCGGGAGGCGCGGAGGGCGTGCGAGGCGGAGGGCGGCGACCTCGCCAGCGTCGAGACCCCTCACGAGCAGCGCGTCATCGAGGTGATGTCACCGCCGTCTCCGTCGTGACCATCAGCGTCGTTGACTCCAACGTCGTCGGGTCGATGATCGTCGCCGTGTCGATGATCGTCGCTCTGTCGATGATCGTCGCCGTGTCGATGATCGTCGCTCTGTCGATGATCGTTGGTGTGTCGATGATCGTCGCCATGTCGATGATCGTTGGTGTGTCGATGATCGTCGCCATGTCGATGATCGTCGCCGTGTCGATGATCGTCATCGTGTCGATGATCTTCACCGTGTCGATGACGATCACCTCGATCGTCGTCGTTATCTCGATACTCATCATCGTCTCAATCGCCATCTCGATCTGACTTTCTGGGCCACTCCATGTAACAACCCTGTCTGTGTGTCCTGACTTTTGAGCCACCCTGTATCATAACAATCCTCTATATTCTGACTTTTGGGCCACGCTGTATAAGTAATCCTATGTGTCCCGACGTTTGGGCCACCCTGTATCATAACAATCCTCTATATCCTGACTTTTTGGCCATCTTGTATAAGTCACCCTATGTGTCCTGACTTTTGGGCCACCCTGTATAAAAACAACCCCGATATGTCCTGACTTTTGGGCCACCCTGCATAAGTAACAACCCAATGTCCCGATTCACAAACACGACACGGGGAGACGTCATCATCGTCATCATCACAGCGATGATTCACCGCCACTCAGCTACTCCTGACACAATTCATCTCGTTCGACCATCCCGGCATTACATTGACAGCTGCTGCTCCACAATCTCCACTGGTGTGTTCTTTAATAATGTTCAGAGGGGGATGGGGGGGGTGCCACTTTTGGCTGATAAGAGATCGCCAGTAGTAGTGAGCGTCGCCACACATTTTGAAACCATCGTTGGGTTTGACAGCAGCATGGTGACGATGATGATGATGGTGATGATGATGGGGGTGTTGTGAGGGAGGCCGCACGTCAGGGGCCGAACTAAATGCCACCAGGGGGTCGCCAGTGGCCCGCGAGGCCTTGCAATGAAGAACGTTGCTCTGCAATCAACATGGGCCACGTGAATGAGATCCCAATTATCTTAATTTTGCCGATGGGATCTCAAATCCCTGGCGTGTCTTGGGCGACCCCTAGCGTTCCAGTCCCCTCGCGTCCAGCGTCTCCATCCCCACCCCGCCCCTCCCTCCCACAGACATCGCCCCCAGTGGAGCCGATAGCACCCATGAAGAATGGACATTGCCCAAAACGTTACCTGTTATACAGGGTGGCCCACCATCCACGACACGTGAGGGTTGTTGTACAGGGTGGCCCACAAGCTAGGACACGTGAGGGTTGTTGTACAGGGTGGGCCACAAGCCACGACACGTGAAGGTTGTTGTACAGGGTGGCCCACAAGTCAGGACAAGTGAGGGTTGTTATACAGGGTGGCCCACAAGCCAGGACACGTGAAGGTTGTTGTACAGGGTGGGCCACAAGCCACGACACGTGAAGGTTGTTGTACAGGGTGGCCCACAAGCCACGACACGTGAGGGAGGTTGTACAGGGTGGGCCACAAGCCACGACACGTGAAGGTTGTTGTACAGGGTGGGCCATAAGCCACGACACGTGACGGTTGTTGTACAGGGTGGCCCACAAGCCACAACATGTAATGTTTGTTATACAGGGTGGGCCACAAGCCACGACACGTGAGGGTTGTTGTACAGGGTGGGCCACAAGCCACGACACGTGAGGGTTGTTGTACAGGGTGGCCCACAAGCCAGGACACGTGAAGGTTGTTGTACAGGGTGGGCCACAAGCCACGACACGTGAGGGTTGTTGTACAGGGTGGGCCACAAGCCACGACACGTGAAGGTTGTTGTACAGGGTGGGCCACAAGCCACGACACGTGAAGGTTGTTGTACAGGGTGGGCCACAAGCCACGACACGTGAAGGTTGTTGTACAGGGTGGCCCACAAGCCACAACATGTAAGGTTTGTTATACAGGGTGGGCCACAAGCCACGACACGTGAAGGTTGTTGTACAGGGTGGGCCACAAGCCACGACACGTGAAGGTTGTTGTACAGGGTGGCCCACAAGCCACAACATGTAAGGTTTGTTATACAGGGTGGGCCACAAGCCACGACACGTGAGGGTTGTTGTACAGGGTGGGCCACAAGCCACGACACGTGAAGGTTGTTGTACAGGGTGGCCCACAAGCCACGACACGTGAGGGAGGTTGTACAGGGTGGGCCACAAGCCACGACACGTGAAGGTTGTTGTACAGGGTGGGCCACAAGCCACGACACGTGAAGGTTGTTGTACAGGGTGGCCCACAAGCCACAACATGTAATGTTTGTTATACAGGGTGGGCCACAAGCCACGACACGTGAGGGTTGTTGTACAGGGTGGGCCACAAGCCACGACACGTGAGGGTTGTTGTACAGGGTGGCCCACAAGCCAGGACACATGAAGGTTGTTGTACAGGGTGGGCCACAAGCCACGACACGTGAGGGTTGTTGTACAGGGTGGGCCACAAGCCACGACACGTGAAGGTTGTTGTACAGGGTGGGCCACAAGCCACGACACGTGAAGGTTGTTGTACAGGGTGGGCCACAAGCCACGACACGTGAAGGTTGTTGTACAGGGTGGCCCACAAGCCACAACATGTAAGGTTTGTTATACAGGGTGGGCCACAAGCCACGACACGTGAAGGTTGTTGTACAGGGTGGGCCACAAGCCACGACACGTGAGGGTTGTTGTACAGGGTGGGCCACAAGCTACGACACGTGAGGAGTTGTTGTACAGGGTGGGCCACAAGTTATCAAGTCGTGGGTTCGGTCCTGACCCTGATGCCTGGGCAACTGTGATAAATGAGCTAATCGGATTCCTGAAGTCTAAATACAGATTCTGATTCTGTATCGTTGGAGTTGGCGTGTTCTCTCTCTCTCTCCCCGTGGGGGTGGCAAGGATTTGTCTCTGGTGTTTCGCCCCCACAATGAGAAACAACATGGATCTAGGTCGGTGCTCTTCATGGCAAGGCCCGCGGGCCACTGGCCCCCCTTGGTGGCCTTTATTGCGGCCCCCTGACGTGCGAGCCCCCGACACAAAACACAAATGGTGACAACACCCCCCATCATCATCACCATCATCATCACCATCATCATCATCATAACCATCATCATCGTCATCGAGCTGCTGTCAAATCCAAAGATTGTTTAAAAATGTGTGGTGGCCCACACCACTAGTGATGATGTGGCGGGTTTAACGGCACATTTATATTCACCCGACCTAACCCAAAAAAAACCTGTATTGTGGATACAAATAGTTAAGTTCGGTTTAGCACGCGTATCGATTGTTTGGCTGCTGCTGTGCATTGCCACATATGATGATAAGCCACTTCGCTGAGACATCATTTGTGATAGCCAGGTCGCTTCTGAAAAAGAGCTTTATAGCTCAGCAGGGCCTTACCTGGTGAAATAAAAATAATTTATTTAACCCCCCCCCCCACCCCCCCCCCACTCTGTGTTTTTGTCTACAGGCGCTGGTGAGCAGCGTCGCTGGGGGGGCTGACGGAGACTTCTGGATCGGACTGCGGAGAGAGGATGGGGGCGCGAGGTCACGGCGGGGTGGGGGGCTCAGTGGGGGGCTGGTGGCGGCGTGCGAGGATCTCTACGCATGGAGCGATGGCAGCCGAGCATCGTACCGGTGCGCAGAGAGACGCACTAGACGAGACTACACCGATCTAGAGCTCAGCACGATACTACACCGATCTGGAGCTCGCTGCACGAGACTACACCGATCTAGAGCTCGCCGTACGAGACTACACCGATCTAGAACTCACAGTATGAGACTACACCGATCTGGAACTCACAACACGAGACTACACCGATCTAGAACTCAGCACGAGACTACACCGATCTAGAACTCAGCACGAGACTACACCGATCTAGAACTCAGCACGAGACTACACCGATCTGGAGCTCAGCACGAGACTACACCGATCTAGAACTCAGCATGAGACTACACCGATTTGGAACTCACAACACGAGACTACACCGATCTAGAACTCAGCACGAGACTACACCGATCTAGAACTCAGCACGAGACTACACCGATCTAGAACTCAGCATGAGACTACACCGATCTAGAACTCACAGCACGAGACTACACCGAT
Organism: Petromyzon marinus; assembly: GCF_048934315.1. Taxonomy (NCBI): domain Eukaryota; kingdom Metazoa; phylum Chordata; class Hyperoartia; order Petromyzontiformes; family Petromyzontidae; genus Petromyzon; species Petromyzon marinus. Next base: position 10,320,527 of record NC_133698.1, read on the forward strand.
CTAGAACTCACAGCACGAGACTACACCGATCTGGAGCTCGCTGCACGAGACTACACCGATCTAGAACTCAGCACGAGACTACACCGATCTGGAGCTCGCTGCACGAGACTACACCGATCTAGAACTCACAGTACGAGACTACACCGATCTAGAACTCAGCACGAGACTACACCGATCTAGAACTCAGCACGAGACTACACCGATCTAGAACTCACAGCACGAGACTACACCGATCTAGAACTCACAGCACGAGACTACACCGATCTAGAACTCACAGCACGAGACTACACCGATCTGGAGCTCACAGTACGAGACTACACCGATCTGGAGCACGCTGCACGAGACTACACTGATCTAGAACTCAGCACGAGGTCCCTTATTGCACCGCTGTCAATGCTCCCTTGCCCTAATCCCATACTATCCCAACCACTGCTCATCAAGCAAAATCCCGAACCCTGTGCCGAACCCAAACCGAAACCTCTAACTCGTGATCCTAACCCACACTCCTAATCTAAGCAAAATTCTAAACCCCATCCTTAACCCTAACCCCAACCCTATCTATCGATCCGCACACATAGGGCTGCCGACTGTGACTGAAGCTATTCCGGAAAGTTTGTTTTAATTACTACTTTATTTTCTTCTAAAAATACGTCCCATTTTTTTTACATCCCAGATTGCGTTCACTAAAAGCCACCTGGAGGAGGCCGAATGTCAGTTTGGTGGAGTAGACTCCCCGGGGCGGATCCGGGATGGTTGGCAACTCCACGCCAGCTCGGTTGGTCACACCGCGCCCAAATCTCCCGTGGGCATCCCGACACCCAAATGGGGTGCCACGGTGGCTAGGAGATGTTAACTACCTCGCTTGGTATACAGGAGGTCGTGGGCTTTAACCCCGACCCTGAAGACGCTTGTATATTTGGATTTTGCGTGTCTCTCTCTCTCTCTCTCTCTCCCCCCGTGGTCGCGCGGATTTTTCCTTCCACATTGAGAATCGGCGTCACGCGTTTCGAGTATTTGTCCGCTCTACATTCCCACGTGGTGACGACAAGCCACTTCGCCGAGCCATCATTTCGTGACAGCCAGCTCGCTCCTGGACAAAAAATAAAAGAGAGAGCGACGCGGCTCAGGGAGGGCCTTAGCTGGGACAATAAAACATCACGCGCGAATTCCGATTGGCCCGGTTGACCGACCGAGGTGGTCATTTTCATCACTCTCTCTCCCCTCTCCATACACCCCCCCCCCCCCCCCCCAAGGAAGTGGTACGCGGACGAGCCCTCGTGCGGCAGCGAGGTTTGCGTGGTGATGTACCACCAGCCCACGGCAGCTGAGGGGTTCGGGGGACCCTACATGTACACGTGGAACGACGACCGCTGCAACATGAAGCACAACTTCATCTGCAAGTACGGCGGTAGCGAAGGTACGGGCGCGATCGTCGCCACCACGGTATGCAGGAGGTCGTGGGTTCGATCCCGACCATGGCAACTATGTATTTGGAGTTTGTGTGTCTCTCTCATCACCACCACCACCACGGTGGCTAGGAGATGTTAACTACCTCGCCTGGTATACAGGAGGTCGTGGGTTCGATCCCAACCCTGGCAACTGTGTATTTGGAGTTCGTGCGTCTCTCTCTCTCTCCCCGTGGTCGCGTTGATCTGTTTCCGGGGTCTCGGGTCTTTTCCCTCCACATTTAGAATCAACGTCACGCGTTTAGATTATTCGGCTGCTGCTCTCCATTTCCGCGTGATAAACCACTTCGTTGAGCTATAATTTGTGGGCAGATCGCTCACATAGCTAAGTGGGCCTAACCTGGTAAAAAAAATTCAAATTAATAATAACAACAACTACAGCCCCACCAAATCTCTCTACCGTGATGATGTGAAGTGGTCAGAACCATCTGAGCGAGTCAATGGGCTCTCTGCGAGTCTACGGGTAACTTGAGTCTCTCTGTGCAGGTCCGATGAGGCCGGTTGCTGGAATCACCAGCGAAACGTCCCACTCGAATTGTAAATATCGTGGGTTTACTCCGTGCCGGATTATCCTCGTAGCAAAAGTAGCTACATATGTAGTAGTATGTAGTAGCTACTACTACGTATGTAGTAGTATGTAGTAGCTACTACATATGTAGTAGTATGAAGTAGCTACTACATATGTGGTAGTATATAGTAGCTACTACATATGTAGTAGTATGTAGTAGCTACTACTACAAATGCAGTAACTACTACATAAGTACTACTACTTATGTAGTAGCTACTACTACTTATGTAGTAGCTACTACTACTTATGTAGTAGCTACTACTTATGTATGTAGTAGTAGCTACTAAAAACATTTTAAAATATACTACATATGTAGTAGTAGCTACGGGCCCCGCACTTTCAAGGGCCTCGCGCTAAATGCTTTCAAGCTATCAATTCCGGTTCAGTGATTCTGCACTTGCTCTATTACTATAGTACTATACCGCCTTGTACTTTTATGAACGACTGGGTGTTTAAGGTTAGCGATTTGTCGTATTATCCGACTGTGTAGCAAATAAAAAAATACAATTACTTTACTATGCAAGTAAAACATTTGTGTGTTTTAATATTTACGTGTTTTAAAAAAAAAATGTAGGGCTCCTCCCCCGCCCCCTTTCTATATTTTTAAATGTTTTTATTTTATTTAGGGCCCCTTTATAACATCATGCTACAGGCCCCGCACTAGCTTAATCCGGCACTGGGTTTACTCTCCAACGCACCACCCGTTTAGTGCTGAATGAGTTCACTAATTGGGCACCTTTTTGTTGACGTGACAACCCTTACTAATTGGCCGCCGCGGTCGAGTGATGGTTGCGGGTTAATGATACATTTACATTTGCGCGATCCAACACAACACATTTTTGTTGAGCTTTTATTATGAAATTCTGAGGTCGCCTCTTACGCTAAAAGCCACTGCCGGTCAAATCTCGCGTCGCCACTACCACTACCACCACCACTACCACCAGCACCATTCGGCAGAGGGGCGGGCGGGTGGTGGTGCTTTACAAAACGCGGGGTTGGAACTTTCGGACCTCGCTCCGGCGCTTCGTGGAAGTCTTCAGTGTCCGCTGCTGATGCCGTCACGTCGACGTTTGTTTGTATTTGTTCACCACCCCCCCACCCACCCCCCACCCCCCCCCGGTGGTCCATCCCCCATACCCGTGCGTGGCGTTCATCGGCCGATTCCCCCCTGCCTCGTCGCTCTCCACCCGCAGAGAACGGAACGGCCGCATCGACGGCGACGACACCTGCACCGAACCCCTCCGGTAAACAAAGAGAGCGCGGAACGCAGCTCCACTCAAAGGTCACCCGCTCCGCCGATGTGACCTTTTGCCACCGTTTCCTCAATCTCGCCCCCGGGTGTAAATTGCCCCTCACCCCCCCCCCCCTCCCCCTTGCGGCGTCCCGAGCGTCCGGTCGCTTCGTCACGCGGGAGTGCGTGAGCGACATGTCAATAACGCGCGTACCCCTAGGACCTAAGACTGGTTGGGGGTGAGGGGGGGGGGGACTGCGTTGTGATGGTGACGATGGTGACGTACGTGTGTGTGTGTGTGTATGTATGTACGGTGAACTTCTTTCGCGCCGTACGTAGACAACCGTGCTAATCGGAGGTGCGGGGTGCGGGGAGAGGGGGGGGGGGGGAAGGACAATAAACTAAAACACTAAAAAAAGCAGTCAGTTCAAGAGAAATGAGTTTGTCAATCTAGATGATGATGATGATGATTTAAAAGTGCATCACAGCTCCCAGTGGCTTCCTGATATCGGAAAGGAAGAGCGTTCCAGACGGCCGCACAAGCAACGCACCGTGTTCCGTGACGGCCTTCTTAAGACGCTACTGCCCCAACAGCACTTGTCCCAACGGTCTGCTAAGGCTATACGGGGGGGGGAGGGTTGGATCTTTACCTTTGTTTGCGTGCGTGCGTGCGTGCGTGTGTGTGTGTGTGTGCGTCACACAGACATTGCTCCCACGCCCCTCGCACCCCCAGGGCCTCCTGACCCCAACTTCGCCGCCGATGGCTTTGGTGAGCGCCAGCTCAGCACTCCTCCCCCGCCTTCGCCACGCGTCGACCGAACACGCCGTCGGCCGACAAAACACCCCGGAGAATTGTTATTACGCACGCGAAGCGACTTGGCGTGTGTTGGGGAATTCGCGACCGATGTTGTGCAGGGTCAAGTTCGTGTTGTTGTCGTTGTTGTTGTTTTGTTTGAGGGTTAGATCGCGTAAATGTTGGCGCGTCGGTAAACCCCGCCACCAGCCCGCACGCAGCCAAGCTAGTGAGGTTTTGTCACGTAAATAAAAAACGTGCCGATTTTTCGTTACCAGCGCAGCACACCGGCGTGTTGGAGAGCAAAATCCACGACATTTGGGGCCGTCCGTAAATGACGTCACGCGATTTTGGACGATTTTTGACCCCCCCACCCACCCCCCCCCTTCACACGGCGTTACAAAAAGTCAGACCCCCCCCTCAAATATGACGTCACAAAGATCTACCCCACCCCCCAAATCATATTTCCATTTTGAAAATAAGCCACGCTTCAAATCGCTTTAAACTATTGTCATTGTAGTGCGTATTTAATGTGGCGCTGCACTCTGATGTTGTAGGAGTGTTGTTATAACAATTCGTGTTGTTATAACAATTCTATATTTATTTACTTTCTTGGTTCTTTCGGTAAAGTCACCACGTAGAAGGGAAACAATAAAATGATAAAAATATAAAACAATAAAATTCTCACGACGTTTCGACTGCAACACAAGCAATCACCATCAGGTGTGAAAACCGCTTGTGTTGCGGTCGAAACGTCGTGAGAATTTTATTGTTTTATATTTTTATTATTTTATTGTTTCCCTTCTACGTGGTGACTTTACCGAAAGAACCAAGAATATGAATCCCTGCAGTTACAAAAGCTTTAAATCACAATTCTATATTTATTTAAAGTTGCGCATTTTTACACGACGTCACATTTATCAACACCCCCCTCGTCACATATCGTCACAAATGTCTGACCCCCCCCAGGTGCGTGACGTCATTTATGGACGGCCCCTTTACAATCTGAGTACGAAGTTTCGTTAAATGTTGTGGATTTGCTCTCCAACACACCGGTGTGCTGCACTAGTAACGAATTGGCCACGTTCTTTTCACGTGACAAACCTTACTCATTTGGCTGTGTCGGGTGGTGGCGGGTATAACGACACATTTATATATTTACGCGATTTAACCCTCCCCAAAAACCCCTCCCCCCCCTATATTATGGATGATATTGGTCGCGAAATCCTCCTGCGTGTGAAACTGATCGGTGCGGCGATCCACGAATCCTCGTTGCTGCTGGCACCACAGCGCTAGATCACAGGCAGCCACAGCAGCCACAGCAGCCGCAGCAGCAGCAGCCACGTGCTGAGCCACCCACCATCCCGCCCAGCCAATAAAACAAATGCGTGAATGTGTGGTTGTCCCCTCTATGTTAGACCCAGCCTCAAATGTATGGACGCCGAACTTCCTCCGCACCGTACACAGCCAACCGCGACACGCGAGATGCGTTCACGTACGGCGGCGCGGTGCGTGTAAAAACTTCGCTACCGGGGAGACGACAAAGTTGGCCGGGCGTGGTTGCCGGCCACCCACATCCCCCGTGTGCCGTGCCGCTCACGCCACTTGCCCCCCACACCCCCCCTCAATAGTCTGTTACAGGCTACACCGGGTGGGAACTTTGTCTTTGTCTTTCGACGCAGGCTCCGTGCACCACCTCTTGTTTGTGGCGATTCCCGCCGTCCCTCTGGCGCTCATCCTGCTCATCGCTTCGGGCCTCCTCTGCGCACGCATCTTCTCGCAGTGGTGAGCGTGTGTGTGTCCGTGTGTGTGTGTGTCCGTGTGTGTGTGTCCGTCCGTGTGTATATGTGTGTGTCCGTGTGTGTGTGTCCGTCCGTGTGTCCGTCCGTGTGTGTGTGTTCGTGTGTCTGTCCGTGTGTGTGTGTCCGTGTGTGTCTGTCCGTCCGTGTGTGTGTCCGTGTGTGTGTGTGTCCGTCCGTGTGTATATGTGTGTGTCCGTGTGTGTGTCCGTCCGTGTGTCCGTCCGTGTGTGTGTGTCCGTGTGTGTGTCCGTGTGTGTGTGTCCGTGTATGTGTGTACGTGTGTGTCTGTCCGTCCGTGTGTGTGTGTGTCCGTGTGTGTGTCCGTGTGTGTCTGTCCGTCCGTGTGTGTGTGTGTCCGTGTGTGTGTCCGTGTGTGTGTGTCCATGTGTGTGTGTCCGTGTATGTGTCTCCGTGTGTGTCTGTCCGTCCGTGTGTGTGTCCGTGTGTGTGTCTGTCCGTCCGTGTGTGTGTGTCCGTGTGTGTGTGTCCGTGTGTGTGTGTCCGTGCGTGTGTGTGTGTCCGTGTGTGTGTGTGTCCGTGCGTGTGTGTGTGTGCGTCCGTGCGTGTGTGTCCGTGCATGTGTGCGGGGAGCGGTGGTGCAGCGGTTAGCGCACTGCGCTACGAACGCGGCGACCCGGGTTCGATTGCCGCTCACGGCCAACACCAAGTGACGATTATCTGAACCGGTACTGGGCCTCCCCTAGGTCGACTCAGCTTCAAATGAGTACCTGGTGCGGTGTTAAAAAACATCGCCACTGTGGAGACAAAGGCGGTTGGGCGTGGTGCTGGCCACCCACCCCTTCGTGTACAGTTTCGGCCTTCATAGGTGCTCGTTCACAGCACTTGCCCCAACAGTCTGTTACAGGCAATACGGGGGATCTTTGTCTTTTTGTTTGAGCGGTAATGTAGTTGGGCATCCCCTCCCTCCATTGACAACCACCATGAGTTGTTTTCAACAGTAGTCTAAAAGGGGCCGTCCATAAGTGACGTCACGCGATTTTTGACCCCCCCTCCCCCCTCGTCACACGGTGCCACAAAAAGTCAGACCCCCCTCAAATATGACGTCACAAAGCTCTGCCCCTCCCCCCCCCCAAAACCATATTTCCATTTTGAAAATAAAATATGCTTCAAATCACTTTAAACTATTGTCATTGTAGTGCGTGTTTAATGTGGCGCTGCACGTATTTAAAAGGAGGCGTTGGAAAGCTGAATTTTAGCATTAAATTTACTTGAAAATATTCAACGTCTAACTACAACTGCGGATGTTCAGAATATTACAATTGAAGTTATCTTCTTCTTTGGTTCTTTCGGTAAAGTCACGTAGAATGAGAATAAAATATTATTGTGTTATTTTATTTTATCAATTTATTATTCTATTCTCATTCTACGTGACTTTGCCGAAAGAACCAAAGAAGATTAATCCTTGCAGTCACGAAAGCTTTAAATTGAAGTTATCTTATAATTAGAAAATATTAAAAGTAATTATAACTATAAAAAATACTTGAAACCTTGTAGTAGAACGAAGCAAATGGATAACAATCATATATTCATTCCACAGAATGAAAAGCCCTGGTAGAATCATTAAAATAAAAATGTTTAATAACAATCATTATTTTTAAAAATAAAATTTATGCTTCTCCATTCTCCCACGGAGAAGCAAAATGCTCCTTCATGGAATAAATAAAAGGTTACCTTAGTAAATTTAAATAATCAAATAATTATAAATTAGTCAATTAATAAAAATTAGTGTTGTTATAACAATTAAATTGTTTATATTTATTTAAAGTTGCGCATTTTGATGTGACGTCACATTTCTCAAACCCCCCCCTCCCCCCCTCGTCACACATCGTCAAAAATGTCTGACCCCCCTCCCCCCCTAGGTGTGTGACGTCATATATGGACGGCCCCAAAGGACGCAAATACAGTGAGGGAAAAAAGTATTTGATCCACTGCTGCTTTTGTACGTTTGCCCACTGACAAAGAAATGATCAGTCTATAATTTTAACGGTAGGTTTATTTGAACAGTGAGAGACAGAATAACAACAACAAAATCCAGACAAAACGCATATCAAAAATGTTATTAATTGATTTGCATTTTAATGAGGGAAATAAGTATTTGACCCCCTCTCAATCAGAAAGATTTCTGGCTCCCAGGTGTCTTTTATACAGGTAACGAGCTGAGATTAGGAGCACACTCTGAAAGGGAGTGCTCCTAATCTCAGCTTGTTACTTGTATACATAAAAGACACCTGTCCACAGAAGCAATCAATCAATCAGATTCCAAACTCTCCACCATGCCCAAGACCAAAGAGCTCTCCAAGGATGTCAGGGACAAGATTGTAGACCTACACAAGGCTGGAATGGGCTACAAGACCATTGCCAAGCAGCTTGGTGAGAAGGTGACAACAGTTGATGCAATTATTCGCAAATGGAAGAAACACAAAAGAACTGTCAATCTCCCTCGGCCTGGGGCTCCATGCAATATCTCACCTCGTGGAGTTGCAATAATCATGAGAACGGTGAGGAATCAACCCAGAACTACACGGGAGGATCTTGTCAATGATCTCAAGGCAGCTGGGACCATAGTCACCAAGAAAACAATTGGTAACACTACGCCGTGAAGGACTGAAATCCTGCAGTGCCCGCAAGGTCCCCCTGCTCGAGAAAGCACATATACATGCCCGTCTGAAGTCTGCCAATGAACATCTGAATGATTCAGAGGACAACTGGGTGAAAGTATTGTGGTCAGATGAGACCAAAATGGAGGTCTTTGGCATCAACTCAACTCGCCGTGCTTGGAGGAGGAGGAATGCTGCCTATGACCCCAAGAACACCATCCCCACCGTCAAACATGGAGGTGGAAACATTATGCTTTGGGGGTGTTTTTCTGCTAAAGGGACAGGACAACTTCACCGCATCAAAGGGACAATGGACGGGGTCATGTACCGTCAAATATTGTGTGAGAACCTCCTTCCCTCAGCCAGAGCATTGAAAATGGGTCGTGGATGGGTATTCCAGCATGACAATGACCCATAACACACGGCCAAGGCAACAACGGAGTGGCTCAAGAAGAAGCACATTAAGGTCCTGGAGTGGCCTAGCCAGTCTCCAGACCTTAATCCCACAGAAAGTCTGTGGAGGGAGCTGAAGGTTCGAGTTGCCAAACGTCAGCCTCGAAACCTTAATGACTTGGAGAAGATCTGTAAAGAGGAGTGGGACAAAATCCCTCCTGAGATGTGTGCAAACCTGGTGGCCAACTACAAGAAACGTCTGACCTCTGTAATCGCCAACAAGGGTTTTGCCACCAAGTACTAAGTCATGTTTTGCAGAGGGGTCAAATACTTATTTCCCTCATTAAAATGCAAATCAATTCATAAGATTTTTGACATGCGTTTCATGGATTTTGTTGTTGTTATTCTGTCTCTCACTGTTCAAATAAACCTACCATTAAAATTATAGACTGATCATTTCTTTGTCAGTGGGCAAACGTACAAAATCAGCAGGGGATCAAATACGTTTTTTCCCTCACTGTAACGTATTTAATCGCGCGGTTTAAATGTATTTTGTTATATTCTTTGGATCTTTCGGGAAAGATTGACGACGATCGCTTGTGTTGTGATCGAAACGTCGTCGTTTTTATTTTTGTATTTACTTTTATTTTTTCTTTCTACGCGACTTTACCGAAAGATCAAAAGAATATAAATTCCTGCAGCCACGAAAGTTTTTACGTCAAAAATAGTATTTTGTTACGCTTTCAATTACGTTCCGCGTTTTATTTTAATCCAATTAGAGCATTAACGTGATGTTGCAACGAGGTAACTACGACTTGGGAGCTGTGGTCAGGGCCGGATTAAGGCACGGGGGCTTTAGGGGTTGCAGGCCAGGGGGCCTCCACCAGCTGAAGGGCCTCCAGAGATGAAGTGAAAAGTGATTTCGCTTGTGAATGCTGAATTTTATTTGTTGTTAGCCTTGTAAAAATTACATTTTAATTTTTCTTTAACTTTGTTTTCCTATTGAAATATATTACTGGGGTCCCCACAGTACCTGTAGCCCAGGGGCCTACAAAATCTTAAGCCGGCCCTGGCTGCGGTGGCTGCATTTTGCGAAAGTGGAGTGACCCCCTCCAGCGTTTAATGTTCGAGACCGTGAGCGCAATGACGACGATGCGATCAGTCGAAGTGAGGGGCCGCGATGTACAACAATTGCCTGGGTTCGACCGCGCGCGGGACAACTCAAATACTGCGGGCCCCACCTGACCGATTAATGCGTGATACATCCTGCGACTCAGAGACTCTTCCCTCGTCACCAACATCCCACCGCCCTCCCCGCATCTCTCGCAGGCGCAGGAAAGGGCCTCACCAGAGCCACACGCCGCACCTGGCCAGCCTGTGGCTCTCTCCGGCTCGGAGCCCGAGTCCCGACATCCACGGCGTTATCCGGGATCAGGCGGCGGCGGCGGCGTCGTTCGGCGCGCCTCCAGATGTCAGCTCGTTCCGTCGCCGCTCCGAGTCGCTGGGTCCCAGCGTTGGAGGAGGAGGCGGCGGTGGCGGCGGTGGTGGCGGTGGAGGCGGTGGTGGCTCCAGCAGCAGCAGCAGCAACAGCAGCAGCAGCAACAGCAGCAGCAGCATCTCGGGCCGCTATGACAACATCAAGTGCGGGGTCAGAGAAGCGGCGGTGATCTGACGAGAGTGTAAACTGTTTAAACGACTGAACAATTTTACGCTCATTTATTTTCCATTTTTTCACTCGGTAAAGGCCCCACTGAGCTGCGACGTAGCTCTCTTTTTTTTTTCAGAAGCGACCTGGCCACAAATGATAGCTCGTCATCACGTGGCATTTTATAGCGGCCAAATACTCGACTAAACGTGTGATGTTTTGGTTTAAAGCTTTCGTGACTGCAGGGATTCATATTCCTGTTTCTTTCGGTAAAGTCACGTCGAAGGGAAACAATGAGATATTTTATTGTTTTATATTTTTATCACTCTATTGTTTCCCTTCGACGTGACTTTACCGAAAGAACCAAGACTATAAACGCGTGATGTTGATTATAAATATGGAGGCGGGCGGGCGGGGGGGGTGGGAAATAAAACGGAGGACCCGGAGAGAAATCCTCGCGACCACGTGGAGAGAGAGACACCGAAAACTCCAAATATCTACCAGGCGTCAGGCGAGGTAGTTAACGTCTCACCACCGTGGCCAGTGTGTGACACAGGGCAGCCACACTTTTATTTTATTTCCCACTGCAGACTTGGTTTTCTCAGCCAGTGCGTGCGATTTGCGTGATGAAAGCTGTGCAGCGATACTGGAATAAAGTCCGCGTCAATGAATCCTGTGCTGCTCTATCACCCGAACGAAGAGGCCGATTGTCAGACAGTCCACCTCAAACCGGGATTAGCGGTAACCCTCTCCTGTGAAAGGTTGTCAGCAGTAGCAGCACTATCATCAGCTTCCCCTTCATCATCAAGTTGCACTAAGATTGATGGATTAGCTGCTGCTGCTGCTGGATCACAATCAGCTGCATAGTCGTCAGCAGCTGTTGGGAGGATTATCTTCATTTATCATGATCATCATCATCATCAGCATCGACGTAATTCTCACCGGCGTCATGATTACCAGCAGCAGCAGTTGTAGCAGCAGTTGTAGCAACAGCAGCAGCTGTAGCGTCAACTGCAGAAATGTAACGATCAGCTGTAACATGATCATCAGGGGCAGCAATAGCAGCAGCGGCATTTGCGTAATCATCAACATTGAGCCATGGCCTATCCACTGCTGGATGAAGGCCTCACCACGCCATCCACATGAGCCATGGCCTATCCACTGCTGGATTAAGACCTCACCACACCATTCTCATGCGTCATGGCCTATCCACTGCTGGGTGAAGACCTCAAAACGCCATCCACATGAGCCATGGCCTATCCACTGCTGGATGAAGACCTCACCACACCATCCACATGCGTCATGGCCAATCCATTGCTGGATGAAGACCTCACCACACCATCCACATGCGTCATGGCCTATCCACTGCTGGATGAAGGCCTCACCACGCCATCCACATGAGCCATGGCCTATCCACTGCTGGATGAAGGCCTCACCACGCCATCCACATGAGCCATGGCCTATCCACTGCTGGATGAAGGCCTCACCGCACCATCCACATGAGCCATGGCCTATCCACTGCTGGATGAAGGCCTCACCACGCCATCCTCATGAGCCATGGCCTATCCACTGCTGGATTAAGACCTCACCACACCATCCTCATGAGCCATGGCTTATCCATTGCTGGATTAAGACCTCACCACGCCATCCTTATGAGCCATGGCCTATCCACTGTTGGATGATGGCCTCACCACATCATTCACATGAGCCATGGTCAATCCACTGTTGGATGATGGCCTCACCACACCATTCACATGAGCCATGGTCTATCCACTGTTGGATGATGGCCTCACCACACCATTCACATGAGCCACGGTCAATCCACTGCTGGATGAAGACCTCCCCAAGCCATCTACATGAGCCACGGTCAATCCACTGCTGGATGAAGGCGACCTTACACCGTAGTCACGTGACAAAATAAGGTCGCTTTAAAAAAAATAAGTTCATGCCTCAGTGGGCTTTGCCTGGTAGGATGGGGATGGTTTAGTTTTATTTGTAAGTTTTTGTGGTCATTTGTTGGCGTTCCCTGTACTTCAGCACTACTGTCGTGTTTGTTGTTGTACTGTTTGTTGTTGTATTGTTTGTTGTTGTAACGTTCTTACCCTGTGCCCCGACTGGACACCTGTGAAAACGAGCTTTATAGCTCATCGGATTCCTCCTGCAAAAAAATAATATTCTGATTCTGGCCACCTACCCCAGCCCCCCCTTCATAAGTGCTGCTCATTGACAGCACTTGCCCCAACAGTCCCTTGGAGGCTATTCGGGGGATCTTTGTCTCGTATTTGTCTGTGACTGCGCACACGTGTATGCGTATCTATGTCTTTGTGCGTATGTCTTTCTTTGTTGTGAGTGTGTATGTGTGCGTATGTGTGTGTATGTGTGTGTGCGTATGTCTGAATGTGTGTGCGTGTGTGTGTATTTGCGCTGTAAGACCTACATCTCTGCTTTATTGACCTGGTCAAGGCCTATGATACCATCAGTAGGCCAGGGCTCTGGGTTGTTCTTCGTGCTTTTGGAGTCCCTGACCCTCTGCTCACGATCATTAAGGGCCTTCATGATGGTGAGCGGGGCCGGGTAAAACTACGTGGCCGGGAGTCAGAGCCATTCCCTGTACACCTTGGGGTGCGACAGGGATGTCCTCTGGCTCCTACATTATTTAACATCTATTTTGACCACGTAGTTCGTGAAGCCTTCAATAGCTGTACCGTGGGAATCTCCATATGGTACAGATATAATGGGAGGCTGATCGATGCCCGGGTGCGGTCAAGGGATGGCTCCCTATTGCTCAACTACGTTATGTATGCCGATGATTTGGTAATAGCTGCTCATTCAGAGGAGGAGTTGGAGACGCTGCTGCTGGGACTGGAGCGGGCTACTAAGAGATGGGGCCTTACCATTACCCCCACCAAAACTAAGCACCTGCCTGGGTATTTTGTACCATCGGACACTCCACCCCCACAACTCCCAATCGGTGATGGGGCAGTTGTGGACAGAGTGGAGAGTTTCCCATACCTGGGCAGTGTGCTTATGACCGGCTCCAGTTTAACAGCAGAGGTCTCACTCCGAATCAGTCGAGCGGCAATATCTTTTCATCGGTTGCATAACGCTGTGTGGAAGCTACCTGGTCTGTCGCTTCAGGTCTTCTCGGCCACGGTCATTCCCTCCCTTCTCTATGCTTGTGAAACGTGGACCCCCCTAATGGAACATCTTCGCCGGTTACAAACATTTAGGCTGGCCTGCCTACGATCCATCCTGGGTTTAACCAGGCTGGATTGTGTGAGGAGCTCACAAATTCTTGAAAGATCTGGTCACGGTCCCATCGGTGAGCTCCTCCGGCAGGCAAGGCTGCATTCGCTGGGTCATGTAGCCCGCATGCCCAGCCACCGCATGCCGAAACAGCTTTTGTTCGGCCGGATCGAGGGGGCTAAACGGGCGCGGCACGGGCTGGAGAAGAGATGGAGTGATGTGGTACAGGAGGACGTGGAGCTGAGTGGACTTGCCGATGACTGGTACCAGCGGTGTCAAGATCGGCCTCTGTGGAGGAGGCTCGTGAAGGACGCTACTGGGCAGTTGGAGGCAGTCGCCCTCCAACAACAACGGAGGGCGGAGGAGCGACGCTCACAACAGCGAGCGGAGCGCCGGGTGGCTAACGCACAGCAGGTTGGCACAGTAGGGGGCACAGGTGGTGCATCAGCCAGTCATCTCAGTCAGTCGACCCGTGGCACCTGTGTCTGCCCCGTGACCTCCTGCCAGCGGGCGTTCGACACTTCACGTGGCCTCAAGGTGCACATGGCCTGGCACAAGCGTCGTGGTGACGTCACCGCCACTTAGCGGCGAATGGCGGTTGTTGTTGTTATTTGTGCTGTATGGGGAGCGGTAGTGTAGCGGTTAGCGTGACGCTGCGCTACGAACCCGGCGACCCGAGTTCGATTCCCGATCACGGCCAACACCCAGTGAGGATTATTTGAACCGGTCATGGGCCTCCTCTAGGTCGACTCAGCCTCAAATGAGTACACCGGTGCGGTGTGTGTAGTAAACATAGTCACTCGGGAGACAAAGGCGTCCGGGCGTGGTGCTGGCCACCCACCCCCTCCCCCCCCCCCCCCCCCCGTGTGCCGTGCCGCCCTTCACAGGTGCTGCTCGCTAACAGCACTTGCCCCTAATAGTCTATTGAACGCTACACGGGGGATCTTTGTCTTTGATTGCGTGCTTGCTGCTGTCGAATCAGGAGTCGGCAGCCTGCGGCACCGGAGCCGCGTGCGGCTGCGGTGGCTATTTAAGGACCGTTGCTTTGTGGCGTTGTTTCTCGAGGCACACGCGCCGTGTCAACCCGTGCCGTGTCAACCCGTGCCGTGTCAACCCGTGCCGTGTCAACCCGTGCCGTGTCAACCCGTACCGTGTCAACCCGTGCCGTGTCAACCCTTACCGTGTCAACCCGTGCCGTGTCAACCCGTGCCGTGTCAACCCGTACCGTGTCAACCCGTGCCGTGTCAACCCGTACCGTGTCAACCCTTATCGTGTCAACCCGTGCCGTGTCAACCCGTACCATGTCAACCCTTACCGTGTCAACCCGTGCCGTGTCAACCCGTGCCGTGTCAACCCTTACCGTGTCAACCCGTGCCGTGTCAACCCGTGCCGTGTCAACCCGTGCCGTGTCAACCCTTACCGTGTCAACCCGTGCCGTGTCAACCCTTACCGTGTCAACCCGTGCCGTGTCAACCCGTGCCGTGTCAACCCGTGCCGTGTCAACCCGTACGGTTTACCCCGCGTTCTTGTGCAGGGAAATTGAGTTTGCAGGTCCACGCGGCGTACAGCAGTTTCAATGCGGGCAGCAAAACGTTTTTTTTTGTTCGTCTATTTGTGTTTCTCCATCGTGATGGCACGTTTGTAGGTCGAACGTTGGGATTTATAAGGGGCACGGGGTGACCAATAAGCTCTGAATTGGTCCGTAATAAGGTAGGGCACTGATGAAGGGTTGACATGTATGTAGTCGTGTAGTGTATAGTGCAGTGTATAGTAGTGTACAGTGTAGAGTGTAGTGTATAGGATGAACGTTGAGGTTTATAAGGGGCACGGGGTGACCAATGATGTCTGCATTGGTTTGCAAGAAGGGAGCGCATGACAACGAGTTGACCGCTATGTTAAGGACCCACCGTCTCGTATTCGCATCGTCCGTTGGTGAATCCTCGTCATCCCTTATGGGACACAAGGCCGCGACGACTTCCCTGCACTTATTCCCGTCCTCGTATCCACCACGTGGCATTGAAATATCGAGCGAAACAAAAACAAAATTTTTGCCCGACCGAATTCGACCAAAAACAAAATGTTTGGCTCTTCTCGATAAAAAAAAAATTTCTTGCGTTTGCCCGACCCCCTTGCTCTGTACGAATAGGTGCCACTCGCTAACAGCACTTGGACCCCCAACAGTCTGCTGAAGGCGATACGGGGGGGGGTGGGTGTGGGGTGGGCGGGGTGTGTGGGATTCTTTTCCTTTTGCAGCAGCCGAGGGGAGGCGGCGGAGGCGGCGGAGGCGAGGGCAACACGAGCGAGAGCGGCTGCGGGACCCTGGCGAGCGTCGCCGGCTCGGAGGGGCGCCGCGCCACCGACTCGTGGCCGCGCCGCGCCGCCTTCTACGGCACCGGCGACGGCGGCCGGGGACTCGAGGGCAGCGGTGATTCCGGGTGGATCGACAGCGATGGCTGCTACTGAGAGTGACCAGGGAGGGGGGGGGGGGGCAGGCAGGGGGGTTGCCTTGCACCTCCTACCCCGCGCCCCCCCCCACCACTTAGCCCCCCCGGTAGCTAAAGCTACGAGTTCGAGGGGGCCCACTTTGACTAACCACCGGATTATGGAGCTGTTTAAGTGGCTTGCGTCTTGCGGAGAGACAGCCCCCCCCCCCCTACAGAATTAAATGAAGCAATTGGCGGGACCCCGGGGTCCCATCACTGCCCCGGGGTGGGAAAAACCGCGTAGCGACACGAGTCTTGCTGCCTTACCGATAACATCAAAACTAGTGGTCAATCGATTGGCTTCGTCGAGAGCTACTCGGGGCACTAAGTTTCGTAAAAAGTTGAAAAATTACATAAGCACGTTAAATTCACTGCCTGGGGCGGCGGGCTCGCCTTGGCAAAGAAGCCGAGGATCGACGGCTGACCGGAGGGCGACTGCGGCGGACGCCCCCTGGGGCTCGCGTTTGGCCGGTGGGGTGGCGCCCATCGTGTTGATCGCCGCCTGCTGCTGCTGCTGGTGCTTGTTGGCGCGAGTCTGGGCGGGCGGCGCATTGCTGTCGGGATCACGAGTGGGCGGACTGAAAAATAATAATTATTGACCTGATTTTTGCGGGACCCCGGGGTCCCGCCAAATGATTCAAATGTTCGAGACCGTGAGCGGAACGACGATGCGGTTAGACAGGCAAGAGAGAAGTCCGTGATATACAATAGCCTGGGTGTGACCGTGCGAGACGAATCACAATATTGGGGCCCCACCTGATCGATTGCTGCACCACCTGAGTTGTTAATGTAGTTACTATGTCACTGATAATGTAGTTACTACGCCACTGATAATTCACTATGTAACACAATTTTTGTTCCTGGGTAGTAAGTGTTATTTCGTAATTGCTTATGCCTAAAAAGTATAGAAAATGGCTATTATTCCCCACAAACTTTGCTTTTGTGACCAAGACAGTGATATTTTGACATTTACCTATTTTCCATGAGAAAACGGGCGAATTTGTGTCTTTTCGTTCACATAAAGTCAGAAAAAAACAACATATGAATCAAAATGAACATGTATTTATACTAAAGTAATACAAAAATTGCTACAAAAGATTAGAAGTGAGTAGTTTTTTGAGATTTACGATTATACTGTAAATCACTTTCACGAATCAGCCCCCAAATGTAGTCTCCCATCATGTTCTCGTTATACTGTCCTTGGTAGTGGCGTTCAAAGTCCAGCATATCCTGGTGGAAGTGCTCGCCTTGCTCCTACGAGTACGCTCCCATGTTCTCCTTGAATTAATCAAGATAAGCATCAAGGATATGGACTTTGAGGGACACCCTACAGCCCATTGTGCCGTAGTTCTTCACCAGAGTCTCAACCAGCTCCACAGTTTTCGACCTTGTGATTGCCCAGGAAACCACAAACCACTGCAACAAAGCTGTTCCAAGCCGCTTTCTCCTTACTAGTGAGCTTATTGGTGAATTCATTGCACTCCAGGATCTTCTTTATCTGTGGTCCGACAAGACACCGGCTTTGACCTTTGCCTCAGACAGGTTAGGGAAGAAGTCTTGAAGGTACTTGAAGGCTGCCGATTCCTTATCTACAGCTCTGACAAATTGTTTCATAAGGCCCAATTCGATGTGCAGTGGTGGCAGTAGCACCTTCCGGGGGTCCACCAATGGCTCCCACTTTACGTTGTTCCTCCCCACAGAGAACTCGTTCGGCTGTGGCCAGGCCCGCCGGTGGTAGTGCGCCTTGGTGTCCCTGATGTCCCAAAGGCAAAGATAGCAGGGAAATCTTCTTTGGTTCTTTCGGTAAAGTCAAAAAGAACCAAAGAAGATGAATCATTGCAGTCACGAAAGCTTTAAATCGAAATAGCAGGGAAACTTGGTAAAACCGCCTTGGAGACCCATCAGGAATGCCACCATTTTGAAGTCTCCGATGACCTCCCAGCCGTACTCATACTTTAAGGCGTCCAGCAAGGTCTTGATGCTGTTGTAATCCTCTTTGAATCTATCTGGAATGTTACGGAAAATAGGTAAATTTCAAAATATCACTGTCCTTCTGTACTGTTGAGGCATACGCAATTAGGAAATAACACTTACTACCCAGGAACAAAAAAAATGTTACACAGTGTAATTTAGTTACTTACGTCACTGATAATGTTGTTATTACGTCTCTGATAATGTAGTTACTACCTCACTGATGATGTAGTTACTATGTCACTGATGATGTAGTCACTGATAATGTAGTTACTACGTCACTGATAATGTTGTTACTACGTCTCTGATAATGTTGTTACTACGTCACTGATAATGTAGTTACTACCTCACTTATGATGTAGTTACTACGTCACTGATGATGTAGTCACTACCTTACTGATAATGTAGTTACTACGTCACTGATAAATAATGGAAAACACAAATGAAGCATGGGCATGTAAGTCCGACAACTACTTTGTTTCATCAAACCCCTTTGTATTGCTTCACATTACACATTTAACAACGATTGCGTGCACCCCAGGTTAAGAACCACTGCTTAACAGTGATTAGACAGTGGTCAAATGTTCTGGAACTGTGTGCAGTGACTTGTGCGCACAAGGCAGGTGTCAGAAACAGATCAAAGCTATACCGGGCTGAACTGAGATTGAATCTGGTAGTCGCACAGGAGTAAAATTATTTTTTAAGGTTGTTCTGAACTGAGATGTCACCATCTGGTGTGGAGCATTGATTCTTCTTCTTAACCTGGGATGCATGCCACTCTCTGGGGGTGCGAGATGCCCTTTCTGGGGGGGGGGGGTGCGAGACATGGCAAGATTTTTTTAGACGGCAAACAATCGAAACACAAATTTTGCACGGGCACGTAAGTTCAACAACTACTTTGTTTCATCAAATCCTAAGTATTTGTTAACATTGTACTTTTGTTAACGATTGAGAATCAAAGGGCTGCAAGGCTGCAGTAAAGGTTTAAGAACCGCTGTGCTCGAAACTTAAACTAAACGCATTTTAATTTTTAATTTTACCAGGTAAGGCCCTACTGAGCTACATAGCTCTTTTTCACAAGCGACCTGGCCACAAATGATGGCTCAACGAAGTGGCTTATCACGTGGACATTTATAGCAGACAAATGCCCTAAAGTCATGTTTCTAAGTAGAGAGGAAAACATCAGAGGACCCGATTAGAAAAAGCCACGCGACCATAAGGAGAGAGAGACACGCAGACTCCAAATATACAGCAGGCGTCAGGGTCGGGATCGGACCCACGACCTCCTGTATACCAGGCGAGGTAGTTAACATCTCAGCCACAGTGATGATGATGATGAGAGAGAGAATGACGCAAACTCCAAATATACAGCAGGCGTCAGGGTCGGGATCGGACCCACGACCTGCTGTATACTAGGCGAGGTAGTTAACATCTAGCCACCGTGATGATGAGCGAGACACGCAAGCTCCAAATATACAGCAGGCGTCAAGGTCGGTATCGAACCCACGACCTTGTGTACACCAGGCGCGGTAGTGAACATGCCCGAGCCACTGCGAGATGAGACCGCTAAGTGACACCGTTCCCTTCCACGGAGTTCCCTCATTTCATACAAGAGACTGCCGCTCGGCAGGCAGCTAAAGTTTAAAGCAGAGAGTTGACTTCCCCGAACTGCTGAGATGAGGGTTAAAGGTTGACATACTCACTGGAAAATATCCGTAACTGCTGAGCGGGGGGGGGGGGGTATAAATTGATCCACGTTCGTTTGCCAAGGGAAGCAATAAGTCACGCAGGCCTTCTCAATAAGTCGGGCAACGGTGGTGGCTAGACAGGTGACTGCCACCTGTGATCCAGCGCTGTTGCAGGAGGTAGCAGCAGCAGCGAGGGTTGGTGGATCACGGTGGCTCGCGTTGTTGTGAAACTCCCCTTCTACCCGCGGGTGGGCGTCGATGAGGCACCGTAGCCCTGGCACGCCAGCCGAAGACGGTACTTCGAACCCGTCGGTTTTTGCGGCCAATATTATCCATAATCGAGGGGTTGAAAGGAAAAACAAACCAATGATATGCGTCCTCTAACCCGGTTATAGAGAAGGCAGTGCAGTAGAAGTGTGTAAATCTCGGGTCTTCAATCTTGATTCGAAGCTTTCGTGACCGCAGGAATCCATACCCTTCGGTTCTTACGGTAAAGTCACGTAGGTAGCAAAATTAATAGATCACGACTTTTCGATCGCAACACAAGCGACCGTCCTCAGGTGAGGCAGAGAAAGCTGCTGAAACAAGGCCCTGTGTAGGCCTAAGATGGGTGCAGCCTAGCCCCGCCCTCTTACCCTGAGGCTGCACCCATCTCAGGCCTTGTGTAGGCCTCAGATGGGTGCAGCCTAGCCCCGCCGTCTTACCCTGAGGCTGCACCCACACAAGGCCTGAGATGGGTGCAGCCTAGCCCCGCCCTCTTACTCTGAGGCTCCACCCATCTCAGGCCTTGTGTAGGCCTGAGATGGGTGCAGCCTAGCCCCGCCCTCTTACCCTGAGGCTGCACCCATCTCAGGCCTTGTGTAGGCCTCAGATGGGTGCAGCCTAGCCCCGCCGTCTTACCCTGAGGCTGCACCCACACAAGGCCTGAGATGGGTGCAGCCTAGCCCCGCCCTCTTACTCTGAGGCTCCACCCATCTCAGGCCTTGTGTAGGCCTGAGATGGGTGCAGCCTAGCCCCGCCCTCTTACCCTGAGGCTCCACCCATCTCAGGCCTTGTGTAGGCCTCAGATGGGCGCAGCCCAGCCCCGCCCTCTTACCCTGAGGCTGCACCCATCTCAGGCCTACATAAGGCCTTGTTTCAGGAGCTTTCTCTCACCTGAAGACGGTCACCTGCATTGCGATCGAAATCTCGGGTCTTCCTCTTTACTCGCACACGTTAACGCTCATTAGACAGGGGCGTCATTTGCCCAGGAGGCGGGGGGGTGAGCAATGTTAGTGAGGGGCTAGTGAAGTAGTGGGCGTGGCACACGTGGGAGTGGGCGGGGCTGAGGAAGGGGAGGGCGGGGCCTTCCAGCTTCCTCGGTAGCTTCAACAACAATACCACCAACAACCGCCATTCGCCTACTGTGACCACGACGCTTGTGCCAGGCTATGTGCAACGTTTAGGCCACGTGAAGTGTCGAACGCCCGCTGGCAGGAGGTCACGGGACAGACCCAGCAGGTGCCATGGGTTGGCTGACTGAGATGACTGGTAAGATGCACACCAGCTGTGCCCCCTGCTGTGCCAACTGTTAATAGAACCTGCCATAATGCCTGTCAATCTCTTTTAAAAAAAAATAGAGAAAAGCCTGGGGCTACAATGCGTGTTTGCATGTGTGACTTGATGTTGCAACATTTAATGCTGGGATGCGATGCATAATTGGGAAAAATTCTAAGTCATTTGTATATATACGTATATATAAACAAAAACCTAATAAAGTGTTATTTAAAAAAAAATAAATTCTGTAGAAATGTATTTATAACCGCCTCGAACTAACTACAGTAACGCAGTCGTCTCTTGCCACAGAATTGAACCACCGTGGTTCATGCGCTTGCATAAATAAGCCCAACTTTGTGTCAATCCACTTTCCGGCTGAGGGGGGGGGCGCATGCCGGTGAATGAGAGTTGGAAGGGCACGTGGCTCTCTGCGTTGCACCACCCTCTGCTGGCCGCCGCGTAGCCCCGCAACCCATAACAGCTGTTATTATAATAATTATATGGATAGTCGTTCATCAATAATAGTTTTACTCACGATTGCCTCACTGAGTATCAAGGTAACCCTTTTTTGTTCTGAGGTTCCTGCCTGTGCCATTGGTGATTTTTGGCCATCGATTCCAGAACGGATTGGGAATTTGGCTGCATTAGGGAGGAACCAGAGGACCCCCGATTAACAAAAATCCCCAAATCTCCGCACAGATGGATTCAATTATCACTTACTGGTACGGCCCATCTCCCAGCCCAAGCCTGTAACGGCTGGTATTTCTCTCCGGTCCAACTTCTAAGCAGGCTCCAACTCCGACTAGCACGGTTAGCTACGTACGGTGCGAAAGAAGTTCAACATACACACACTCAACCATATGGGAGCCTTTTTTTGCCGGTACGATGATGATGACAACGAATGGGCTTTTATTCAATAACGCAGGAGGTGTGAAGATGTTCACACACCAAATAGACACACCGCTTGCAAGGCTTTCATAATAACAACCACACATGCTTGTGGTAAAGCATGCACACAGCCATGCTTTGATACTAATGTACGCATTGCCCTTGAAATTCATTGGCCTACACCAGAGCTGCAGCCTACTCCTGTGCGGCCTCGTCTCGTCACCGATGTAAGACCGGAGAACGACGCCACAAGGGGAACGGCAGAAGGACAATGCACATATCCGAGCATCAATAGTTCGGGTTGCGCATACGTTAGCAAAGCACGTTTTGTTTGCACGTTTTACCACAAGCCATGATGCGCGGCTAATGCAGACTTGATGATGCCTTGCAATAGGCGTGTCTGTTTGGTGTTTGGGTACCTTAACGCCTCCTGTGTTATTGTCGTCATGAGCCTGATCATCTCGCCACGGTTGCGAGATGTTAACTACCTCGTCTGGTATGCAGGAGGTCGTGGGTTCGATCCGGATCCCGACCCTGAAAACGCCTGTGTATTTGGAGTTTGTGTGTCTCTCTCCCCGTGGTTACGTGGCTATTTTTATGCTGGTCCTCCGTTTTTTTTTGCCTCCACATTTTAGAATTAACGTCACGCGTTTAGAGTGTTTGGCTGCTGTGACATTTCCACGCGATGACCACGTGAAGGTGATGAGCCGCTTCGTTGAAGCGATTGTTTGTTGCAAGGTCGCTTCTGAAACAAGAGCTACATAAATTTTGATTTAAAGCTTTCGTGACTGCAGGGATTCATATTCTTGGTTCTTTCGGTAAAGTCGCCACGTAGAAAGGAAACAATAAAATAAAAAAAATATATAAAACAATAAAATTCTCACGAGGTTTCGACTGCAACACAAGCAATCATGATCAGGTGTGAAAACCACAGCATGAAAATGTATACGTGACTTTACCGAAAGAACCAAGAATAATATTCTGACTTTACCGAAAGAACCAATAATAATATTCTTGGTTCTTTCGGTAAAGTCACGTAGAAGGGAAACAATAAAATAATAAAAATATAAAAAATTAAATTCTCACGACGTTTCGACTGCAACACAAGCAATCATCATCAGGTGTGAAAACCACAACAAGAAAAATTGAAAAAAGTGGCGGTTATTTTTAACGTTTGCACCACGGAGAGCGATTTGACAGTTAGTTCAGATGGACGAGTCCATCTATATTCTTAGTTTTTTCGGTAAAGTCACGTTGAAGAGAAACAACAAAATAACAAAATATATATAAAACAATAAAAAATTCTCACGACGTTTCGACCATAACTCAAACGGTCATCATCAGGTGTGTCGGTTTGCATAAAATCCGTGATCTGGTTCCGTCTGTAAAAGATGTGATTCCGGACATACAATACCCTGGTGTCTACAAACTAAGTTGCCTCTGTGGTAGTAGTTACATTGGAGAAACCAAACGCCATGTCTCGGACCGCATTCGTGACTTTACCGAAAAAACTAAGAATATGAATTACTGCAGTCACGAAAGCTTTAAATCAGAGTCCATCTATGTTCGGAAAAGAGGAGGGGGAGACGAAAAATAATGGATGCGGTCTGAAAGCCACCTCTTTTTCGAACATAGATGGACTCGTCCATCTGAACAAACTGCCAAATCGCTCTCCGTGGTGCAAACGTTAAAAACCGCCACTTTTTTCAAATGTTCTTGTTGTGGTTTTCCCACCTGATGATGATTGCTTGTGTTGCAGTCGAAACGTCGTGAGAATTTTATTGTTTTATATTTTTATTATTTTATTGTTTCCCTTCTACGTACATTTTACCAAAAGAACCAAAGAATATGAATCCCTGCAGTCACGAAAGCTTTAAATCAAAACCAAGAATAAGTGCTACATAGCTCAGTAGGGCCTTTGCCTGGTGAACTAAAACGTAGTTTATGGTTTAGTTTTAGATCTCGGGGTTCCCAATCAGGCTGCTTTGGTCACATGCCACAGACAGTCCGTACCAAAACAAAAACACGACTGGAAAAGGAATTTCCCAACAAAACTTAAAGAATAACAATAATAGTGACGACGACGACGGCGATGATATTCGGGAACACGAAATGAAAATGACGATTGATAAGGCAATTTTTTTCTGTTGCTAGAATTCACCTCCCAAACAAAGTGAAACCGACTGTATGCCGAGAAGGGTTCACGCACTTTAAGGTTGTACAACACTGCCACCCAGCGGTTCGCTGTCACCACGCGTCGAATCAGTTATCGGCTGCCAAGATCAACGTTGACATTGTTCATTGAGCGTTCTTTCGCAAAACCCACGCGTATCGTCGGCTAATGCAACGTCTGAGGATCGCGCAGTATCGCGATATAACGATGTTCTGAAGAAAAAATCGGACGATTATCGTGAATCTTCTCACGATATATATCTCACGATATATATACGATATATATCTTACGATATATTGTATCGTCTGTACGCGGCAAACCATTGCAAACCTTAGCCGTGGACCGCATTGGAGCGATGCAAATTGTCGTGACGTTCTGGACGGGTGTGGAAAGCTGAGATTTTTGTTGTTGATGTACGTACGGCGCTAAAGAAGGTCGACATTTACGGACGCACGGACACTCGCCACAAATGTAGAGTCGACGCTTTTTTTTGCTGAACGACTTCAATTCGAAAGCCACCAATGTTCAGATTGTCTCACTCAGCTACGGCACTAGAGGTCGCTTGATATTTACTCAAAGGGCAGAGTTCAGCCGAATGTTCTATTACTGCTTTAAGTCAATCTCACGCCACGGTGGCTAGGAGATGTTAACTACCTCGCCTGGTGTGCAGGAGGTCGTGGGTGCGATCCCAACCCTGACACCTGCTGTATGTTTGGAGTTTCGTGTCTCTCTCTCTTTCTCTCCATCATCACGGTGGCTAGGAGATGTTAACTACCTCGCCTGGTATGCAGGATGTCGCGGTTTCGATCCCAACCCTGACGCCGGCTGTATACAGGGTGCTTAAAAAAATGCTTTAACACTTCTGAGAATTTGCAACAATAAATGTGCGTGCCTCCGGGCTCTGAAGACCACCTGGAGCAGATTCCAGGGACGCGTTGACAACGATGGCGAACACGTGGGGAGACTCTTTGATTCTTTGAAGCTATTACCATTACATTTGTTATCATGCTACAGTGTGTGTTGTCCGTTCTTTTCCATTATAAAAAAATATAGTCCCATATGAGTGTAAAAATTTGTTTTGAAGCACCCTGTATTTGGAGTTTTGCGTGTCTCTCTCTCTCCGTCGTGGGGTGGATTGTTTTCTCCAGCCCCTCCGGTTCCCGCCCCACCCCCTCCACATTTACAATCAAAGCGGCAGTCGACTTATTTTTGCCGGAATCAATTTCCGCGTGATGAGCCACTTGAACGAGCGATCGTTTGTGGGCAGGTTTACGTGTAAAAAAAAAAAGTGGGGCGAACCTGGTCAACAAATATAAAAACATATAAAAATGGTTTTAAAAAAAAAGAAATTCTGATATTGGTGGCATCATCGTCATCAGTGAACCGAGTAATTCGCCTCCCCTGCAGTGGGACCCTGAAGCCGATACAAAGCAGGCACAGCCCGATATAACATCGGTGAAGAAACCAACTCAAACAAAACGCCTCGAACAGACTGGTGGGGTGAATAGTGTTTAGCAGGGGGGGGTCGTGTGATCAGCAACCACGCCCGGTCGCCTTTGTCTCCCCAGTGACGATGTTGTTGACACACCGTAACTGGGGAACTCCAGTTAAGGCTGAGTCGACCTAATTGAGGTGCAGCATCGGCCCGGAAATCAATCGCCGCTCACGATCGCCGTTTGCCGGGAGTGGCATCGGGAAAGCAGCGATCGCTGAGTAATGCGTAACCGCAGCTCCACCGCTCCCCTCCACCACCACCACCACCACTTTCCCCTCCATGCACTAACACACCTGACCACGTGGTGGCCACACCGACCTGGAGAACATTGTGCGGCGTTGACGTCCGCTCTGCATCCTCGAACGTCTCCCCAAGGCCCCTTACGCAACGACAGGAACAACAGTGACAAGGGAGGAGCGGTGGCGCAATGGTTAGCGCGCTGCGCTGCGCTGTTCGCCCCGGCAAAAATCCGAGTTCAATTCCCGACCGGGGTCAGCATGAGTTGCGAGTGAGCTCTGTTGCCGCGCCGAGTGGCTCCTTAATTTTCCGGCGTGGCAATCGCTGTTTAAAACAAATTATTTTTGTCCACGAAAGCCACGCTATATAAAGCCGACATTTTAATGGAATAGAAAAAAAGTCGTAGGGGTCATTGTCACGAGAGCCATGCCGCTACATAGGCGGTTGGATTTTAACTCGTCGTTAATTAATGTTCATACAATAATTAATTGTTTGTAAATTAATTAATCTTAAATTAATTGATATTGTTTGTATTTTAGTTTATTACGAGTTGCGATTTCTTATTCACGTGGGGGAGGGAACCAGAGACACCCGGAGAAAACCCCACGTCTTGCGCGAGGGTGCAACGCTCTATCCCCCACCCACACGTACGGACGGATGAAACAGATGGCGATTGGTCCACACTTGCTGCTGCACTGCCTTCTGCTGGCGTGGTTCAAGCATGCTCAGACAACCCTCGTGACCTGCCCGACACTGCGCGGGGAGGCATTCATCCCGCAATGGAGCGAGAGAAGAATATCGGGCAGCCAACAGCCGCACGCGTACCGACCACGAAGTACGAACAAACAAATACCGGCATCTCATCAGCGCACGCCCGCACCTGCATCTAACCTGTATCGCTGAACCCGCTAGGCCGCTATTGCATCCCAGGTGAGATACCACCTCGACTACAAAGCTTTTTTTTTATGATGAGACAACCCTGAGTACGAATATCAGACTGATTTGATGTCTCCCACGATAGGGCGCCGCGGTGGCTAGGAGATGTTAACTACCTCGCCTGGTTTACAGAAGGTCATGGGTCAGATCCCGACCCTGACGCCTGCTGCTGCTGCTGTATATTTGGAGTTTATGTGTTTCTCTTTCTCCCCATGGTCGCGTGGATTTTTCTCCGGGTCCTCCGGTTTTTTCCCCCTCTACATTTAGGAATATGCGTTTAAAGTATTTAGCTCCTTCTATAAATGTCCACGTGATAAGTCACTTTTTGAGCTATCATTTGTGGCCAGGTCGCTTGTGAAAGAGAGCTATATAGCTCAGCGGGCCTTACCTGGTAGAATAAAATAAAATGTTTTTTAATCGTAAATATTCGCATGCATAATGTTGCGTGTTGATTATGTATTCACGAGCACCGTGAATGGGTTTAGATCTGCAAAGCACCCAGGTGTCAGCACAGGTGAGGATGAACGTGAGCATGGACGTGGTGAGGATGCAGGTGATGGCTTCATATGGTGCGTAAAAAGTTCAAAATACATGCATGCAATGTGATGCAGGTTTTGTTGGCTGGGAATTTGGCTGGGGCTGTTTAAATGCGTTTTTTTCGTTGCCTGCGAAGCGTCTGGAGACGCGGTTGCTATTTCTAGACGCGGTGTAAATGTCAATTATCCTTTATTCTGTTTCGGGGGAGGGGTGGAGGGGTACGTGATGAGCGGTGGTGCAGTGATTAACGCACTGCACGACGGACCGAGCGATCCGTTGATCGATTCCTGCGGGTACGGCTGATCAACAGTGGACATTTCATATCAGAACCAGCAGCAGCATCAACAACAACATCCGTTTGCCCCAACAGCCTCTTTACAGGATACACGGGGGGGGGGGGGTGGGTGGGTGGGGGAGGCGTCGAGGAATAAGTTTCGGTGAGAGAGTAAAAATCGCTATTGTGCAACGTCTGCAGAATGTGTTTGTCCCAGGCCGCCTTTGCTCGTCTCGCGAGGGAGGTTGACATTTACCGAGCAAGGCGGCCGCGATTGGCGAAATGTGCACAGGGAGGCCGGGGAAGTTGGGGCATTTCACTCGGCGGCTGCGGCGGCGGCGGTGGTGGTGGCGGTGAAGGTTGCGGTGGTTGTGGGGGAGCGGTGGCGCAATGGTTAGCAGCGCGCTGTGCGATGAACCCGGCGAAACCGGGTTGGATGACCGCTCAGGGCCAACAACACCAGTGGCGAATGTTCAAAGCGGTCCCTGGGCCTCCGCTGGATGGAGGCGGCCTGAGCTAAACGAGCGTCTGGTGCGGTGTGTGAGCATCGCCGATATGGGTTCGACAGAGGCGGCCTTGTCGGCGTTCATAGGCGCTCGCCAACAGCGCTCTCACTCCTCCAGTCTGTTGATGAGGATATAGGGGGGGGGGGGGGAATCTTTGTCCTTGGAGATTGCGGTGGTTGTGGGGGACCGGTGGCGCAATGGTTAGCGCGCTGCGCAACGAAACCCGGCGACCCGAGTTGGATTCCCGCTCACGGCCAACGGCAGTGACGAATATTTTAACCGGACCTTGGGCCTCCCCTAGGTCGACACAGCCTTGAATAAGCGAGTACCTGGTGCGGCGTGTAAACATCACCGGTGGGGAGACAAAGGCGGCCGGGCGTGGTGTCGGCCACCCACCCCCTCGTATGCCGTGGCGGCCTTGATAGGCGCTCGCTAACAGCACGCGGGGTGGCGGTTAGCGCACCCACGATTCAAACTCGACACGGTGACAACACATCTTCGCTTTTCCGTCTCTCCACACACGCGCATTTTCACTGTTTGGTACACAACCCATCACGCTCCCATGCGCGAACTTCTGGAAGCGCTTGATTTCAGCAGCAGCAGCAGCAATGACCTAATACAGCGTCTCATCATCATCATCAGCAGTGCCATCAGGCTCGCTGCTTGATCCAACCAATGCTGTCGAGGCTGCCGAATTTGAAAAGGCGCCTGGCACTGCAGTGAGACTCCCTCCCCCTCCCCCCCCCGCCACCTCATCCAGCAGTGGAGTCTGCGCATTGGAGAGGAACACAACACGGAGGCTGGCACGGTCGATTCAATTAAAACAGCCCGGGGTGGTCGCCTCACGACTCTTCCGTCTTAAAGCGCCGCGCGCAGAGGCTGCCGGGGGTAATGGAGTTGGCCTCCGTTCCAGAGCTGAAGCTGTTAGAACGAACGGGATTGCCATGTCCTCCACCTCGCCCATCCTTCCTATCCCCCCACCCCCCACCAATGCCGGATTATCCCAGTAGCAAAAGTAGCTACGTATTTAGTAGCTACTACATATGTAGTAGTATGTAGTAGCTACTACATATGTAGTAGTATGTAGTAGCTACATATGTAGTAGCTACTACATACTACATATGTAGTAGCTATATATATGCTACTACATATGTAGTAGCTATATATATGCTACGGGCCCCGCACTTTCAAGGGCCCCGCGCTAAATGCTTTCAAGCTATCAATTCCGGTTCAGTGATTCTGCACTTGCTCTATTACTATAGTACCATACCGCCTTCAACTTGTATGAACGACTGGGTGTTTAATGTTAGCGACTTGTCGTATTATCTGACTGTACAGCAAATGAAACGTATAATTACTTTACTATGCAAGTAAAAAATTGTGTTTAATATTTCTGTTTCATTGTTATTCAGGGCCACTTCATAACATATGCTACAGGTCCCGCACTAGCTTAATCAGACACTGCCCCCCCCCCCCCCCCCCACTGGGGCTGAACGATTAATCGATTCATATTCTTTGGTTCTTTCGGTAAAGTCACGTCGGTAGAAAAATAAAATAAAACAAAAAACAATCAATCACGACATTTCGATCGCAACGCAAGCGGTCGTCCTCAGGCGGAAAAAATAATCCAGCAGTGGAATAATCCAGCAGTTGAACAGCTGAACCAGCAGTTGAACTGCTGGTTCATCAGTTGAACTGCTGGTTCATCAGTTGAACTACTGGTTCATCAGTTGAACTGCTGAACCAGCAGTTGAACTGCTGGTTCAGCAGGTTCAGCAGTTCCACTGTTGATCGAAACGTCGTGATTTATTGTTTTTTGTTTTATTTTATTTTTCTACCTACCACGTGACTTTACCGAAAGAACCAAAGAGTATGGATCCCTGCAGTCACGAAAGCTTCAAATCAAGAGAGTAATCGATTTCAAATAAAAAGCTCAATTTGAAACAATGCGATTAGCAAATCGCAAAGGCTGCGATTTTTTTGCGATTTGAAAAGTCCCGTTACTTTCCTGTTGGAATTGTTTTATTTTTTTATTATTAAAACTTTATTTAACGTAACAATTGTTTAATGTTTGATTGCTCTATTTCAATTAAACCATTTTAATAAATACATGTTGAAAGCAATTCATATCTTTTAAGTTATCATCCTCGCATTAGAATATATAGAGTAGTTCTATCATGTGGTAATGCTCCATCACATGTTTTAAATCTCTTCCACAGTGAATAGTGAACTGAAGCTTGACTTTAAAAATGTAATCGCAAATCAAATCGCAATCGCAATATCTGTCAGAAAAATCGCAATTAGATATTTTCCCCAAATCCTTCAGCCCTGCCCCCCACCACTCATCTCTATCCCGACATCACAGTCAACCCGACTGCTCCCCGCCCGTCTCATTCCCCCGCACCGCACCCCGTATCTCAAGCCAGAAATCATCGGTGCCCATGTTCCAAATGCCCTCCACTCGCACGCTCGCTCGCTCACTCACTCTCTTACTCACTCTCGCGTGTACGCATTCCGTCCGTCGGTCGCTCACCGACTCACTCGCTCACTCACCCGTTCGCTCGCTCGCTCACTCACCCGCTTAATCCCTCTACACACTCGCCCGCCCCAATATCTTACTCAACAACAACAACAGTCGCCATTCGCCACTAAGTGGCGGTGACGTCACCACGACGCTTGTGCCAGGCTATGTGCACCTTGAGGCCACGTGAAGTGTCGAACGCCCGCCGGCAGGAGGTCACGGGGCAGACCCAGGTGCCACGGGTCGACTGACTGAGACGACTGGCTGATGCACCACCTGTGCCCCCTACTGTGCCAACCTGCTGTGCTTTAGCCACCCGGCGCTCCGCTCGTTGTTATGAGCGTCACTCCTCCGCCCTCCGTTGTTGTTGGAGGGCGACTGCCTCCAACTGCCCAGTAGCGTCCTTCACGAGCCTCCTCCACAGAGACCGATTTTGACACCGCTGGTACCGGCAAGTCCACTCAGCTCCACATCCTCCTGTACCACATCACTCTATCTGTTCTCTAGCCCGTGCCGCGCCCGTTTCGCCCCCTCAATCCGGCCGAACAAAAGCTGTTTAGGCATGCCCTGGCTGGGCATGCCGGCTACATGGCAAAGCCAACGCAGCCTTGCCTGCCGGAGGAGCTCCTCACTCAATCCAGCCTGATTAAACCCAGGATGGATCGTGGCAGGCCAGCCTAAATGTTTCTAACCGGCGAAGGTGTTCCATTAGGGGGGTCCACGTTTCGCAAGCGTAGAGAAGGGAGGGAATGACCGTGGCCGAGAAGACTGAAGCTTCGTGCGGAGTGGCAGACCAGGTAGCTTCCAGACAGCGTTACGCAACCGATGAATAGATTATGCTGCTCGACTGATTCGGAGTGAGACCTCTGCTGTTAAACCGGAGCCGGTCATGAGCACACTGCCCAGGTTTGGGAAACTCTCCACTCTCTCCACAACTGCCTATCACCAATTGGGAGTTGTGGGGGTGGAGTGTCCGATGGCACAAAATATCCAGGCAGGTGCTTAGTTTTGGTGGGGCTGATGGTAAGGCCCCACCTCTTAGTGGCAAGCTCCAGGTTCAGCAGCAGCGCCTCCAACTCCTCCTCTGAGTGAGCAGCAATTACCAGATCATCGGCATACATAACATGGTTAAGTAATAGGGAGCCATCCCTTGACCGCACCCGGGCATCGATCAGCCTCCCATTGTATCTGTACCAGATGGAAATTCCTCCGGTACAGCTATTGAATGCTTCTTGAACTACGTGGTCGAAATAGATGTTAAATAATGTGGGAGCCAAAGGACATCCCTGTCGCACCCCAAGGTGTACAGGGAATAGCTCCGACTCCCGGTCACGTAGTTTTACCCGGGCCGGCTCACCATCATGAAGGTCCTTAATGATCGTGAGCAGAGGGTCAGGGACTCCAAATGCACGAACAACTATCCAGAGCCCAGGCCTACTGATGGTATCATAGGCCTTGACAAGGTCTCTCTGCTGTAGCAGACGGACAGAAAATATGGCATCTGTGCAGGACCGCCCTTTCCTGAAACCGCATTGGGGCTCCACAAGCCTCTTCTCAGCGTGCCTAGCAAGTCGATGTTGAATAATCCTTGCCAAGACCTTTCCCGGCACACTGAGGAGTGAGATGCCCCTGTCATTATTACAGTCTGTGCGGTCCCCCTTCTTAAAGAGGGGGACCACCAGGGCATCCTTCCTGTCCTGCGGAACCCGTCCAGTGGTCCAGACTGTTGTTATGATGTCATGTAGGGCAGTCTGTGCACAAACGCTACCCTCCCTCAGAATTTAGCTTTGGAGATAATCTCTGCCCGGTCACTTTCCTGGTCTCAGACTCTGGATCATCTTCAGTACTTCCTCAACACATGGCACCTCAGCCAGCCACTCACGGGGGGTGACTTCTTCCAATATTTGAGGCACCGCAGCCTCGGCAGGGTCATCCGCACTTTGTCCCACGTTGTTATCCAGGCTGAGGGATGTCCCCTCCCCCAGGACCTCACAGAAATGCTCAGCAAATCTGCAAACCTGTTCCTGGGGGTCGGAGATTGGATCACCGTTCTTTCCCCTAATGATGGTAATAGGTGTGGCGCTGCAGGTTACTTTTTTGATGGAATTGAATAGCGATTTGTGATCGCGGGCCATTGAATATCTGACTCGCTCACTCACTCACCCGCTCGCTCACACGCACACCCGATCGCTCTCTCGCTCACTCATCCAGCCACCCACCCACCCACCGTCTCTCTCGCCCACTCACCCGCTCACTCTCTTTGCTCATTCACCCGTCCTATCTCTCACTCGCCTTTTCACGCGCTCGCTCATTCACCCACTCACTCTCTCATTCACTCGTGACACCATTAACTCACCGATTCAATCACCCACGAAAGCCACTCGCTCACTCGCCCGGCATCAATCTGCGGCCGCAATTCGGCGACGTCACCACATGACCCTGTGCCAGGCGTGGTGCACATCGAGCACGTCACGCGAATGTGCGGAGCGCTCGCTGGCTGACAGGAGGTCCCGGGACAAAACCCAGGCGCCATGGGTTGACCGAATGAGATGGCCGGCAGAGGCACCACCTGAGCTACCCTACTGTGCCAATTTTTGCCTTCGTGAGTGCTACTCGCTAACAGCAATTTGGTGTTTTTTTTTCTGTGCTTGTGTGTTTAGTTTGTTGACATTCCCCTGCTCCTCCCGATTAGTACGATTGGCCCCGTATGGTGCGAAAGAAGTTCAACACACACACACACGTGCGTACACTTGCCCCCCACACCCACCCAGCATTCTGTTAAATGGCTCTACGGGGAAATCTTTGTCGCTTTTATTGTTCTTGCTTTGGTTTGGTCTCGCAGGGAATAGACGAATAGCCCGGGCGGGATGAGTGACGTCTCCGGGCACGATGGAGCGATAGATCAGACTCGAGACTCGGCCCCTCTGTGCCGGAGACGTCACCAATCACCGCCCCCCCCCCCCGGTGGAGCGTCAGCGATGACAGCCAGCGGCGGAGTCTTTACGCGGCGACAGGCGCCCCCCGACGGGGGCTCGAACTCGCGAGCGGCTCTCCACGCTGCGTCGCACGATGACTGCGTCGCCCGGTGCGAAGGAAGTTGCAGCTGAGCACGCGCGGGAGGGTTGAAGTTGGGGTCGGTGGTGGGTGGGTGGGTGGATGGGGGGGTGGGGATTGATAGGGGTGGATTGGGGAGGGGATGGGGTGGGTGGATAGGGGGTGGATGGGGGGGATGGGGGGGTGTGGATGGATGAGGGGTTGATAGGGGGGTGGGGATTGATGGGGGGCGGGTGGGGGTTGCTTAGGGGGGGTGGATGGGTGGAGGGGGTGGATGGGGGGGTGGATGGTGGGGAGAGTGGGGGGTGGATGGTGGGGGGAGTGGGGGTTTTTTTTGGGGGGGGGGGTGGATACGTGGTTGGTGGAGAATGGAGGAATTTGGGGGTGGTGGGTGGATGGGGGGGGAGTGGTGGTTGGATCTGGGGAGGGGGGGGGGGTGGAGGGGTGGGTCGAGGTAAGTGGATGGGGTTGGGGGGGGGGAGTGCTGGATGCAAATGAAAATCCTGGCCAGCTGCCTCAAAAAATGAACAAATTTGACATTTGTCCAGGCCCCAAAATATATGCCGGAGGACCCCAAGGATGACGCCTCGTTACCCACCAACCATCAATCCACTCACCGCTGGACGGAGGCCTCCAGGTAACCGACGGCCACCTCCCTCGGTCCAGTGGGGGTCGTAAGGAGCAGCCGCGGGTGACGTGCCACTCGCGAACAGCACTTGCCCCAAAGTTTCCGTCGAGACTCCACGGGGGATCTTTGTTATCGTGGGAGCGGGCGCGCGGCGTATTCCTCCGGGATGAATTCCAGATTCAGATTCCGATACATTATTTTGTATCTGCCACCGTACCGCGCTGCTATCCCGGCGACCCGAGTTTCGATTCCTACACCGGCGAGGAATATCTGAACCGGTCCTGTGCCTCCCCTTAGGTCAGCGCATCCTTAATCATCACCACGAGGCAGACAAATGCGGCCCCGTGCGTGGGGCCACCCCCGGCCTTCGTAGCGACACCTGCATCGCGTAACAGCGCTTTCCGCAGCTGTCTGTTAGAGGCTATACGAAGTGAGGGCGGTGTCGCCTTTGTCTTTGTCTGTGTAAGTGCAATGCGATCATTGATCAGCTGAAGAGAACGGGAGCTGTGTGGAGATGTCGGGCAGCTGGGGGTGTACCGCCACTGCACCCTGATGAGTAGACGGAGGTCAGGGTGCTAATCGGGACTTCGACAGCACTGCAATGGGCGCGAGCGAGTGTGTGCGCGTGTGCGCGTGTGTGTGCGTGTGTTTGTGCGCGTGTGTGCGCGTGTGTGTGCGCGTGTGCGCGTGTTTGTGTGTGCGCGTGTGCGCGTATGTGTGTGTGTGCGCGTGTGTGTGCACGTGTGTGCGTGTGTGTTACGTGTGTGTGCGTGTGTGTGTGTGCGCGTGTGCGCGTGTGTGCGTGTGTGTGTGCGCGTGTGCGCGTGTTTGTGTGTGCGCGTGTGTGTGTGCGCGTGTGCGCGTGTTTGTGTGTGTGCGTGTTCAATTCCCGCTCATCAACACCGGTGACGATTATCTGAACCGGTCCTGGGCCTCCCCTAGGTCGAATGAGTACCAGGCGCGGTGTGTGTAAACATCGCCACTCGGGGAGACAAAGGCGGTCGGGCGTGGTGCTGGCCACCCACCCGCTCGTGTGCCGATCCGGTCTTCATAGGTGCTCGCCAACAGCACTTGCCCCTACAGTCTGTTGGGGCTATACGGGGGATCTTTGTCTTCGTTGCAGATTGAGGCCGTTCATTACTGTCACGAAAATGATGATGGTGGTGGTGATGCTGATTGATGGGAATGACCTTTGACAATCAAGGGCAACGATCCCCCGTCAATGGTTAAAACAACTGTTGAGGCACCGGTGAAGGGCGGCACGGCACACGAGGGGGTGGGCGACCAGCACCAGCACCCCGCCGCCTTTGTCTCCCCCAGTGGTGATGTTTACACACCGCACCGGGTCCTCATTTGAGGCTGAGTCGACCTAGGGGAGGCCCAGGACCGGTTCAAATTATCGTTGCCGTGAGCGGGAATCGAAGTCGGATCATCGCCGGGTTCGTAGCGTGGCGAGCTAACAGCGACACGACCGCTCCCAAATAACCACTACCAGCGTTCCCACTTCAACGATACGGAGACCTATTTTATTTTACCAGGTAAGGCCCACTAAGCTATAACATCTCTCTGTCAGAAACGACCTGGCCACAAATGATAGCTCAAAGAAGTGACTTATCACGTGGACATTTATAGCAGCAGCTAAATACCTAAAACGCATCTTACTAAATGTAGAGGGAAAAAACCGGAGGACCCGGAGAAAAATCCACGCGACCATGGGGCGAGAGACACCGCAAACTCCAAATATACAGCAGCAGCAGGCGTCAGGGTCGGGATCGAACCCACGACCTCCTGCATACCCGGCGAGGTAGTTAACATCTCCTATCCACCGTGATGATGATGAGAGACACCGCAAACTCCAAATATACAGCAACAGGCGTCAGGGTCGGGATCGAACCCACGAACTCCTGCATACCAGGCGAGGTAGTTAACATCTCCTAGCCACCGTGATGATGATGATGATGAGAGAAAGAGAGAGAGAGAGACACGCAAACTCCAAATATACAGCAGCAGGCGTCGACAGGGTCGGTATCGGACCCACGACCTCCTGCATACCAGGCGAGGGAGTTAACATCTCCTAGCCACCGCGGCGGTCCCCCTTCCAGGCGAGCACCGTGACGGTGCGAGGTGGACACCTTACAAAGATAAACACGCGCTTGGGTCTCCCTTCAGGATCGCATCTCGCTTCAAGCGACGACGATGTGGGAGAGAGGGGGGTGGTGATGATGGGGGATAGGGAATGAACGCAGAATTCAATTACGGCACCCTCGGTGTCGCTCGGCTCTGCCGTGGAATTTCGAGGAAGCCTCGGGGCGAGATGGGGTTTAATTGCCTCCACGGAGGCGGTCGTCTCGCGCACACCCCATGGAAGACGATTTGTGTTTTGTGTTTGAGGGGTGTGAATGAAGAGGCGGGGTGGACGGAGAGAGAGAGGGAGGGTGCAGGAGAGGGAGGCTGAGTGAGTTGCGCCACGCTGGCTAGGAGATGTTAACTACCTCGCCTGGTATACAGGAGGTCGTGGGCTCGATCCCAACCCTTTCGCCTGCTGCTGTATATTTGGAGTTTGCGTGTCTCTCTCTCTGTGCCCCCCCTGTATTTGTTTTTATTTTTCTCCTTCCACACATTTACATGCATGCATTTCGAGTAATTCGGCTGCCATAAATAATTGCCCACACGACGATACGCCGTTTCGTCGAGCTCTCGTTTGTGATAGCCAGGTCGCTTGTGAAAAAGAGCTACCCAAAAATAGTTGCGTTTAATAGTTTAGTAAGCTTCCGTAAGACGAGCGGTAAGTCGTTCAAGCGAAATATTCCCCACTGAGCGACTGCTGTCCTCGGCAACTCTCTAATTAGCGATAATTATCATGCGCTATGAAGAATATCAAGGGCTTGAGTATATTTGTTTATGTAGTTGTGGTTGTACACCACTGCCAACGCGCGTATGAATCACCAATTAATGTGTGGATATAAACAGGAGATAAAAAAAAAATCTCCCTGTGTAGTCTGAACAGACTGTTGGGGCAAGCGCTGTCAGAGTGAAACAACTCCGAAGGCCGACACGGAGCACAAGGTGGGTTGGGTGGTCAGAACCACGCCCGGCCGCCTTTGTCTCCCCAGTGACGATGTTGATTACACCGCACCAGGCACTCATTTGAGGCCGAGTCGACGCAGGAGAGGTCCAGGACCGGTTCAGATAATCGTCACTGGGTGTTCGCCGTGAGCGGGAAGCGAACCCGTGTCGCCGGGTTCGTAGAGCAGCGCGCTACACGCTACACTACCGCCCCTCCCCGCACACACGGACACACAGGGACACTCACGGACACACAGGGACACACACGGACACACAGGGACACACACGGACACACAGGGACACACAGGGACACACAGAGACATACACGGACACACAGGGACACACAGGGACACAGGGACACCCACGGACACACAGGGACACCCACGGACACCCACGGACACACAGGGACACCCACGGACACCCACGGACACCCACGGAAACACACGGACACACAGGGACACAGTGATACCCACGGACACACAGGAACACCCACGGACACACACGGACACACAGGGACACCCACAGACACACACGGACACACAGGGACATACAGGGACACACGGACACACACGGACACACAGAGACACCCACGGACACACAGGGACACCCACGGACACACAGGGACACCCACGGACACACACGGACACAGGGACACCCACGGACACACACGGACACACACGGACACACAGGGACACACGGACACACACGGACACAGGGACACCCACGGACACACACGGACACACGGACACACACGGACACATGTGTTGCGGGTTTAAAAAAGAAAGCGTGCTGCTGGTGCACTTGTTTCGTCAATCACGATTTGAAATTGAGATGACATTTTGTTGCACTCGTATTTCCTTACACCAATCCAGGGGTGGTGGTGGGGGGAGGGCAGGGTGGGTGGGGGGGGGGGGCACCCCTTTACCTACTTGGGGCTCAAAACATTTGCTTGGTTTTGTTGTTGTTGTTGTTGTTGAAATCAAGCGCCGCCAGTGCTCCCCGCGTGTCATCCATGAATTCCCTCGCGCGTTGCCTCGCGTCGACATCTTCCTCCTCGGCTCTTTGGGTTTTACCACCTCGGGGATATTCGCCTCGGCCACCTGTTTGTCTACAGACCCGACGCCTCGGGATCGTCAATCCCTGCACGAGGTGGTGGTGGTGGCGGGGGATAAATGCGCACGACTGACGCGGATGAGTTTTTCATTGTACCCAAAAAGAACAGGGACCATCTGTCGCTAATTGTATATTTCTTTTTTGTAATGACTATTATTACGTAAAATGTATTATCTATTTGATCTCATGCCGGTATGAGGCACCTTAAAGGAGTATACAAAGCTGTCACGTTTAGCCTCACAGAGTGTCGGGGCAAGTGCTGTCTGTTATGAAAGACACATACAAAGAATCCCCGTGTAGCCTGTAACAGACTGTTGGGGCAAGTGCTGTTAGCGAGCACCCTATGAAGGCCGGAACGGCACACGAGGGGGTGGGTGGCCAACACCACGCCCGGCCGCCTTTGTCTCCCCTAGTGGAGTTGTTTACACACCGCACCAGGGTACTCATTTGAGGCTGAGTCGACCCCGGCGAGGCCGAGGATCGGTTCAGATAATCGTCACCGGTGTTGGCCGTGAGTGAGATTCGAACCCGGGTCGCAGGGTTCGTAGCGCAGCGTAGCGCTAACCGCTGCACCGCCGCTCCACCCCCGAGCACTCATTTACGAAGTGAGTATCCCGTATTGTCAAAGGACGTCTACAATCGTGTGTCTCCCCTAGGTCGACTCAGCCTTCAATCGATGAGTACCTGAGCGCCGGGAGCAAGCATCGGCACGGGAGGGGATGGAATACAGAATTCAGACGCCCCTGGTCTAGGCCACAACAACAGCTTAGCCCGCTTTAAACTGCCTCGATAGGCGGCCCGCTCACAGCGCTTTGCCCCGACAGTCTGTTACAGGGTAGACGGGAGGGCGGCTCTTTGTGTGTGTGTATAGACGTGTGGCTATTTGTGGCTGTGCCCGAGAAACAAAGAGAGGGCTGATCGATGCCACGGTTAAGCCAAGGGACGGCTCCCAAATGGTCAACCCATATTGTCTTGCATGCTGATGATCTGGTAATTGCTGCTCACTCCGAGAGGGAGTTAGATGCAATCAGAGGCGAGGGCCTCACCGCCCCCCCCCCTCTACCACCACCGAAACTAAGTTGATGCCTGGGCATGTTACTTCATCACAAACTCCATCCCTTCAACTCAGGTGCAGGTTCTGTATTGTGCTTATGATCGGCTCCGGATTTGGTAGTCGAAGTCTCGCTTTAAGCCAGTGGAGCGGCGTTATCTCGTCACCAGAATCAGAATATTGTATTGATACTGCAGGAGGAGGAATCCGACGAGCTATAAAGCTCTTTGTCACAGATGTCCAGGAGGGGCGGGTAAGCACGTTCCAACAACCAACAGTACACAAACACGATAGCAGTGCACAGCACAAGAGATGTAAACAAATCACCCACACGCATACAAATGAAACTAAACCATCCCCATCCTATTTTTGGTTCTTTCGGTAACGTCACGTAGATAGAAATCCAAAATCTACGTGACTTTTTCCGAAAGAACCAAGAATATGAATTCCTGCAGTCACGAAAGTTTAGAGTCTAAACGTCCCCATCCTACCTAGGTAAAACCCACTGCGGAATTTACTCAGCGGCCCATCATTTAGACATTTATGGCACCAAAGCAATCGGAATAATCTTAAATGCGTTTCTCTAAATGTGGAGAGGACCCGGAGAAAAAAAAATGCACGCGACCATGGGAAAACTTCTCCTAGCCACCGTGATGATGATGAGAGAGAGAGAGAGCTATAGAGAGACGCAAACTCCAAATATACAGCAGGCGTCAGGGTCGGGATCGAACCAGGCGAGGGAGACAACATCTCACAACCGTGGCCCCCCCTTTAATGAATACACAACGTATATTAGTTCAACTCGCATCATCAATTCCCACGCTTCGGAAAGGCAGTAAAACGACAGCAGAAAGTCCCCAGACCACCCCAAGACAACGCACAGTCTCTCTCAAAAAAAATTGTACATTGAAATCGAACGCTCAATAAATTGCTAAGGATTACATTTACAAATCACATTGGCAAATGTGGCTGTATCCAGCACTAGTCTTCTGCGTGAGTAACGCTGCGTGGAAGCTGCATGGCCAATCGCCCCATACGAAGCTCTCAGGCTCTTCTCCACCAAAGCTAAGCCCTCTTCCTCGCCACGATTGTGCAACGTGGACCCATTTACACGAACACCTGTTCTGTGGGCGATCCTTCTGGGTTCTAACCAGACGGGATTGTGCGAGGAGCTCACAGATCCTTGAAAGATCTCGACACCGTCCCATCAGCGAGCTTCTCCGGCAGTCGAGACTGCGTTAGCTGTGTCGTGTAGCCCGCATACCCAGCCATCGCATGCCCAAGTAGCTTCTGCTTGGCCGGGTGGATGAGGCTTAACGGGTCCGGCACGGGCTCGAGAAGAGGTAAACTGAAGTGGTACAAGAGAACGCG
Source organism: Petromyzon marinus (assembly GCF_048934315.1). Taxonomy (NCBI): domain Eukaryota; kingdom Metazoa; phylum Chordata; class Hyperoartia; order Petromyzontiformes; family Petromyzontidae; genus Petromyzon; species Petromyzon marinus. The sequence continues at coordinate 10,361,817 of NC_133698.1, forward strand.
GAGCTGAGTGGACTTGCCGAAGATTGGTACCAGCGGTGTCAAGATCGGCCTCTGTGGAGGAGGCTCGTGAAGGACGCTGCTGAGCAGTTGGAGGCAGTCGCCCTCCAACAACAACGGAGGGCGGAGGAGCGACGCTCACAACAACGAGCGGAGCGCCCCAGCGTATGAATCGTAGTAAATGTGGCACAATGGAGTGCACAGGTGGTGCATCTTCCAAATCCCGAATACCTGGGTCCATCCCGTGACCTCACGCCAGGCTTCGACACTTCGCGTGGCCTCAAGGTGCACGTAGCCTGGCACAGGCCCCGTGATAACGCCACCGTCACCTGGTGGCGAATGACAGCTGTCGCTCTTGCGGCAGCTGTGTCGCAGTGGTCGGCGCGCTGCGCCACTCACCTGGTGACCCGAGTTCTATTCACGGTCACCACCAACATCGCTGGCGATTATTCACGCCGGTATTGGACCTCCCCTAGGTCGACTCAGCCTCAAATTTTACCTCGGGTGCGGTGTGCAAACATCGTCGCTGGGGAGACAAAGGGCGGCCGGGCGTGGTGCTGGCCACCCACCCACTCCCTCGTGTTCCGTGCCGGCCTTAATAGGTCCTCGCCAACAGCGCTTGCCCCAACAGCCTGTTACAGGCTACATGTGGGAGGGTGGAGGGGAGGACATTTGCCATCGCCTGTGAGTGTCACTACACGTGTCTCCATCGGCCGAGACACAACAAATCACCTCTCGGCGCCTTTGGCCAAGAAATCCTCACAACCTCATTTGTCCTCCCCCCGGCGACAAGCGAGCCGCGCTGATATCACCCCGAATGTTGCCCCGACAGCCTCGCACCACGCACACCCCCACGCCCTTCCCTCCGCACTCACAGCCTGAGCCTCGCGATGGGAGGGAGGGCGTGGGAGGGGGAAGGGCGGGCGGGAGGGAGGGAGAGATCGAGGGAGGTGGATGGGTGGGTGGGGAGCGAGATGTTAACTCCCTCGCCTGGTACGCAAGGAGGTCGTGGGTTCGACCCCGACACTGACGCCTGTTGTATAATTTGGAGTTTTCGTGTCTGTCTCTCTTTCTCTGCCCACGGTCGCGTGGATTCTTCTCCGGGTCCTTCGGTTTTCCCGTCCACGTATAGAAACAACGTCACGCGTTTAGAGGATTTGTCGGCGATACATTGCCACGTGATGATGATGATGGCGATAGGCCACTTCGTTGTGCTATCATTTGTGGCCAGGTCGATTCTGAAAAAATAAAGCGATTTAGCTCAGTGGGGCCTTACCTGGGGGCAATGCCAGAGCCAGGATTTTCAGGTAGGGGGGGCAACCCCTCCAGCAATGAAAAATTATAGAAGAGTTATTAGTAAGTAAAGCGTTGTGAGTAAGTAAGGAGTTGTTAGTAAGGAGTTAGTAAGTAAGGAGTTAGTAAGTAAAGAGTTGTGAGTAAGTAAGGAGTTGTTAGTAAGTAAGGAATTGTCCCTTGCGTTTTATTTGACGCATGTGCGGCGATGGCGTGAGGGTCAAATTCGAACCGCGTTGTGTGATCGGTATCGCGCTCGCTGAAGGTGTTGATGCCTTCAAGGAAGTCATGTTCTGTATACGCAACTGCGCACAATTCTGAGTCACTTGCCGTTACTTATCGCCAATTATGGACTCAGACTATTGTCCTATCATCTCATAGAGTCCCTGGCACGTAATAATATGCTACACAGTGGCAGTGGGGGTCACAAAATGCCGATTTATTACTAATAAACCCCAATGATCCGATCGAAATTAGGGATTTCGATCGGATCATTGGGGGGGCACGTGCCACCCCCCCCCCCCTGGCTCCGCCAGTGCATGGCGGGGATCGAGGGGTATGACGAGGAAGGGAGAGAGAGATGAGGTGCGGTAGGTGTGAATCCACGGAAATATTGTTATCCAGCTATTGTTATCCTGATATTGTTATGCTGCTATTGTTATCCAGCTATTTGTATCCTGATATTGTTATGCTGCTAGTGTTATCCTGCTATTGTTATCCTGCTATTGTTATCTTGAAGCAGAACATTAGTGCCGGACTTCAGCGGTCACTATTGCCAATGCGATTGGTAACTTTGAACCTGACCCGTTGTACCATCGATAGTTAATTTACAACGTGCAATGCCATTGAGCGAACTGCATGTTGTTGCTGTTGTTGTTCAGGGACTGTTGTTGTTGTTGTTGTCAATGCGCACTGACCAGCGTGATGGGCGAAGTATGGTCATAGCGCCCCCCCCCACCACGAACCCGCAACGGTGTGCAGAGCCGCTCATCCAGCAGTGGATCGCCAAGACGGCTGTACACGTACGCGTGTGTGCACGCGCGAATCGCGAGGGAGCTGCGTGCCGTAGCAGGGTGCCGGTCTCCTCTGTGCACGAGAGGTCAATGGGGGGTCACCCCCCTCCCCCACCCACTCCCCCCACCTCCCCCTCCCCTCTGTCCCTACTCCCCCCGCCCCTCCACACCGCAGTTTAAACGCCGCTCGATCTATAAATGGGTCAATGGAGGCGAGCGTTTGTGAGCGCGCACGACACGCGCACAACCACTGGCCATCATTGACGGAGTCGACCTGGCGTGGCCCTCCCCGAGGTCTGTTCGGTCCTGCGTGGGACGATCCCGACCGTTGTGTGGGCAACGTCGCTAATAGGGGAAAGACAAAAACGGCTGGAGCCTGTGCTGCCCCGTACTGCGTGGACCAGCGGTTCAGTTGGCAGAGGAGATCTCAGAGGTAGTTTTGTGATATCCGCTTCAGCGGAGACATTCTCCGCCCGCGAAAGGCGGTGGGGTTGCTCTGCTCTACAACATTTATGAGTGAAATTATTTCGGCTCGTGATTTTTTTATTTTTATTTACATTTTTTTTATTTTGCCAGGTAAGGCCCACATGAGCCTATAGAGCTATTTTTTTTTCAGAAGTGGCCTGGCCACAAATGATTACTCACGTGGACATTTACAGCAGCCACAAACTCTAAACGCGCGATGTTGATTCTCAATGTGCAGGGAAGAACGGGAAGACCCCGGAGAAAAACCCACGCGACCACGGGAAGAGAGACGCGGCAAATCTCTAATACACAACAGAACCCACGACCTCCTGTATACCAGGCGAGGGAGTCAACACCTCGCCACCCCTGCGTGGGTCGGGCGACCGTGAAACAAAAATCTGATCAACATCCACCACTGTTCTCTTTGGTTCTATTCGGTAAAGTCACGTAGGTAAAAAATAAAACAACAAAAATCACGACGTTTCGGCCACAACACAAGCGGCCTTCATCAGGTGAAGGGATCAGACTGTCTCGAGGACAGCGCTGGAGTGAGCTTGGCTGTGTTTCACTCCAGCGCTGTCCTCGAGACAGGCTGGTCCCTTCACCTGATGAAGGCCGCTTGTGTTGTGGCCGAAACGTCGTGATTTTTGTTGTTTTATTTTTTACCTACGTGACTTTACCGAATTGAACCAAAGAGTATGGATCCTTGCAGTCACGAAAGCTTCAAATCTAGAATTCACCACTGTTGTTACCAATCATCGGGCGCGCCTAGCGTGTAAACGTGAACTCGAATTTGTGCTTTTTAAAAACCGAGAAGTTAGGACCCTCCCTCTCCCACACCCCCAAAACAATAATATTGGAAACATATCCCGTGGCGGGGCTTAACTCACACTTGGTTTTGTAAACCCGTAACCCTGGGTGGTGGTGCTGGTATGGAGAACCGCGTGATTTGCTCATCGGCTAACGTCAGGCTGGTGGCTGCGTCACAATCATCACGATCACGACAACAGAGCCCTACTCCCCAACCTCATTAACCCACCCCCCAAACCCCCCCCCTCCTCCCTCCAACATCTCTAATTGCCTGTTAATGCCTTTATTAATTATCCTGGTTACAGAGACGTCATCCTCCACTGCCGCTGCGTTCAGCACGACCCACCACGACCCTCCCCTTCTCTCACATCCCCGCCCCTCCAACCCCTCCCCGCCCCTCCCCTACCCTCACCTCCCCTCCCTGCCCCTCCCCCCTTCCCCCGCCCCTCCCCGGCTCTCTCCGCCCCTCCCCTCCATTTCCCTCCCCGCCCCTCCAACCCCCTCTCCGCCCCTCCCCTCCCCTACCCTCCCCTCCCCTCCCCGCCCCTCCCCGCTTCCCCCGCCCCTCCCGGCTCTCCCCGCCTCTCCAACCCCCTCCCACTTGTCAGCAGTGTGCCTTTGTTGAATCGAAAACAAAACCACTCAACACATTCGTCAATAGCACTGCCTTCAAAGGAAAAATATACACGGTAGTCGACGTTTCGGGCAATAACCCTCTCTGCAAAGCACATAAATGAATATTCGATTAGGTGCGTGCATTGCACCAAGTAGAACGGTGGCGCAGTGGTTAGCGCACCCCAACATTCACCAACCAGCGCCGAGCAGTCTGGTGGTGAAGTATGGTCAAGTGACCCCCCCCGCCCCCCCCCCCACCATGACTGATACTGGAGCCTGTTTTCAATGCGGCTGTACACAATATATCATTCCATAGTATGTATATATAAAGACAAAGATCCCCCGTATAGCCTTAGCAGACTGTAGGGGCAAGCCGTGTTAGCGAGTAGCACGGTACACGAGGGAGTGAATGGCCAACACCACGCCCGGCAGCCTTTGTCTCCCTGGTGGTGATGCTTACACATCGCCACTCATTTGGGGCCGAGTCGACCTAGGTGAGGCCCAGGACCGGTTTAGATAATCGTCACTGGTATTGGCCGTGAGCGGGAATCGAACCCGGGTCGCCAGGTTCGGAGCGCAGCATAGCACTAACCACTACACTCACAAAAGTTTTGCTGGCTGGAGGAAGGGACAGACGCTCACGTCCGGGATTCAAGCTATCGCGAAAACGTTGAGCAAACCACAACAGACGGCGTCTACGGTAAGGGGGGGTGGGGGGTGGAGACGAAGCGGTGAAATCTGAGCCCCCTGTACGTGCCGGCTGGATTTGTGTTGCAGCATCGCAGAGGGCAGTGAGAGTCTGTCTTCATCCAGCAGCGGATTGAGCATGGCTGATGCTGCTGATGCTGCTGCTGATTAGAATGATGATGGAGTTGGGCATCGGCGGTTTGGATGATGGATCCTGAGCCCCGGTTGATGTTGGTGGCTCTGCAGAATAATGTTGGCTGGGTCGTTGTGATCGCAGCATAGGGGGCATGGCGCCAAGGTTCATAATTTCGTGACCATGGTCACAGTAACAGTGGTCATCAATCGCACGATCACAATCGGCGGCGTGGTCACGATCAGTATCATGGTCACGATCAGTATCATGATCACAATCAGCATCGTGATATTCATCAGCATCGTGATCACAATCAACATTGTGATCATAATCAGCATGATGATCACAATCAGCATCTTGATATTCATCAGCATCGTAATCATAATCATAGTTTGGAATACAAATCCCAATTTCGGGGTTAACTTAGCCCATCATCCCTCCGTGGTGAATAAAATAAGTACCACTTTTCGGGTGAGTTAACGGTGGTTGTGATGTCATGGGCAGACTCGCTCCCGCCATATGAACGTGGAATTTCAACCACGGGCTTAAGGCTGTAAGCAGGAGGCCAGCTCATTTGAGCAGTAAATCACGATCCTCACTTGTTGCAATCATGACGATCATCATAACAACAAAATGTGTTGTCATCACAATCGTAATCTTTGCATCGATCAAAATTGCCATCAGTTAGGAATTGATCACCATCACCAATCAATAATATGTCATCGCCACCAGCACCACTGGCGATTATTTGAACCGGTCCTGGGCTTCTCAACGTTCGACTCAATCTCAAATGAATAACCCTGGCGTGGTGTGTAGTAAACATCAGCGCTGGGGGAGACAAAGGCGGCCGGGCGAGGTGCTGGCCACCCGCCACCTCGTGGTGCCGTGCCGCCCTTCGCGAGGTGCTCCTCGCCATCACCGCACTCGGCCCAAAAGTCTGTTACGGGCTACACGGGTTGGGGCATCATCGCCTGTGAGCGCGATCGCGAGTCGACGCGCACACACGCTCAACACGGCCTGAAGCGAGGTCACAAAATCTATCACAGATGCGGGGGGGTGGGGAGGTGATCTGGTGGAAGGAGTACGAGGTGGGGGGGGGGCTTGAGGAAGCGAGGTCTGAGGGGAGGGGTTATGGGGTAGGTGGGGGGGGGGCTCTGGTTCCTGACTCTGCAGCCCAGATCCCGGCGTTTCTGACAGATGACCCCTTTAGAAAACAACCAACCATCCATCCTCCTCCCTCTGCTGCCCGCGTCTCTCTTCACGTGTGTTAGAGTGTGTGAGTGTGTGTGAGTGTGTGTGAGAGTGTGTGTGTGTGCGTGAGAGTGTGTGTGTGTGTGAGAGTGTGTGTGTGAGAGTGTGTGTGTGTGAGAGTGTGTGTGTGAGAGAGTGTGTGTGTGAGAGTGTGTGTGCGTGTGAGAGTGTGTGTGTGTGTGAGTGTGAGAGTGTGTGTGTGAGTGTGTGAGTGTGTGCGTGTGTGAGAGTGTGTGTGTGAGTGTGTGTGTGAGAGTGTGTGAGTGTGAGAGTGTGTGAGTGTGAGAGTGTGTGTGTGAGAGTGTGTGTGTGAGAGTGTGTGAGAGTGTGTGTGTGAATCTGCCTGTATGTCTGCGCCGGAGTGTAGTGGTTTGCGCGCTGCGCTACGAACCCCGCCCCGCCCCGCCCCCCCCCAGGTCGACTCAGCCTCAAATGAGTACCTGGTGCGGTGTGTAAAACATCGTCGCTGGGGAGACAAAGGCGGCCAGGCGAGGTGTTGGCCAACCCACCCCGTCGTGTGCCGTGCTGTCCTTCATAGCTGTTCGCTCACAGCACTTGCCCCTACAGTCTGTAAAGTCTATACGGGGGATCTTTGCGTATTTGTTCGTGTTTTGGGTTGTTATTCTTGCTTGCATTGCTCTCTTTGCGCCATAGCGCTGGATTACAGACCACGTGCATAGCCACCAGGGTACGCCAATTACTGCGACACCATCATCATCATCAGAATTCTCAAAGCATTCCCTTATTTAAAACAAGGCATTGACCAAACAATTTATATTACAATCTTGAAAAGTTAAAGAGTGCCATGAGACTCAATGATCCCTTTCCTGGGTTGAATAAATGATATCGTTAAAGCTTTTAATAATAATAAATTTTTGTATTACTTCGCAGCCTAATGCAGGGCTTTAGTGGGTAAAAGTGAAACCATGAGGGAATGTTGATGGCCGTAGTAAGTGAAGCATCACTAAGCAAAATGTATAAGTTGTTTAAAAAAAATCAAATTATCCGACCGGAAAATTAGTTGTTCCTGAAATAACTTAACTATCGTCAGTCGCTGCAGCCTCATCATTATTATCATCATCATCATCATCTATCCATCATACATCAGCATTATCAACAATAGATTTTTCAAAATCACCATCGTGTATGTATGTTGAACTTCTTTCGCACCATACGTAGCCAACCTTGGTAATCGGAAGTGCAGCAGTATCAAGTGCAGCAATAGCAAATCATTATCAGCATCGCTATTAACATCATCACCAGTATCATGAGAGGTTATTTACGCGATTTGACTCCCAAAAAAAATCAATAATGAATCACAATATTGCTCGCGACATCCTCCGTGTTAACTCATCAGGTGTGTTATGATGATGATGACCATCATCATCACCATGCCACAGATCAGATGGGGCACGCAGGTAGCTCCGCATCGCATTGTCCCGCTCGATGCTCGCTCCATCAATTCAGAGCCGACGTCTCGTCCTCGATCACCAGCACGAAGGCGACATTGACATTGCTGCTGCTTGGCAAACACCACCCTTCAGGAGCTCTCCATCTCAGCCGGTGCGGCGGCGGTGGCGGTCGTGGTGATGGCGGCAGTGGTGATGGTGGTGGTGGTGGTAATGATGGTGGTAGTGGTGGTGATGGTAGTGGTGGTGTCGGTGGTGGTGATGGTGGTAGTGGTTGTGATGGTAGTAGTGGTGGTGTCGGTGGCGGCGGTGGTGGTGGTCGTGGTGGTGGCGGTGATGGTGGTGGTAGTGGTGGCGGTGGTGGTCGTGGTGATGGCGACAGTGGTGGTGGTAGCGGTGATGGTGGTAGTGGTGGTGGTCGAGGTGATGGCGGCGGTGGTGGTGGTGGTAGCGGTCGTGGTGGTGGTGGTAGTGGTGGCGGTGGTAGTCATGGTGATGGCGGCGGTGGTGGTGGTGGTGGTAGCGGTGGTAGTGGTGGAAGTCGTGGTGATGGCGACAGTGGTGGTGGTAGCGGTGGTGGTGGTAGTGGTGGTGGTCGAGGTCGAGGTGGTGGTGGTAGTGGTGGTGGTGATGGTGGCGGTGGTGGTGGTGATAGTGGTGGTGGTCGTGGTGGTGGCGGCGGTGGTGGTGGTAGTGATGGTGGTAGTGGTGGTGGTAGTGATGGTGATGGTAGTGGTGGTGTCGGTGGTGGTGATGGTGATAGTGGTGGTGGTCGTGGTGATGGCGACAGTGGTGGTGGTGGCGGTGGTGGTGGTGGTGGTCGAGGTGGTGGTGGTGATGGTGATGGTAGTGGTGGTGATGGCAGTGGTGGTGTCGGTGGTGGTGGTAGCGGTGTTGGTAGTGGTGGTGGTCGTGGTGGTGGCTATGCTGCTGCATGTTGCCGCCTGTAATGATGGCGACAGTGGTGGTGGTAGCGGTGGTGGTGGTAGTGGTGGTGGTGGTCGTGGTGGTGGCTATGCTGCTGCATGTTGCCGCCTGTAATCACTCTGGAGGCAGCAGGGAGGGTTGGTGGCTCGCTGTAACTAAATTTTTATGACGCCTCTTGCTCCCACATGTTTGCACGTTTTCGATTATCGAGTGTTTATGTTACAAATATTGGGCTTACTTGCGCCTGAACCTCACCTTTTCTGGAGGATCTTGCTCAAACGTTATATATTTACAGTTTTTTTTGTGCAATATCTTTTAAAGACCCCGTGCTCGTTCTCTACAATATTTATGTTTCTGCATTCGTGTTGCTGTTGCTATGGTCAAATAACACCACGGATTTCCCGTGCAAAATTTCACCCAAACGATTTCTTTCGTCTTACCAGGTAAGGCCCACTGAGCTACGTGGCTCTTTCTCAGAAGCGACCTGGCCACAAATGATAGCTCAACGCAGTTGCTCATCATTTGTAAAATGATAGCAAATACTTTAAAAGTATTTTTTATAATTGTGGAGGACAAACCGTGGAACCCGGAGAAAAAAATATCCACGCAGTGAATGTTCAAATGATAAGCCACTTTGCTGAGCTGTCATTTGTGGCCAGATCGCTTTTGAACAATAAGTTAATACCTCAGTGCGCTTTTGTTTGGTAGGATGGGGATGGTTTAGTTTAATTTCAATGCGTTTGGGTGATTTCTTTATTTTTCTTGTACTTAACCCTGCTATCGTGTTTTTTGTACTGTTCGTTGTTGTTGCAATATTCTTACCGGCCCCTACTGGACATTTGTGAAAAAGAGCTTTACAGCTCATCGAATTCCTCCAGTATGAATACCTATTCTGATTCCCGAAATATACAACAGACGTCGGGGTCGGCGGTCGAACCCCACGACATCCTGCACACCAGGAGTGGGAGTTAACATCCGGCTGACCGCGGCATCACGGGAGGCGCTGTCAGTCATGAGGTTTGTCGGGCGGGATGCCATTACTCACAACACAAAAGAGACACATACACAACATAACCGGGATAACTCGCTAACGATGGCTCCCAGTTACCGACTACATGGACCCAGCCTCTCCGTTCGCTTTCCAACGTCGCTACGTTGATGGGCCCTCACCTTGGACACGTGGTTACTTCCTGGCTGCTCACATCCGATTAGAACGGTTGGCTAAGTACGGCGCGAAAGAAGTTCAACACACATACGTACGTCGGTAAAATATCCGATTTCAATGAATCTACATTCTCAACAAAAGCGTTCTCATAATAATCCATCATCGTCATCAAGTTATTGCATCAATCACCAGCATCATCTACATCAACTACATAATCGTCATCACATGCAGCAAACTTATCTGCAGCAATATCTGAATCATCATCATGAACAGCATCACCTACATCTTTACGATCATCACCTGCAAAAATATAATCTGCAGCAATATCTGTATCATCATGATCATCATCATCATCAATCACCAAGATGGCCTACATCGTCTCCATCATCATCAGCATCATCATTCACCAAGATGGCCTACATCGTCTACATCATGATGATGATGATGATGATCATCATCATCATCAATCACCAAGATGGCCTACATCGTCTACATCATGATCATCAGCATCATCATTCACGAAGATGGCCTACATCGTCTCCATCATCATCAGCATCATCATTCACGAAGATGGCCTACATCGTCTACATCATGATCATCAGCATCATCATTCACGAAGATGGCCTACATCGTCTCCATCATCATCATCAGCATCATCATTCACGAAGATGGCCTACATCGTCTACATCATGATCATCATCATCATCATCAATCACCAAGATGGCCTACATCGTCTACGTCATGATCATCATCAGCATCATCATGACCTGCAGCAGAAAATTGGGTTATGATAGCCGCTTCCCTAAACATCACCTGTAAACACCATCAATCACCAAATGTCAGCCCTCGCCTGGGGAGAAATCCGTGCAAACAAAGCGAGCTTTGTTCGAGGCTATTCCTGGCAGATGGTGGCCGCATTCCATTCAGTTATTCGCTCTCGCTGTTGTTCTGGGCGTACTATATTGTTGCTGCTGCTGCTCGATTGTTATTGTTGCTGTTACGTGTGTTTAATATTTTAGCTCCATAAATAAAACACGCGGCTATTACGAATGCATCGGAGGTAAAATTGTATCCGATTCAAGTGTAATTAATGATTAATCCGCAGTGGGCGCTGTCATTCGTGGGAATGCTCTGTGGGAAGTCCGTTACTTACAACTTACAACACGAAAGAAATACAAAGACAAAGATCTCCCGTATAGCCTCAACATACTGTTGGGGGCAAGTGCTGTTAGCGAGCACCTAATGAAGGCCGGCACGGCACACGAGGGGCTGGGTGGGCAGCACCACGCCCGACCGCCTTTGTCTCTCCAGTGGCGATGTTTACACACCGCACCAGGTACTCATTTGAGGCTGAGTCGACCTAGGGGAGGCCCGGGACCGGTTCAGATAATCGTCACTGGTGTTGGCCGTGAGCGGGAATCGAACCCGGGTCGCCAGGTTCATAGCGCAGCGCGCTAACCGCTACACTATCGCTCCCCGCTACACACACAGACACTCACACGCACATGGACAACCCCTCCCGCTTACAATGCGGTCTGGCCACGGTAATCTTAAGGTAATCTCCTTAAAATGCAAATTCCCCCACAGAGTTCACACGGCGCACGAAAAACGTGGGCACAGGCACTGGACCCGTTTTATTCATTCAACGCGAGTGCGGCCGCAGTGGGGCTGCCCGATGGGTTCGTTGGTTGATTGTTTGGCAACGATACCCGTGGTAGGATGGGTAGTTCGATAATTATAGGTGGGTGGATGGCTGCTGGGCTTTGGTGGGTGGTTGGCTGGGTGCTTAATTGGATAGTTAAGTGAGTGGTTGGATTGGTAAATAGGTGGGATGGGTTGGTTAGGTTGGTGGATGGATGCGTGGGTGGTTGATTAGATTGGGATCCGGGTGGGTGCATTGGTGGGCGGCCTCATGGGTTGTTGAGTTACTATGTGAGTGGTGGGCTTGTTGAGAGAGTGGGTGTATGGGTGTTTGGGCGAGTGGTGGATTGTGTTGTTGTTGTTGTTTGGGTGACCATATGGATGGATTGCTAAGTGGTGAGCCTGGCGTACGGGTGGGTAGGCATAGATGTGTGTAGCTGGTTGATGGGAGATTGGGGCTGGTGTTCAGGGAAATAGGTCTGGAGAAGCATCTGCTGCTGATGCCACCTCTATTCACTAGGGGGCGATAGATTTTCGAATTCAGCACCATGGACAGCGCTCACAACACAGGGGGTAAAGTTCAGCACTCTGGGCAGCGCTCATAACACAAGGGGGTTAATTAAGCATCAGGGCAGTATTTGTAACACAGGAGTTAATTCAGCACCAAGGGCATTGCTCATAACACAGGGGTAAAGTCACCACTGTGGATAGCGCTCATAACAGAGGGGGTCAATTCAGGACCATGGACAGCTCCTATAACAAAGGGGTTAATTCAGAACCATGGACAGAGCTCACAACACAGGGGGTAAAATGCAGCACTGTGGACAGCGCTCATAACGCAGGGGTTAATCCAGCACCGTGGACAGCGCTCATAACACAGGGGTCAATTTCAGAACCATGGACAGCTCTCATAACACAGGGGTCAATTTATAACCATGGACAGTGTTCAAAACAGGGGGGGGGGTCAATTCAGCACCAGGGCAGCATGTGTAAAACAGGAGATTCATTCAGAACCATGGATAGCGCTGACAACACAGGGGTCAATTCAGCACCAGGGCATTGCTCATAACACAGGGGTTAATGCAACACGATGGACAGCGCTCATAACAGGGGTTACTTGAGCACCATGGAGAGCGCTTATAACACAAGGTTCAATTCAGCAACATGGACAGCACTCATAAGACAGGGGCACAATCAAAACCGTGGACAGGCCTCATAACACAGGGGTTAATTCAGCACCGTGGGCAGTGCGCATAAGACTAGGGGTTAACTTAGAACAAGGGCAGCATTTGCACCACAGGAGTTTATTCAACACCATGAACATCGCTCATAACAGAGGTTACTTGAGCACCACGGATATCCCTCTTAACACAGGGGCCCGTTCAGAACCATGGACAGGCCTCATAACACAGCGGTGAATTTACCACTGTGGACAGAGCTCACAACACAGTGGTTAATAAAGAACCATGGACAACGCCCGTGATGGAGCGAACAATTCTGAATGGTACAATTGCAAGCGCCATGTGAAGTGGCCCTCCTACCGTTGTAAGATAAAAAAAAAACTCGTACGTTTGATATTCTGCATGCGTGCAGTAATAATTGACACCGTAATTTCGCAATTGGTAACTATGTCTACAGCAGTGTGATGTACAATGAACATATCGGCTCACTGTGCCTGAGTCTTGTGAGCAATGTCAAAGGGTCTTCAGGAGCCTATTTATACCAGACGGCCCTGTCAGCTTAGGAGGAAGGTAAACTTGCCACACATGGGAAAGGCGCAGGAAGGGAATGAGCAAGTGGTTTGCAGTGTGTGCGTGCACGAGCGAAGCAAATGTCAGACCAATACCAAAGCAACAAGCTAACGAGACACTACAACTAGCCGATCCTTGCTCATCAACTAAACGACGAACCACTGGTATTAGCCCTCCCACTGACCATAACACCAAAACAATTAGCCACCCAGACACAAATACTAGCCTACCGATAATCATCAACTAACCGACCAACCGCTGGTACTAGCCCTCGCACTGACCATAACACTAACCTGCTAGCCACCCAGATACTAGTACTAGCCTACCACGACTCACCAACTAACCAACCAGCTATACTCCTAACCTTCATACAGTCAGGGAAAAAAGTATTTGATCCCCTGCTGATTTTGTACGTTTGCCCACTGACAAATAAATGATCAGTCTATAATTTTAATGGTAGGTTTATTTGAACAGTGAGAGACAGAATAACAACAATAAAATCCAGAAAAACGCATGTCAAACATGTTATAAATTGATTTGCATTTTAATGAGGGAAATAAGTATTTGACCCCCTCTCAATCAGAAAGATTTCTGGCTCCCAGGTGTATTTTATACAAGTAACGAGCTGAGATTAGGAGCACACTCTTAAAGGGAGTGCTCCTAATCTCAGCTTGTTACCTGTGTAAAAGACACCTGTCCACAGAAGCAATCAATCAATCAGATTCCAAACTCTCCACCATGGCAAAGACCAAAGAGCTCTCCAAGGATGTCAGGGACAAGATTGTAGACCTACACAAGGCTGAAATGGGCTACAAGACCATTGCCAAGCAGCTTGGTGAGAAGGTGACAACAGTTGGTGCGAATATTCGCAAATGGAAGAAACATAAAATAACTGTCAATCTCCCTCGGCCTGGGGCTCCACGCAAGATCTCACCTCGTGGAGCTGCAATGATCATGAGAACGGTGAGGAATCAGCCCATAACTACACGGGAAGATCTTGTCAATGATCTCAATGCAGCTGGGACCATAGTCACCAAGAAAACAATTGGTAACACACTACGCCGTGAAGGACTGAAATCCTGCAGCGCCCCCAAGGTCTCCCTGCTCAAGAAAGCACATATACATGCCCGTCTGAAGGTTGCCAATGAACATCTGAATGATTCAGAGGACAGCTGGTTGAAAGTGTTGTGGTCAGATGAGACCAAAATGGAGCTCTTTGGTATCAACTCAACTCGCCGTGTTTGGAGGAGGAGGAATGCTGCCTATGACCCCAAGAACACCATCCCCACCGTCAAACATGGAGGTGGAAACATTATGCTTTGGGGGTGTTTTTCTGCTAAGGGGACAGGACAACTTCACCGCATCAAAGGGACGATGGACGGGGCCATGTATCGTCAAATTTTGGGTGAGAACCTCCTTACCTCAGCCAGGGCATTGAAAATGGGTCGTGGATGGGAATACCAGCATGACAATGACCCAAAATACACGGCCAAGGCAACAAAGGAATGGCTCAAGAAGAAGCACATTAAGGTCTTGGAGTGGCCTTGCCAGTCTCCAGACCTTAATCTCATAGAAAATCTGTAGAGGGAGCTGAAGGTTCGAGTTGCCAAACGTCAGCCTCGAAACCTTAATGACTTGGAGAAGATCTGCAAAGAGGAGTGGGACAAAATCTCTCCTGAGATGTGTGCAAACCTGGTGGCCAACTACAAGAAACGTCTGACCTCTGTGATTGCCAACAAGGGTTTTGCCACCAAGTACTAAGTCATGTTTTGCAGAGGGGTCAAATACTTATTTCCCTCATTAAAATGCAAATCAATTTATAACATTTTTGACATGCGTTTTTCTGGATTTTTGCTGTTGTTATTCTGTCTCTCACTGTTCAAATAAACCTACCATTAAAATTACAGACTGATCATTTCTTTGTCAGTGGGCAAATACTTTTTTTCCCTCACTGTACCTACCTTCACCAATAGCACACAACTCGACGAGATGCTATCCCTACCTCTAACTCGAGCCGACCGGGCAACGGCTCACGATATCCAGGCCCTCACTCTGGCTCTGAACCCTTGAGAATCTTCGTCTTCGTCTTCTTCTTCCGTACGGCTGACGTAGATGCAGAGCGACGACCAACGATGTCACATTCGGACGGTCAAGCCAGCAGACAAACCGGCGTCAGGAGTAATCGGAGTCTATCGCTGTGATGTCTCCCTTCCTGTCTGTGGATCGGGGCATTGCATCGTGCAACGTTGCTACGTACGTGCCTGTTCTGGATGCCCACTAGGGGGGAATTTTATTTTATATGTATATTTATTCTTTCCGTTTGTGCACCATCGCGTGGCTTGCGCATCCGCTGCGATGGTTTGTGCAGTGGATGCGGCTTGGGCAGGAGCCGACGATGGCATCGACCGTCACGAGGAAATGACGACGGGTGGTGGCTTTAAACGCGGCGACCGAACCACCGATCGTCGATCTTCCGGTCTCCGGAGCAACAACACCGGGATCTTTAATTATTTATTTAGACTCCCGGAGGAGGAATTCGCTACGAAGCTCATTGTTTCCATCCCCCCCCCACTCCCCACAGATGTCCAATGGGCGCGGATCAACGAGTCACAACAGCAAACGATTCAATTCCATCCCCACGCCCATACCGCTGGACGCTTCGGCTGCGATTAATTTCACCCCAGAAACAAAAATCCCCCGTATAGCCTCAACAGACTGTAGGGGCAAGTGCTGTTAGCGAGCACCTATGAAGGCCGGAAAGGGTACATGAGGGGGTGGGTGGCCAGCACCACGCCCGACCGCCTTTGTCTCCCTAGTGGCGATGTTTACTAGACATCGCCCCAGGTACTCATTTGAGGCTGAGTCGACCTAGGGGGAGGCCCATTAGCGGTTCAGATAATCGTCACTGCGGTGTTGGTCGTGAGCGGGTATCGAACCCGCGTTGCCGGGTTCACAGCGCAGCGTAGCGCTAACCGCTGCACCACCGCTCCTGCCCCCCACACACCCCCACCCCCCACCACACGCCGCTCCTCTCCCAGGCCGTTTCCGCCACTTGCGCGCTCGTAAATTCCGTGGCCGGAGTGGCGTGGCCAGGCGACGAGAGGCGCGGGCGGAGAGACAAATGTGGTTGGGGGGGGGGGTTGGCAGGGGGGCAGGGGGGCAGGGGGAGGGGTCTACTTGGGGGGAGAGGGTGGGTGGGGGGGTGATGCATTGCGGTGCAAACGACCGCGAGCCGTGCGGGTGCATTGGCACCTCAGCGGCAGCGCAATACACTGGCACGTGTGAGTGTGTGAGTGTGTGTGAGAGTGTGAGTGTGTGTGTGAGAGTGTGTGAGGGTGTGTGTGTGAGAGTGTGTGTGTGAGTGTGTGAGTGTGTGTGTGTGAGAGTTTTAGTGTGTGTGTGAGAGTGTGTGTGTGTGAGAGTGTGTGAGTGTGTGTGTGTGAGTGTGTGTGTGAGTGTGTGTGAGAGTGTGTGTGTGAGAGTGTGTGAGAGTGTGTGTGTGAGAGTGTGTGTGTGAGTGTGTGTGTGAGAGTGTGTGTGAGAGTTTTAGTGTGTGTGTGAGAGTGTGTGTGTGTGAGAGTGTGTGTGTGTGGGGAGCGATAGTGTAGCGGTTAGCGCGCTGCGCTATGAACCTGGCGACCCGGGTTCGATTCCTGCTCACGGCCAACACCAGTGACGATTATCTGAACCGGTCCCGGGCCTCCCCTAGGTCGACTCAGCCTCAAATGAGTACCTGGCGCGGTGTGTAAACATTGCCACTAGGGAGACAAAGGCGGTCGGGCGTGGTGCTGGCCACCCACCCCCTCGTGTACCGTTCCGGCCTTCATAGGTGCTCGCTAACAGCACTTGCCCCTACAGTCTGTTAAGGCTATATGGGGGATCTTTGTTCTTTGTTTGTGTGTGTGTGTGTGAGAGTGTGTGTGTGTGTGAGAGAGTGTGTGAGAGAGTGTGAGAGAGTGTGTGAGAGAGTGTGTGAGAGTGTGTGTGAGAGAGTGTGTGAGAGAGTGTGTGTGAGAGTGTGTGTGAGAGAGTGTGTGTGAGAGAGTGTGTGTGAGAGAGTGTGTGTGAGAGAGTGTGTGTGAGAGAGTGTGTGTGAGAGAGTGTGTGTGAGAGAGTGTGTGTGAGAGAGTGTGTGTGAGAGAGTGTGTGTGAGAGAGTGTGTGTGAGAGAGTGTGTGTGAGAGAGTGTGTGAGAGAGTGTGTGTGAGAGAGTGTGTGAGAGAGTGTGTGTGAGAGAGTGTGTGTGAGAGAGTGTGTGTGAGAGAGTGTGTGTGAGAGAGTGTGTGTGAGAGAGTGTGTGTGAGAGAGTGTGTGTGAGAGAGTGTGTGTGAGAGAGTGTGTGTGAGAGAGTGTGTGTGAGAGAGTGTGTGTGAGAGAGTGTGTGTGAGAGAGTGTGTGTGAGAGAGTGTGTGTGAGAGAGTGTGTGTGAGAG